>NC_044033.1:168593947-168894970 GCF_901765095.1 Microcaecilia unicolor
TCGATGGAGGTAAAAAAGATTTAAACCAGAGGTTGGCCCCGGTGTAAGTGTACTTTCTGCTAGGAGGAGATCTTCTGCTGACGGGGCTTGTGGATCCCCTGCCAGCTCAGGTGTTTCTTTTGGTTTTATTGGGGGGAGGAAAGAACCAGAGGGAGGCAGAGGAGAGCAAGAGAGCACCGGAGGGGGGAGAATGAGGGCAGGGAGAGCACTGGAGAGGGGCTGAGGAGGGCAGGGAAGAGATTAGTTTTCAGGCTCACCTTCTTTGGGCTCAGGACCACCCTAAATTTGCCAGCTGGCTACACTCCTACAGAAAATTGTCTAGATTGTAAGCCCACCCAAGTCCCACCCTAGTCCTGCCCAAAACATGCCTCCAATACGCCCCCTTTTTATTTGGATGAATTCAGTGAAAAACATCCCAAATCTGCCATTCTGAAAATCATGATTTAGACGTTTTGGTGATAAAAATGACCATCTGCCACTTTATGCCACTTTTGGGATGTTCTTCTGTTTTGAGAACGTGAGCCTTAAGTTCTGAACACCAGCTTAACCAGCTATGTATTAGCTGGCACCGCATAAACCAGATATTGGCCAGACAATGAATATCCAGGAAAAACGCTGGCGATGTTCAGCAAAACGCTTATTGCCGCTAGCTAAATACTGACCCCCCATTAGAATGTTTATCAAAACAAATTTGTGAAACAAACTGAGAAAATGTCCAAAAATTGGTAAAAGAATGCCAAAAAGTGACCCAAAAATAAACCTAAATTGTTTTCTTTGCACATACTCAGTACCTAGTAATGCCTCTGGTAGCCCCTGACCAACCTGATAGCTGTGCCCTTGAAATATAAGGGATAATTTTATGCATGTAAAACATGTTTTACATATTCTTATGAAGCTATATGGGAGTATACACATGTGGAAAAAAAAGTATGTACATAGAACAATTTTGCCCATTTTTACCTGAGGTACAGTTCAAGTAGAGCTGAGATGGGGTTGCAATATACACATTTATTTTATAAAGTATACACGTAGATGTATAGAGGACTTGCACGAATTGAATGGTCTTAAGCATAAGTAGGCTAACCCTCAATTTTGCCAATTTGTGGCTTTTTGGATCTAGTGCATCAAGACATCAATATTTGCCTACGGACAAGTGGACTAAGTTAAAAGCCAATGAATTTTGCAGATTTTTGCGCAGGGTTGAATGGGCCACATGGACAATTGGGCCAACCATCTCAGATGTGAAAAATGGGTTAGCCTGCTTCTCCATAAGATCTTCAGTTTACATCTTCATATGCTCCTGGGCTGGTTCTATGTCTTGTCCACAAGGAGGGTGAGCCCTTAGGTCCCGTAAGGCCCAGAAGGACCTCAAAGGACAGCCGTGCAACCCCAAGTCTTCACCCGCGGCGACCGCCGTTCACCAAGGGTTGAGCCCCCAGCTGCAGGCGGTCAACGGGACTTCAGGAACCGCGGGGTTGACGGACTGACCTGGACTGGAACTGGGAGAGAAGCGGGCAGGTGGAATAGAAATGTCCACAAACTGGCAGCAGATCAGGGCAGGCAGCTAACAGCGTAGTCGGAGTCAGGCAAGAGGTCAAGGCAGGCGGCTAGTAGAGAAGTCAAAGTCAGGCTAGAGGTCTAGGCAGGCAGCTTAGCAGAGATAACCAGGAAACAGTCCAAAGTCCAAAATCAGCAACACCAGGAAAACGATGAAACACAGGAACCACGGAGATTGGCCTCGGGAACAGAACCTGAAGCAAAGTTCTAGCTCAGTTCCCTTCCCTAAATACAGTACAACATCAGCCGCCCCACCCCCTTAGGTACAGCCGACCAATCCGGACCTGGGTGTTGGCAGAGCCCCTCTGATTGGCTCTGTCCGATTCCCCAAGCGGGACCACCAACTTGGGCTCCCAATCCGGCACTTCAGAGGCGGAGCTCCAGGCCCTCCCGCCCAGGAGGGAAGAAGACGCCGGCCATCGCGCCTCGGCGCCACCTCCTTCGGCGGCGCAAATATAGCCCCCACAGCCGGTGACCGAGAGACCGGCGGCCGCAGTCGCCGGCCTCCGGCCTCGGTCCCAGACGGAACGGCCATCACTGCGGCGGCCCCGGGCTCCCCGCCGAGGCCTCCGGACCGCTACCCCTTGCCGCGGAGGATGCTGGCTCCCGCCCCCCATGGCGGAGGAGCCGGAAGGAGTGATGGACGCGACATTCTGGGTGCCTATATTGCCTTTATGTTATAAAATTAGCCTCAGCGTATATATAAAAAGTTAACACTTTGTCCAAGGCAGGTATGAAATTCTTGGTCACAATAAGTATGTGCTAAATAGTATATGGAGGAGAAAACACCATGCTGAACAGAACACACCTGTTAAATCCTTGTTTGCATCTGATCTTCACTTACATTTATGCTAATACCTTTTCAGACTAGTTTAGTGTGCACCCTAGGGCCTTCATGTACACGTTAAATGGGCTTTGTGTGATTGCCAACCGGTGGTCCATACACCTCCAATGTCATGACTGTGACTGTATTCCATGCCTACACTCACTTTGCCCCCGGGTCACCGGGTCCTGTGATTGCTGTGGACTCTCTTTTCATGTTTCCCAGACAACTTCCAGGTTATATGCCGGTCCTGATGTTCCAGCACTCCAGACTTGCCCCAGTGTTTCTGCTGCCAAGCCTCACCTGTGACCTCATCTGTAATTGCCTTTATTAAGCTCCTGAGAAGTGTCAAATTTGCCTTTGCAACAGAGGTCTTCAGATGTGCTTTCGTCTGTGAGTGCTTGTTGCAGTTCTAGCTCTGCTTTTCTTGTTTGTCTTTAGCTTCAGTTCCTTACTGTTTGTAGCTGCCTTGTTTGTCTTCAGTTCTAGCTTCCTTACTGTTGTTTCTGCCCTGTGTGTCTTTAGCTTCAGTCCCTTACTGCTGTATCTGCCCTGCCTAGCTTCAGTTCCTTACTGTGTGTCTCTGCTCTGTCTGTCTTCAACTTTTGTTCCCTTCCTGGTTGTTTCACCCTGTTTGTCCTTAGCTTTTGCCCTACCCTGCTTGTGTCTGCCTTGTGTGAATATCCTGAATCCAGTTCCAGTCCAGTCAAGCCAAGCCCGTTCCAGCATTTGGTTCCAGTCCAGCCAAGTCCGCTCCAGCATTTGGTTCCAGTCCAGCCAAGCCATGTCTGCTTCAGCGTTCTGTCCAGCCAAACCTGCTCAAGATTCTTGTACCCTGTACCAGGTGTTTGGCCTCGCTTCCCGCTTGGGTGGTTCTCCTGCTGTTTCCGGTCTCTGGCCACAGCCCAAGGGCTCACTACTCCGCATCACCCGTAGTGGTGTGACAACCAATGTACAAAATGGAAGTGTGATCAGCCACAGATGGAATCACAAGGCGGAGCCCAGTTGTAGAGGGAGTAATATTAATTCAGAGACCCATCACGGATCATGTTTCGGTGAATGCCTGCGTCAAGGGTCAGATTAAATACAATATAGAACATAATCCTCTCAGAAGCTTCACTGCAGGCAAGCAGCAAACACTAATAATGCCTCAGTTAACAAGTAAATGGCGGCACAAACCTCCAAGAGGTTACGTTCTATGTTCTATTTAACTTGACCCCGATGCAGGCATTCATGAAAGCATGAGCCATGTCGGGTCTCTGAATAAATATTACTTCCTTTACAACTGGGCTCCACCTTGTGTTTCCATCTGTGGCCGATTGCACTTCCATTTTGTACATCACACCTTTTGTATTGGTGATTTCCTCTGAGCTGTTTGTTCTATATACCCCCAATTCTCTCCACTGGGTACCAGCATTGAGCAGTGGCTGGGATTCCCTCCCAAGGGCTGTGAGATGAGGAGGAGGGTTATTGGTTATTTCATTGATTTTCCAGTGTTATGTTGTGGTCTTACGATGTTTTTTTGTCTTGTTTTATGATGTTCATAAGTTTTTTATATTTTGTGTAATATGTAAGCCGCTTTGCTCTAAAGGCGAATTATAAATCTATCAATTAAATTAAATTAAACTTTAGTGTTCCACATATTTTGCCCTAGTTGCAATCGTCATGGATGTCTTAGTGTACTGCTACCATTTACTTAGCCTGTTAAGCACACAAAGAACACCAGGCTGCCTAACATGAAAGGGAAAAGTCCTCAATTAACCTCAACAAATGTCTGTAAATAATCAAAACTTTAGATACATCAGTGTAATCCAATACATTTGAAAACATCTGGATGTGATTCTAAGTTTAATCACATTATACTGTGTTAAGTAATTATCTTCACAGAAAAAACAGCTGTTTTTCACAAAATACCAGTTCTGCCATACTTAGGCTTTAGTGCAAGTAAATATGCAACTAAACCAATTTTTACTGTAATGATAACTTACGCAGGTGAAAAACTGAAGTAGCCACACAAATGAGAAAATATCGTGAATTTGTTGTTTATGGAGAAAAGCAGGTAAAAGAGTGGGAATGCATAAAGAAAATTAGCTAGACTGTTTATTGCTTGAAATGTAAATGGTATTTTAAAAGGAGAAAGTCTTGGGGCTATTAAGAGGCCTGTTTCACTTACTAAAGTGTGATAAGCAGTTACTATTCAATCACAACAACAATTACTATCAGGCTCATTTTCGAAAGAGAAAGACGCCCATCTTTCGACACAAATCGGAAGATGGGCGTCCTTCTCCCAGGGTCACCTAAATCGGTTTAATGGAAAGCCGATTTTGGACTTCTGCAACTGCTTTCCGTCACAGGGATGGCCAACGTTCAAGGGGGCGTATCGGAGGCGTAGCGAAGGCGGGACTTGGGCATGCCTAATACATGGACGTCCTCGACCCATAATGGAAAAATAAGGGCGTCTCTGACAAGCACTTGGATGACTTTACCTGGTCCTGTTTTTTTTTTTACCACAAAGGCACAAAACGGTGGCTGAAATGACCAGATAACCACCGGAAAGAATCGGGGTTGACCTCCCCTTACTCACCCAGTGGTCACTAACACCCTCCCACCCTCAAAAAACATCTTTCAAAATTTTTTTTGCCAGCCTCAGGTGTCATACTCAGGTCCGTGACAGCAGTATGCAGGTACCTGGAGCAGTTTTAGTGGGTGCAGTGCACTTCAGGGTTATGGTAGTGGTGTACAGTTGTGGGTAGTGGGTTTTAGGGGGGGTTGGGGGGCTCAGCAGACAAGGTAAGGGAGCTATGTTCCTGGGAGCATGATATGAAGTCTACTGCAGTGCCCCCTAGGGTGCCTGGTTGGTGTCCTGGCATGTGAGGGGGACCAGTGCACTACACGAACAAAGGGCTTGCATTTGGTCATTTCTGAGATGGCGTCCTTGGTTTCCATTATCGCCGAAAATCAGAAACGACCAGGTCTAGCGACGACCATCTCTAAGGACGACCAAAATTTCAAGATTTGGGCCATATTATCGAAACGAAAGATGGACGTCCATCTTGTTTCGATATTACGGGTTTCCCCGCCCCTCCATTGGGACGTTTTGCGAGGACGCCCTCAACAAAACTTGGGCGTCCCTTTCGATTATGCTCCTCCACGTGTTAATTCACATGGCAACTGCTTATTGTGTCAGAGACCAGGACCCCAATGCAAAAAAAACCTAATGCTGGCATTAGAGGCAATTAGTGCTGGACTAGTGTGCCCATTAATGTGTGCAGAATGTTAAGTGGGTTCAAGTGGAATAAACAACAAGAGCACCAAAGACAGCCACAAATTGCATTTAAATGTTCTTAAATGGATATTAATGAGGTCATTTGATATTCTCTTCCAATGCTCAGAGGACAGCACAGAAGCAAATGCTGCCATTAATGACGAAAACATACCGCCAGCTCGGGGGTGGCATTGAAGGTTTTGAATGGAGGATTTCTTCAAAATTTCTCACTCTAAACAGCTGGTTTTGTCTTAAGTACATAAGTACATAGTGCCATACTGAGACAGACTGGTCCATCAAGCCCAGCATCCTGTTTCCAACAGTGGCCAATCTAGGTTGCACGTACCTGGCTAGATCCCAAAACAGTACAAATACATTTTATGCTGCTTATCCTAGAAATAAGCAGTGGATTTTCCCCAAGTCCAGTTTAATAATGGCTTATGGACTTTTCTTTTAGGATGCTAGCCAAACCTTTTTAGAACCCCGCTAAGCTAACTGCTTTTAAAGTTTAATTTCTTTTATTGAGTTTTGATACAGATACCATCAAGAGCTCACAACACAACAACAAGTAACATTTTACAAAGTAAGGCAATACCGGAGCTCACATGTAAGAAGCAGCAATCTATATTCAGAATCAAATTAAGTGAAAACAAGAGAGAGGGAGGAAAGAGGAAAAGAAGAGGGAAAGGGGAGGGGGGGGGGGCTGGAGAATACAAATCAAAATATAAAGCATGCACATGCCAAAAAACACATCAAATTTAGTACTTATCTTTGTACCGTATCAAAATAAGCAACAAGTGGTAGCCATTTTTCCCTATATGAAGCAAAACGAGAAGATTTCTTTGCAAGGTGTGATTCAAATTTGTAAATTTGGAGCACTAAGTTCCACCATTCCTGGTAGGTAGCCTGATGTAAAGACTTCCAATGGGAGAAGATTACCTTCAATGCTAAAGAAACCAGGGTGCTAACAAGAGCCCCTTCACTAGGAGTCAGCAGACTCTTGTAATACTGATCCCTGAGAATCACAAATTGATAAGTAAGTGAGCCAGAAAGGTGAAAAATGTCTACCAGCTGCGACCAGCTTTCCAGCCAATACTGACGAAGGCACACACATTCAAAGGTAAGATGCTTTATAGTACCCACTTGAGACTGGCAAGACCAACATATACTTGAGTTAGAGGAATTGATAACATGCAACTTATAAGGCGTCCAAAGAGATCTATAGAGCACCAGAAGAGGGACTTCCAAAGCTGTTCCCACTGCTTATCAGACATAGGTTGGTGTATGTCTTCCTCCCAGCATCTACATAAACCAGTACATTTAGTACGGGAGTGGCTAAGAAGGTGCTTGTAAATGTGGGAAGCAGCGTGACCAATGTGCTGAAGCTTCAGATTAAAATCAATAAGCTCTGGAGTTTGGGCCAGGAACCGGGCATGTAACCTGACTTTGGAGTTCAAGCCCAGCATCCTATTTCCAGTGTGGCCAAACCAGGTTACAAGTGCCTTTTTTGGCATTTTGCCAGGTATTTGTGACCTGGATTGGCCACTGTTGGAAACAGGTTGCTGGGCTTGATGGACCTTTGGTCTTTCCCAGTATGGCAATACTTATGTACTTACGTACTTATGCCTGGCAAGATCCCAAAACAGTACAATACATTTTATGCTGCTTATCCTAGAAATAAGCAGTGGATTTTCCCCAAGTCCATTTTAATAATTGTCTATGGTCTTTTCCTTTAGGAAGCCATCCAAACTTTTTTTAAAACCCCGCTAAGCTAACTGCTTTTACTACATTATCTGGCAATGAATTCCAGAGTTTAATTACACATTGAGTGAAGAAATATTTTCTCTGATTCGTTTTAAATTTACTATTTTGTGGCTTCATTGTGTGCCCCCTAGTCCTAGTATATTTGGAAAATGTAAACAAGCGATTCACGTCTACCCGTTCCACTCTACTCATTATTTTATAGACCTCTATCATATCTTCCCTCAGCCATCTTTTCACCAAGATGAGCCCTAGCTGCTTTAGCCTTTCCTCTTTAGTCGTCCCATCCTCTTTATAATTTTCGTCACCCTTCTCTGTGTACCTTTTCTAATTACATCATATTTTTTTGAGATGCAATGACCAGAATTGAACACAATATTCGAGGTGCAGTCACACATGGAGCGATACAAAGGTACTATAATGTCCTCATTTTTGTTTTCTATTCCTTTCCTAAGAATACCTAACATTCTATTTGCTTTCTTAGCCGCCGCAACACACTGAGCAGAGGGTTTAAATATATTGTCAACGATGACGCCTAGATCCCTTTCCTGGTCGGTGACTCCTAATGTGGAACCTTGCATTACATAGCTATAGTTTGGGTTCCTCTTTCCCACATGCATCACTTTGCAGTTGTTTACATTAAACATTATCTGCCATTTAAATGCCCAGTCTCACAATCTCGTAAGGTCTTCTTGTAATTTTTCACAATCCTCTTGCGATTTAACAACTTTGAATAACTTTGTGTTGTCAGCAAATTTAATTACCTCACTAGTTACTCCCATCTGTAGATCATTTATAAATATGTTAAAAAGTCCCAGCACAGACCCCTGGGGAATCCCACTAACTACCCTTCTCCATTGAGAATACTGACCATTTAACCCTACTCTCTGTTTTCTATCTTTTAACCAGTTTTTAATCCACAATAGGACATTACCTCCTATCCCATGACTCTGGAGTCTTTCATGAGGTACTGTCAATCACAGTAAGTTGTTAGCCACATTAAACCTGATCTATTGGGATAATGTGATATATAAATGAAATTAATTAATTAATTGTACATAACAAACATCTATTCTCCTGTTTTGCACTTTTGAAATCTCAAAATGACAAACCTCGATTAAGCAGGATAACACATTCTTCATTCTGAGATGACACACTGAAAAAATATACATTTTTAGCCTTCTTTTAAATTGATTCAGTGATCTAATCACTCTCAGTGTTGGTGGTGATTTATTTCATGGTGTAGGTCGTATAATATAGAAGAATGAGGCTCTGTATTGCTCCAAACACATCACTGGAAAAGAAAGTATAATCAAACAAATTAGATGTAACAGATCTCAAAGATCTCACTGGCTGATCCAAATACAAACCTGTTGACATAACAGATGGTACAGATTTAGTCACTACTTTAAACAGAAATAACAGTTTATACTGAATCCGGAACTCTATCGGCAACCAATGCAACTTCATTAATATGTTCCTTCATAGAATAAGCTCCTTCCAGGCATCCAGTTACAGAAGTACCCGTTAATGCCCTGTTCATCAGTGACTATAGGTGAAATGATCACATATTTCAGGAATACTAATATTGTGACATTATAGTTCTGCCCACCATGAGATCCAGCAATTCTAAGTGCACAGAAAACAAATTAATCGTATGAAGCTGTGTGATCTGACAGGTTCCTGTCTTCCAATTTTAATAGCCAATAGTATTTTAAAAGTGGCTTAAAACAACTAACAGAATACAGCAATGGAAGACTTTTCACATGCAGCAGTAAAGTGTATTTACAGATCCCATCTGTTCCTATTGCCTTTTCCCCACCTAGAAACAGCAAGGAAAGAGGCATGTGGAGGAGGTAGGTGCAATTAAAAAGACCTTATTTGACTATTTAAAGGCCATCTGGAAAACTTGCCTCCGGCAAAACTGTCAATTAAAGCAATATAACACAGAAAGACAATGCTACTGCATTGTCAAAAAACCCCACAGAAAGTCTGATACAGTAACAATGGCTAGTGGGCTGTATATTGCAGTACTTGTCCCCTCTTTCCTCCACCTCCCAACTCCACTTAACACATGAATTATTTTCAAAGATCTTTTTAGACTTGAAGAAAATAGAAATTTGATTTTGAGCTTGAAATGCTTATTTTTTTTTTTAGTCTTAGTATTTTTATTGAATAAATGACAGAATAATACAATACAAATCATTATAATAGCATACAAATTTCAAAAGGCATGAAGGAGGAAAGAGAGAGAAACAAAAGGGGGGGGGGAGGACTTCTCAACATGCATCTTTAAAGTAAGTCAATAACAAAGACCACTTCCCCTTATAAGAGATATATCAACATGACTTTTTAGCTAGAAAGGTTTCATACTAAATTCCACCAGCCTTGGTGTGTGGCTTGATTCAGAGTCTTCCAGTGACGGAAGACGACCTTCAAAGCTAAAGTGAGCAAAGTATTAACAAAGGCTTAACATAGACTGAAAACACTGATCTTGAAGCAACAAATATTTGTACAACATAGGACCAGTGAAATGAAAGACATCTGTTAAGGTGAGCCATATGTCATTCCAAAACGATTTAATACATACACAGTCAAAAATAAGGTGTTTGATAGTACCCTGCTGAGCATGACAAGACCAACATAAACTGGAAATGGAAGGGTTATTTTAATACATTATCTAGTGATGGAAACTATTTCTTCATGGAATGGGTGCGGATGCCTGGAATGTTCTCCTAGAGGAGGAGGTAGAAACAAAACAGTGATGGAATGTAAAAAGAAGGAGGGTGTATGTGTATATATATATATATATATATACACACACACAGAGGATCCCTAAAGGGAAACCAGACATTGAGCTCTTCAGCTCAAAACAGCAGTGACATTACCTTTTCTGCACTTGCAAAAAGACATTGGGGTGGGGAGGGGGAGGTCGTAACTTACACAGGGCAGAAGTTACAATCTGAACCACTTTTCTGGCCAAACTGGATGAGCTATTTTTGTCTTTATCTACCATCATCTACTGAGTTATTATAATCGGATGCTGTATCACCAACATACCCTATTTCTGGCTTCTTTTCATTACATATGGATTTAATGATGATGGTGTTGGGTACTTATAGTCCGCCACTCTCCATAAATGTAGTTTCAAAGAGGGTTAACATCAATAGTTGTATATATTTTTTACAATGATTAAATTAACATCTAGGGGTCCTTTTACTAAGGTGCACAAATGGATTTAGTGCGTGCTAATGATTACTTTGTGCTAAATGCCATGCAGCTCAAAGGAATATAATGGGCTACGTGGCATTTAGCACATGCTAGTCATTAGCAAGCGCTAAATCTATTAGCGCACCATAGTAAAAGGACCCCTTAATTACAAATTCCCATATTAGGATCTTGCCAGGTATTTGTGACCTGGATTGGCCACTGTTGGAAACAGGATGCTAGGCTTGATGGACCTTTGGTCTTTCCCAGTATGGCAATACTTATGTACTTATGAAGGATCTTTTTGTATAGATTTCTTTTCTCTTGCAGATTCTTCCTCATTATTTAGGGTTCCAACTCAAGCTATAGCATCACAAGCTTTCATTCATAACTTTCCCAAAGTTTTTCCTATATTCAAACTGCTACGTCCTCTCCTAGCCCTACCACCGCAACAACAGGTTGAGAAACAGAGCCTGTTGTTCCGTGTGATACCAGTGCTTTTGTAACTCAACTATTTGGGCTGAGAGCATCAGAGCAGGACATGTTAGGAGGAAACAGAAGACTAGAGGGCTAGAGAAGAGGGCTGGGAAATGGAAGTCTGGGAGGCGAGAGCATGAAAAAGTTGGAAAGTGATGATCAAAGAGAGAGACAAGAGAAAAGGAAGTAAAGGACAGGGAGCAGGTAGGACAAGAGCAAAAGAGAGGGGAATGGGAGGTCAGAAGCTGAGCAGAGAATAAGGAAGGGGTAATACAAGAGGAAAAGACTTGACGGCTGAGGCTTTAGGAGGAATGGAAACTGGGAGAGAGAACAAGAAAGATGGAAAGGAGGGAGACCTGGGAGCTGGGGTGACAAAAAGATTGGGAAGCGAATGAGTTGTTAAAGAAGTGGAGGGCCGAGAGAAGAAAAAGGCAATGGAGTGGTCAAAAGGGGCAATAGAGTGAGAAAAGTAGAGATAGTAAGGGAGAAGTAAAGATGATAGATGGGAGACAGAAAGGAAGGAAATGGTGAAGAGCTGGTAATAAAGGAGAGAGAGAGAGGTTGAGAAGAGAAATATAAAGAAATTACATTAAAGAAATGTCTGAAAGAGAGGGCTGCAGAAAAGATAAAATGGAAAGAAGGTCTGGAAGAAAAAAAAGAGAAAAGATGAAAACAGAGAAAAGAGAGGGGTAAAAAAAATATACCTTTTTAAGCATCAAATTTGCTCTCCTCGTTTCTGGACTTTGTGGTCCATTTCCCACCTTAATTTTTTTGTCTGACATCTAAGGAATGCCACTTCAATAGTTAGAGTTTTTTTTTGTCAGAAAGATCATAATGGCTGGAAATGACTCATCCAAAATTTGTATAGTCCACTATGGGCTACTGCAAGTATTTGCACATTCCACGTTTGTTTAATGTTTGAGACTGTTAGCAGGCATATTGAGGGAACAATAATCAAAAAGCCCATTTCCTTGGGTAATGCAGCATTTTATCCACAGAAAGTGTTTCATGCATTTATGGGGAAAATTTTATAACTGCACTCATACATTAAAAATATGTATAGACCCTTTTGTGCTCACTTCACCAAATTGTCAAACAAAAGTATGCACATTTTTAAAACTGCATATCTAATATGTGTATAGCTGTACCTACTTTGAGTGGAGATATTCCCTAGAATGAGGTTGGGCAAGGTTGCATTGTATGCACATACTTTTGAAAATACGCACGTCTAAATTAACCCGAGAATTTTATGCATGATTAAGAGTAGGTGTAAATGGGCACATAAATTCTGTGGGATAATTTTCAAAACAGAAGTACACAGATATTTTCACTTGAAGAGGCGTCCCTGCAACCTGCTTATATATGCACTGAGTATTAAAAAAAAAGGAATGGAGAATAAACCAGAGGATATCAGATGCCTCTGTATTGCTGCTTGGTGTAACCGCACTTTGTGTGCATTTCTGGTCATCGCATCGCAAAAAAGATATAGCAAAGGTACAGAGAAGGGTGATCAAAATGATAAACGGGATGGAAGCAATGTTCCTTCTAAGGACTGAGTTGATATGAGCACAAATTTTTCTTCATCAAAAATTGTCCATTATATTAGAAGAGAGAACTTGCCTGGAGCTGTGGTGGTGAAGCCCTGCTTGGTAACATCTTCTGGCAGTCCTGAGACACTCCCGGAACACAGACAGTCCCAGTGATGCCATTGAAACGGGATCTTCCTTGGAGGATAAAGGACGGCATGCTCTGCAGCACAGCTCCAGGGTATGGCCAAAAGGTCATGCCCTAATGAGGCATGCTAAGCTCCTTGAGAGGCCCTTGCAGCCAACTTGGAGTAGTCATCGGAAAGAAACTCCACCTTTTTGGTGAGGTTTTTTTTTTTTTCTTTTACTTCAAAATGGGCAAGTGAAAAAATAAAGGGGAAAGTGGTTCAAATACTGTTTCTTCAGTAGTTGGCCCTATGGATAGGCATTTATAGACTTTGTTGGCTTTATCTAGCCCTGTGGGAGCATTACCTGAGTTGGTCCCCTCCAATGACTTCTGCTTTTTCCCCTCAGCAACAGATTGAAGTTGGTTTGCCTGCTTAGAGGGGTTTATCTGACACTGATATTCCTGTTTTGGCTAATTCATCTATGACTGTCTCCAGACCTGTACCAATGCCTATTCCTATACAGTGCCCTTCAGAACAAGATTGATCTTCTCTTGCTCTGAAACTTGTGGAAGAAGTGACAAGACAGCAGAGGTGATCCAGCGGCAAGAGCAACTAATTTCTATGAGCCTTTCCCAGAAGATTCTGCTGGAGCAGGCCGGGAAACTGCTCAATGAACTGCAGGAAGCCACAGAGAATGCCCAGGTGACCAAGGAACGATATGAGAGTGGAAGTCAAACAGCTGCAACAGGAGCTTACGGGCACAGTACCCTGTGGCAGTACACTGAGCTGCAAGGGCAGCTAATGGGAACCCAGTGGAACTATAATACTGCTAGAACAAGTCCTAATACTGGCCAGCATGAATACTGCGCTACAACTGCAAATTCAACAACATCAGGGGAAAGAAGCAGAGCTGGACATAGGCACAGGGATCCTACCGTTTCCTTGTCTGTGCTCACCTCGCCCTCTGGTGGCCAGAACCGGTGACTGCTATGAACTGTCACCTGTTCCAGACTTCAGCCCAGTCCGGCCCGGATCTTCTGGGCGGCCAGACTTGCTTCTCTTGTTTGTGCCTGAACAGCACCCATAGCTGCCTTGTGATTCCTGCATCTGAACTTCAGCAGCTGATGGGCTTTATTAATCACCTGGAAACTTCTGTGTTTGCCTTTGCATTGTCTAAGGTCCCTGGTTTGTTGGTGTTTTGTTGCACTTCTGCCTAGTCTGGTTTCTTGTATAGTTCCTTGTCTCTTTCTAGTTAGTCTGTGTGTAGTTTAGTTTAGGTTTATTGCTTGTTTCCTAGTCTTGTTTCTTGTTTGTATTTCTGTGTCTAGTTCTTGGTTGTCTGTGTCTCTTGCTTTGTGGCTGCTTGGCAGCTTTCAGTTCCTGTCCTTTAGCTTGTTCATTTTCCTGCCTTGTGGAGTATTGTCTGTCTGTGAGTCCTAGCCCAGTTTCTTGCCTTGCTGCCCATGTATATTCCCTTCCCCTCTGACCCTCAGTCCCTGCTCAGTCTAGTTGGTATCCAGTTCCTGTCCCCTTTCTATCTAGCATCTGCCCATTCTTCCCTCTCTTTCATCCAGCACCTGCCCTTTCTTCCTCCCTTCTATCCAGCATCTGCCCTCTCTCCCCTTTCCTCCAGCAACTGCCAACTTTCTTTCACCCCCTTTTCATCCAGTATCTGCTTTTTATCTCCCCCTTCCATTCAGCATTTGACCTTTGCTCTCTTTTTCTCCCATCCAGCATCTGCCCTCTGCCCTCTTTCTTTCCATTTTTTCTGTCCAGCATCTGCCCTCATCCATCATTTGCCCTCTCTTTACCCCTTTCCTCCAGCACCTGTCTTCTTCTTTCCTCCATCCTGTCCAGCATCTGGCCTCTTTATCCCCCCCCCCCCCTCCTTCACATCTGGCATCTATCCTTTCTTCCATCCAGCATTTGCCCTATTTCCCCCCCATTTCCATCCAACATCTGCCCTTTCGTCTCCCTTCCATCTAGTATCTGCCCTCTTTCTCTTCTCCCTTTGCATCCAGTGTCTACCTCCTCTTTGTGTCCTTATCCCTCCCCCTCTCCGAACACCCCAGCTGCCCCTGCTGCTGTTTTCCCTGATCAGCAGCATCAGTAGCAAAACAGAAAACCTTACTTGTCGGACCATAGTTTCTCTTTCTGTGGTTACCGGCTCTGCCCCGGAACAGGAAAGTAACTTCAAAGGGGGGTGGGACTGGCAGCTGCGGAAAAAGAAACTACGGCCCCACGAGTGAGGTCTGCTGTTCTGCCGCTGTTGCTAGTCAGGAAAAGCAGTGGTGATGGTGGGAGTGGTGGTGAGAGGGAAGAAGGTCTTGCTGACTTTGCAGTGCAGTAATCTAAAAAAGGTGGCTGTGTTAGAGGGAACAGTGGATGGAACGACTCCCCTATGAGAAAAGGCTAAAGAGGTTAGAGTTCTTCAGCTTTGAGGGAAGATATTACAGAGGTCTAAAAAATCCTAAGTGGAATGAAATGGATAAACTTGAATCAGTTGTTTACTCTTTCAAAAAGTACACCGGGGACGCATCATAAAGTTACCACATAACACACAAAAAATAATCAAAGAAAACATTTTTTTCACTCAATACACAATTAAGCTCTGGGATTCATTGCTGGAGGATGTGGTAAAAGCAATTAGCATAGCTGAGTTGAAAAAAAAAAAGAAAGAGCTGGACACTTTCCAGGAGGAAAAGTCGATAAACTGTTATTAACAAGGCAGACTTAGGGAAACCTTCTGCTTATCCCTGGAGGTAAGCAATGTGGACTCAGTCTACTTTTTGGGATCCTGCCAAATATTTGTGACCTGGATTAGCTGCAGTTGGAAACAGGATACTGGGCTTGATTGACCTTTGGTCTAACTAGTGTGGCAGACCTTATGCTCCTACATGAAAACATGGATGGATAATGGAGGTTCAGGCAGTTTGGGTTCAGGCCCACCCAGCAGTGGAGGCAGCGGAGCGGAAGGAGCAGGCTGAGCTCCGTTCCTGAATCTGCCTCCCTCTCCCAGACGCTGCCTACCGCCGCCATGATCGCAGGATCTACCTCCCTCCGTCTCTCAGCACTGCCACTCATCATCAGCAGCAGCAGCGCCGGTAGCGAATCATACATGCTGCTTTCTTCTAACCCGGAAGCGTCTTCTCTGCCGCGTCCGGCCCCAGCAGAAACAGGAAGTTCTGATAATGGGGGCGGAACGCGGCAGAGAAGACGCTTCTGGGTTAGAAGAAGGCAGCGTGTATGATTCGCTACCGGCGCTACTGCTGATGAGTGCTGAGAGACGGAGGGAGGTAGATCCTGCGATCATGGCGGCGGTAGGCAGCGTCTGGGAGAGGGAGGCAGATGCAGGAGCTCAGCCTGCTCCCACTATAAATTTTGGGGGGGAGAAGAGGGCGGGCAGGTGGAATTGAATGGGAGGTAAGGATGGAGCCCGGAGGGAATTGCAGGGGAGAGAGGAGAATCGCTGATGGCTGGAGGGAGGGGACAGGGGAGAAAATAGAATTGCTGGGTATGGATAGATAGAGGGGGCAGGGGCAAGAACAGAATTGCTGGGTATGGATGGATAGAAGGAGGCAGGGGCAAGAACAGAAATGCTGGGTATGAATGGATAGGGGCAGGGCAGAGATGAGAATTGTTGGGTATGGATGGATGGAGGGAAGAGGAGAGTTGCTGGACATGGGTGGATGGAGGGCAGGGGAGAGGAGGGTTGCTGGACATGGATGGATGGATGGACGGAAGGGCAGGGGAGAGGAGGGTTGCTGGCATGGATGGATGGAGGGGAGGAAAGAGGAGATAGGACGGTTGCTGGACATGGGTGGATGGAGGGCAGGGGAGAGGAGGGTTGCTGGACATGGATGGATGGACGGAAGGGCAGGGGAGAGGAGGGTTGCTGGCATGGATGGATAGAGGGAAGGGCAGGGGAGAGGAGGGTTGCTGGACATGGATGGAGGAAAGGGAAAGGAGAGAGAAGAAATGCTGGACATGGATGGAGGGAATGGAAGAGTGAGGAAGGCGAATAGAAGAGATGAGGGAAAAGGAAGAGAGGAGAAAAACTGCACATAGATGAAGAAAATAGGCAGAAGCTGGATCCACTGGACAGTCGTCTGCAGAGGACCCAGCTTTTACTTAAGAATGTAGGGCAAGAAATGAAGAAGAAAGGCGGAAAGTAAAGAAATAAATGGAAAGGAAGCCCTGGAAACGGAGTTAAGAGGACAGATAGCAGCAGAATCGGATACTGGGCCAGCATGATCAGAAAAACAGTCACCAGACAACAAAGGTAGAAAAAAAATCACTTTATTTTCATTTTAGTGTTTGGAATATGTCCACTTTGAGAATCAGGTGCTCAACATTAAAAGTTTATATTTATTTACTTATTTATGGCATTTTATCCCACAATAAACATGAATTAGAGTGGAACCTGGGATCATTTAATTTTTTTTTTCCTGGAGAGAGTAATGCATTGCCTCCCCCCCCCCCCCCCAGGCTCTCTCCCCAGCTATAGCCAGCTCTGCAATTTTGAGGGGAGGTGCACGGGGGGGGGGTGCAGAGGTGGACCGGGGAGAGAGCCTGTTGTTAAACATTTACCAGCACACCACTGTCTAGTGCCCACCCATCCAACCTGTTGGCCCACCCAAAAATTGACTTCTGGCTACGCCACTGGGTTCAGGGATTCTGGGTCCTTCTTGCTTTATCTGTGGTTTTGACTCTGCATGTCTTTGAAATTTTGTAAATTAGATTGGAAAAGGGTGGTGTGGGAGGAATGGCAGATTGGAATCTTTATTATGGTTATCTTTACATAGATGATATCTAGTTTTTTGCTCCACTTAGAACAGGAGGGGGGAGGGTCATGCTAGTGGGGGGAGGGTCATGCTAAAACAGGAGTTAGAGGAGTGTTTTTAGGCCTTGGAGACATGGATAAAACATAATCAAGTAATATTCAGCCACACAGCAGTCAACAGATTCTTTTGAACCCTGGGCAAAATGTTTTTAAAAAGTATATTCAATGCTGCTATACATATACCCCCAGGCTCTATAAAAGTCATCCAAACTTGTGTGCTGATCCCAGATGTGCACGCAAACTAATTAGTTAAGGAGCCATTAACAATTATTGATGCTAATTGGTAGTAATTAGGACTTACGCACAGATCCGCCTATGCGCTATTCTATAACACTGCGTGACTAAATTGTCTCGTGTACAACTCAAAAGGGAGCATGGCCATGGGAAGGGCATGGGCAGGTCAGGGGCCAGTGGCGTAGCCAGACCTGATATCTTGGGTGGGCCCAGAGCTAATATGGGTGGGCACGCACTGTCTATATAAGTATGAGTAGTGTCTCTTGGGATCCTACAAAATAATGCCTAAGAATTCACTTGATGATGGATTTCTAAGTAGTCTGTCCAACAGCTGCCCTGCATCAGTATAACCACATACATACTTAATGGAAAAATTGATATTTTAAAATATAATTACATTATCCCACAATCTCTCCACTGCAAAATGCTATACACAAACCTGTGCAAAAACACACTCATATCGTTAAAACCATAACAACACTAATTCCAAGGACAGGATGAGCTATAACCTTATGCTTGAAAAGGCAGAACTGTAATTACACTAGGCTCTAAAACACCAATACACTACCTCATGAAAAAAAGCAAAACAAAAAGGGCTGCGAATACTACATGCTAGCAAAATACTGCACCTTGATCACACTTGAAAAACACATGACACAACAGACATGACACAAGGAACTAGAAATAAAAAAATATGAAGGCAAAATACTGAACTGGAAAGTTAACTCAAGAAGTCAGACTCAGCATGCAGCAATACCAGAAAAATTTAAACTTACATGCAAAATATCACAGATGCACATTTCCAAAAGATGACATATTCAAATTAATAAATTCTGAATAAAATACTTTTTTCTACCTTTGTTGTCTGATCTATTCGCTTTTGGTCCCAGTGTCTTCTGTTTTACGCAGTGTCTTCTTTCCATTTGATATTTTTTCACTCTACTACTACTACTACTATTTAGCATTTCTATAGCGCTACAAGGCATACGCAGCGCTGCACAAACATAGAAGAAAGACAGTCCCTGCTCAAAGAGCTTATAATCTAATAGACAAAAAATAAATAAAGTAAGCAAATCAAACCAATTAATGTGGACGGGAAGGAAGAGAGGAGGGTAGGTGGAGGCGAGTGGTTACAAGTGGTTACGAGTCAAAAGCAATGTTAAAGAGGTGGGCTTTCAGTCTAGATTTAAAGGTGGGCAAGGATGGGGCAAGACGTAGAGGCTCAGGAAGTTTATTCCAGGAGTAGGGTGCAGCGAGACAGAAGGCGCGAAGTCTGGAGTTGGCAGTAGTGGAGAAGGGAACAGATAAGAAGGATTTATCCATGGAGCAGAGTGCACGGGAAGGGGTGTAGGGAAGGACGAGTACACTCACCATGTCCACCATCCTCCTGTGTCCTTATGCGTCCTGTCTACCATCTGTAGCCCTGCCCCTATCCTTCCTCGAGTTTCAGTATCTGCCCTCAACGTGTTCCAAACCAGCCCTTAAACTCAGCAGTTTTCCCTCCATCCATATCCAGCATTTCTCCTCACTCCCCTCCATCCATGTGCATCTACTTCCACTGTCTTCCCTCCCCTCCATCCATGTCCAGCATTTCTCCTCTCTCCCTTCCCCTCCATCCATGTGCATCTCCTTCCTTTGTCTTTCCTTACCTCCATCCTTGTCCAACATTTCTCCTCTCTTCCCTGCCCTCCACTCCATCCATGTCCAGCATTTCTCCTCTCTTCCATCCCCTCTATCCATGTGCACCTCCTTCCTGACTTCTCTCCCCTCCATTCATCCATCCATGTTCAGCAATTCTCCTGTCTCCCCTGACCTCCCCTCTATCCATCCATGTCCAGCAACTCTCCATTCTCCCCTGCCCTCTCCTCCATTCATCCATCTCCAGCAAATTTCCTCTCTCCCCTTTCCGCTCCATCCATTCATGTCCAGCAATTTTCTTCTTTCCCCTGCCCTCCGCTCCATGTCCAGCAACTCTCCATTCTCCTCTGCCCTCTCCTCCATCCATCCATCTCCAGCAAATTTCCTCTCTCCCCTTTCCGCTCCATCCATTCATGTCCAACAATTTTCTTCTTTCCCCTGCCCTCCGCTCCATGTCCAGCAACTCTCCATTCTCCCCTGCCCTCTGCTCCAGCCATCCATCTCCAGCAAATTTCCTCTCTCCCCTTTGCCTTCCATCCATCCATGTCCAGCAATTCTCCTCTTTCCCTGCCCTCCACTCCGTCCAGCAACTCTCCATTCTCCCCTGCCCTCTCATCCATCCATCTCCAGCAAATTTCCTCTCTCCCCTTTCCCCTTCATCCATCCCTGTTGTCCAGCAATTCTCCTCTCTCCCCTGCCCATCCTGTTTCTGTCCATCCCCTTCCCCCTTCTATCCAGCGTCTCCCCCCTCCCCCTTCACAGCATCTCCCAGCCACCTGTAAAGAATGACAACTTCCGTTCCATTCTACTCCCGAAGTCGCAGCGATGAACGGGCAGGCAGCGCTGCGGTAGTAAAAGCAACAAATCGACTGGTTCGACTCTCCGTCCTTCACTTCCCTCCCTCTGCGTCCCGCCTTCCTCTGACGTCATTTCCTTTTGGGCGGGACGCAGAGGGAGGGAAGTGAAGGACGGAGAGTCGAACCAGTCTCCTTGTTGCTTTTACTACCACAGCGCTGCCTGCCCGTTCGTCGTTGCGACTTCGGGTAAAAGTCGCCGTTCCAGTCGTCATCGTTTGGGTGGGCCTGAGCCAAGATTGGGTGGGCCTGGACCCACCCAGGCCCACCCGTAGCTACGCCCCTGTCAGGGGCATTCGCAAAATGTGAGTGCAGTGTTATGGAATAATATCATTTACATGCCTAAATGCTATGAGATGCGTACCAGCATTTATACCAGGTTTCAGCAAGCATAAGTCCTTGCGCCCAAACCTGAGCACAGGAATCAACGCAAAGTGCTATTCTATATAAAGGTGCTGAACAGAATAGCGCTTGGAACAGATTCTCCCCGGCGCCTAACTTTGGGTGCCATTTACTGAATCTGGCCAATGATCAGCAGTCCTGACTATTCATACAGACCACTACCTGCCAGCAGCTATATGTATAGTGGAGGTATTCAACTGCTACAGTATAGCTAATTGACTTAATTTACAGTAGGACTTCTTTTTGTTGATTAATTATAAGAATGGTGTAAGCTATTCGTAAAGTTGAGTGGAACACTCTTGCTTTGCCCTGGCACAATCTGGATACTTTAGCAGTGACCGCTAAGAAGAAAATTCAAAGAAGAGCAACCAAAATGATAAAGCAGCTGGAACTCCTCTCGTATGAGGAAAGGCTAAAGAGGTTAGGGCTCCTTAACTTGGAAGATATGGATGAGGGGAGATATGATTGAGGTCTACAAAATTCTGAGTAGTGTAGAATGAGTAGAAGTAAATAAATGTTTTAATTGTTCCAAAAGTACAAGGACTAAGGGACACTCGATGAAGTTACATGGAACTACTTTTAAAATAAATAGGAGGAAGGTCACGTGATACCATGCAGGAGTGAAGACGCTGAGAAGCGGAGCTCCTGCGCTTCCTCTTCAACTTACTCCCTAATCAAGCCTGGATGTGCACTTAGCAGATTTAGAATCTCGGTGGATTACATTTATACCTTGGGGCAGGGTGCTGTATCGGCGAATTGCCCGAGAAGAGTGAGATGGCAGCTAAACTGCAGAAAAAAGAAAAGGACAGAAGCAAGAATCTTGATCCCAAAATGGTGGATGTGCCGACTTCGCCCTGCTCTAATGTATGCTCTATGTGGACAGCAGAGATCACTGAGGAAGTCACTGCCGCAGTGGAAGCGGCACTGGACAAGAAATTGCAAGCCTTGTTTGATACAGCGGAGTCCGAGCATGAAAGTTTGGATGGTTTTCACTTAGATCTTAATCATATGCAACAGAGAATAAGCGACATAGACCGCATGGCGGAAGCCGTTGAACTGGCGGGGGCCTTGCAGAAAAAAACTAACAGAACTGGAATTAAAGTTAGATGACTTGGAAAATCACTCCCATCACAACAATTTAAGACTCATTGGCCTACCTGAGCAGATAAAAGATTCGGAGATGGTGAGTTTTCTAGAACACTGGATTCCCCAGTCACTGCAGCTTATCAACTGCATGTGTCCTGCTAAGAATGGAGAGGGCGCATCCGGTGGGCCCGAGGAGACAGAGCACTGCTAGGCCGCAAGCGGTGATACTGAAAATTTTGCACTATGGCCATAAACAAGCTGTCCTGCGAGCACTTCGTTCTGGTCTTACTCTCTGCCATGAGGGACAGAAAATTTTATGCTTTCAAGATTATTCTGCAAGGGTCGTGGCAGCGAGAAGGGTGTTCGCACCTGTTTGTGCAGCGTTATTTGACCGAAAAATCAAGTTTGCTTTAGTCTATCCGGTTAAATTGAAAGTGAACCAAGAGGGATCAGAAAAGTTCTTTGATACAGTAGTTGCTGCACAAGAATTTCTTAAGTCTTTGGCAAGTGTGTCCGCTGAGTGAATACTCAACAAATTATTATTAATATGTCTACTGGATTTGCTATATTAGACCTCGCAGTCACCTCATTGTGGTTCTGGTGGGGGTCTCTGAAAAGCTGACATGAGAACTGGCATTTGGATATGGGAGGTGAGAAGCGAATCTGATCTACGGTGAACGTCCTGAGAGACTTGCTAAATTCTGTTTACTTGCCACTGACATTGGACTGTTTGATATCCTCTCTATGAGAGTTTTTATGAAAGCTATCTGAAGACACTCTCTTGGCGTTTAGCGGGTCTAAGTGGGCTTTATGCCTCGTGGTTGAGGGGCGGAGGGGTTGGGAAATAAGCAGGATGTACTAATAATAAGGAGTCTGTTATAAAAAGTAGACCGATACACATATATAAAAACAAAGAAATAATTTATTCAAACCAAGATAAAAGCAAGTAGACTGTTGCCTTTTTTGTTTTTCTAATAATAAGGAGGATAACTTTATGGGCTGTTCTAATTAAAAGGCTTATAAGTTCTTATACGATTAGCTTCACCCTTTTTTTTATTATTATTATTCCCCTTTACCAGAACGAGAGTAGCTATGTGGATTTCATGCAATTTGAACATGCTATGTGGGTACTATTATGGGGCTCTGGTTGTTGGGAATAGCACTTGTTTCTCTAGGTGGTATAGGCCAGAGCTATGCCCTTCAGCAATCATAATGTTTTGGGGAGTATTAGCTCCTCCCCCCCTTTTTTTTTCTCTTATCCTTTCTCTTTAGGTCAGCATTGAACATCTAGGAGTCCTTAGTAGGGTAGAGCTAGTCTTGTTGGTCTTTATTCTTAGCCTTAGCCTAATCACATTTATATAGGGAAGTAGGGTGCCTATTGAGCTTATTTTCGAAAGAGATCGCCGGCCATCTTCCGACACAAATCGGGAAATGGCCGGCGATCTCCTGATCCAGGCCAAATTGGTATAATCGAAAGCCGATTTTAGCTGGCCCCAACTGCTTTTCGTCACGGAGCCGGCCAACCTTCAAGGGAGGGTACAGAAGGTGGGATGGGGCAGGGTGGGGGGGGGCGTGATGGGGGCGTGGTTACGAGATAGCCAGCTTCACCCCATAATGGAAAAAAGATGGCCAGCTCAGACGAGCATTTCACTGGCTGCACTTGGTCCATTTATTTTTAGGTCCAAGTCACAAAAAAGTGCCCTAATTGACCAGATGACCACCAGAGGGAAACATGGATGACCTCCCCTTACTCCCCCAGTGGTCACCAACCCCCTCCCACCCAAAAAAAAAATTTAAAAAAAAAAACAACTTTTTGCCAGCCTGTATGCCAGCCTGAAATGTCATACCCAGCTCCCTGACAGCAATATGCAGGTCCCTGGAGCAGTATTTAGTGGGTGCAGTGCACTTCAGGCAGGTGGACCCAGGCCCATCCCCCCCCTACCTGTTGCACTTGTGGTGGTTAATGTTGAGCCCTCCAAAAAAAACCCAAAACCCACTGTACCCACATGTAGGTGCCCCTCTTCACCCCTTAGGGCTATGGTAATGGTGTAGAGTTGTGGGGAGTGTGGTTTGGCGGGGATTTGGGGGGCTCAGTACCCAAGGTAAGGGAGCTATGCACCTGGGAGCTATTTTTTTTTAATTTCTAGAAGTGCCCCCTAGGGTGCCCGGTTGGTGTCCTGGCATGTGAGGGGAGGCAGTGCACTACAAATGCTGGCTCCTCCCACGACCAAATGCCTTGCATTTCGCCGGGTTTGAGATGGCCGGGCCCGGTTTCCATTATGGCTGAAAAACGAAGCTGGCCATCTCCTCTAAACCCAGTGATCAATTTAGCCAGCCCAAACCGTATTTTGAAAATACAGTTGGCTCTGCCCCCTTGCGGAGCCGGCCCCGAAGCATTCGATTATGCCCCTCTTATATGTGCGGAGTTTACTTCAGAATTCTTAGGATAGGGTTGAGAGGGTACTTGGGGTTTTTGGGGGGGTTAGTATTAGTTTGGGGATGGGCAGTGGGTGGGTTCTTTATGGGGGGGAAGGTCTGCTCCATGGTCATTGGTGGTGTGATGTGGGGGAGAGGGATTGGGGCTTCATTCGGTTGTGTGTGCGGAGGGAAGGGTGTAGGCTGGGATGCTCTTCCCTTGTTGATAAAAGTCTAAACCTGAATATGTTCTCTCATGCATGGGACGATCCCAAGGGGTCACATGGTTACATTTGTGTCATGGAATGTGGGGGATATTTCTTCCCCAGTCAAATGTAGTAAGATCTTACAGACGCTGAACAAAATGGAGTAGGTATGCAGGAAGGAAAGTTCATCTTATAATAAAAATCGGGATAACTTAGCTTAAACCATCATGAATATTAAGCTTCAAAATTAGTCTGAGCAATAGAAAATAAAGAATTAGATATTGTGAAAGTCCAGTGTACATCTTATTAATTGACAATTAGGGTGCGTTGTTATGGTAAGCTTTCTTGAATAAATTGGTCTTCAATAGTTTATGGAAATTAATTATGTCATGGGTTGTTTTTATGGTTTTTGGTAGTTCATTCCAGATTTGCGTGCCTATGTAGGAGAAACTAGATGCATATGCTAGTTTGTATTTTAGTCCTTTACAGTTAGGATAGTGTAGGTTCAGGAACATAAGAGATGAGCTAGTAGAGTTCCTGGTTGGTAGGTCTATGAGGCCTGACATATATCCCGGAGCTTCACCATGTATGATCTTATGAACCAGGGTACAAACCTTGAATGCAATGCGTTCTTTTAATGGAAGCCAATGTAGTTTTTCTCTTAAGGGTCTGGCGTTTTCATATTTCATTTTGCCAAATATGAATCTGGCTGCCGTGTTTTGTGGAGTTTGAAGTTTTTTAATAATTTGTTCTTTGCACCCGGCATAGATAGCATTGCAATAGTCTAGCTGGCATAGTACTAATGATTGTACCAGTCTGCAGAATGTTTCTCTTGGGAAAAAAGGTTTTATTCTTCTAAGTTTCCACATTGAGTGAAACATTTTCTTTGTTGTGTTTTTCGCATGGTTATCTAATGTAAAGTTTCAATCAATTGTAACTCCTAGAATTTTCAGACTTTCTGAGACAGGAAGGGTAAAGTTTGGGATATTTAAATGAGTGGGCTTGTACTTGTTGTGATGAGAGAATGAGACATTGTATTTTGACTGCATTGAGTTTCAGTTGAAAAGCATCTGCGCATGAGTTCATAATTTTTTATTTATTTTTGTTACATTTGTACCCCACACTTTCCCACTCATGGCAGGCTCTATGTGGCAGGCAATGGAGGGTTAAGTGACTTGTCCAGAGTCACAAGGAGCTGCCTGTGCCAGGAATCAAACTCAGTTCCTCAGGACCAAAGTCCACCACCCTAACCACTAGGCCAATCTGGAAGCTGTAGTTGATTTCTTTAATTATTTCTGTTAGGATATATTTAAATGGGATGTAGATCGTGACATCATCTGCGTAAATAAAAGGATTAAGGCCTTGGCTGGATAATGTTTTGGCTAATGGAGTCATCATGAGATTAAAGAGGGTTGGCGAGAGTGGTGCTCCTTGAGGGACTCCACATTCCAGTTTCCAAGGTGATGATATAATTGAATTTGATATTACTTGGTATGTTCTTGTTGTTAGGATGATATTACTTGGTATGTTCTTGTTGTTATAATGTTGTTAATGGCAACATTAAAAGAGTGATACGTTTTTTTATTTATTTATTTTTATTGGTGTATGAAGTCAGTCTTAATACATCTTATGGCATGCGTGTGAACGACTCCCTGATGGATACATTCACCTTGGGGGGGGGGGGACCAGGCAAGGGTGCCCGCTGTCGCCCTTATTGTTTATTTTAACATTGGAACCACTAGCAGCCAAAATAAGACAGGAGTCGAATTTGAAAGGGCTAAGAGTGGGAGGAGAAGAACATAAAATAAATTTATTTGCAGACGATATGTTGCTGCTGATAGATGATGCGACTGAAACTCTGCCTTTAGTGATGCACACTATTCGAGTTTGGGGAATTCTCGGGCCTCAGCATAAACTTTGAGAAATCAGAGGCGCTGCCCGTCAGTGCATCGTGTCGATGTAGAGAATCGCCGACTTTCCCGCTACGCTGGGCACCGGGAGGCATTAAATATCTTGGGGTACTGTAACCTGGGGTTAGAAAATTAAAAAAAAAATACTTTCCTGGGCTCCAGGAGTTTTGGGGACGAGGCACTGCACTTTCCAGGGTCCGGGATGGTTGGGAACGTCCCCGGGCCTGCAAAAGGGAATTCGGAGCGCTGGAGGGGAACCAGGAAGCGAAGTGGCGTTTTTTTTAACTCCCGGGGGCCGATGGAGCGTAACCCCGGGAGTGAAGATTGTTTTCGGGCCCGAAGAGGGAAACCGGAGGCCGGAGGAGCGCTGCAGGAGGCAGCGCTGAAGTTTGCCGGCTGAGGGAGGGCGCCGGGAATTGTTTTTTTTAAAAAACAAGATGCCGGCGAGTAAAGAACGCCGGCGCGAGTGTGCATGAGGCGGCGCGCCTCATGCACGAATCGCGAACGCGCGTCTTCGCGAGTAGGCCGAAGCCGGGGCCTAAATTTTGGGCCGGCTTCGGTTCTTTTTTTATTATTGGATCCGTTTTCGTACCAGGACGACCGGGACCGGAACCGAGGGTAGGCATCGAGTGTGCTGAAAATCACGGACAAGGTAAGGGGTTTTTTTAACCTAAAATTTCTATTTATTTATTTTTAAATTGTATAAGTTCGGTTTTTGATTTTTAAAAAATCAGGGGTTTAAGTTTTTTTAAATTTGGTTTTTAGATTCTTGATCAGGGGATTTTTCTTGATTTTTCTATCGGATTAGTTTTTTGAATTTAAATATTTTTAGGGGTTTTTTTGAAGGGGTGCTAGTTTGAAGGGGTTAATAAAGGGTTAAATTCTTAAATTCGACAGGGTAGATTAAGGAAGGGGTATATTAATTTTTGAGATGGGTTTTACAAATTTGGGTAATTTTGGAGGGGTGTTAGAGGGGATAATGTGCGGCGGATAGGAAAATTGGGGTATTTTTAAAATTTAAAAGTATGGTTAGATGGGGAATTCGGGGTTTTAGTGGCAGGGAAAATTTGGGGTGTTTTGGGGAAAATTGGAAGGAGTTATAGTTTAATTTTATAATTTCCCATTGAACTCTATGGGAAATTATAAAATAAAATGGAGATTTTGCTGTGCTTCTCAAGATTCCGCTGGTCAGCTTGAGGGTTTAGAATGTTGGAAAAGGCTTGGGATTGGTCAGCAAGGCTTGGAATCCCAAGCCAAAGCTTGGTCTCCTAGGAGATGAGGCTAACTGACAGTGGCAGTGAGAGGCTGGTGACTGAAGAGAGCGGAAGCGCAGCTCAGTGTGGGAGAGTCAGTGTGAGATTATTGGTGATTGGAAGTTAGAAAGTGAGTTTAGTGTGATAGTAAAAAGTGTGAGAGTGATAGTGAATTAAAGGAAAAGTCTGTAAGGGGTTTTATTTGATTTTTGATTAATTATAATAAACTTGGGGGGTATGAAGTGTGATTGGTTTTGGTAGTGAAGTGTATGGATGATAGGGGAAAGGGTATGAGTACATATGAGAATAAGAAAGTGATTAAGGAATGTTGGGATGCAAGGGACTGAAAGGGTTATCAGCCTCTTCAGTTTAGGGAATAAGTGATTAGCATAGGTTTGGAGCAATACAGGGATTTGTATTTAATTTTATTTAAATAGTTTAGTTGGCCCTAAGTATTAAATAAATAATTCACTAGAACTAAAGGTATTAACAACATGTGAGAATAGATAGGGTTTTTCCTCCTATTAAGTTTTAAGAGATAGGTTTAGGGAGAAGACCTGGAAGAAGAACCTGGAAGTTGGAGAACCAACAAGGGCCCCTCCGCAAGACAGACTACACATCATCCAGTGAATTGACATAAGCTAAGTGACTATTGAGAAAATAGAGAAAAAAAATAGAAAAGAAAAGATAGAGAAAGACAAAGACAACACTAAATATACTTACCTTGCTTGCTTCTCTAGAGTGAAAACAGGTACCTGTAAAAAGAGAACAAAGAACACACAAAGTATCAATTCTAATAATTTACTGTATAGCTTATTTGTCATCTGATTTAATTGAAAAGAAATTGAGAAAGGTTATTTGAGATACTTATCTGAAAATTCTTGAGACCTAAAGTGATTCCTGTAAAGAAAAAGAAAAAGGAAACTAAGTTAATATATTAACCCTAAGTGGAGAAATTATTTAGTTAGAATTGTGATACCAATAGAAGGGAATTTGGTTAGAAATTAAAATGTTATTGTTCCTAGTTTTTATGATTACTAGAATGTGTTGAATAAACTTGTGTTATTTATATTAAACATAATAGAGTTTTATTGCCTCCTTCAAATAAGGGATAATCCTGAATCTAGTTTTTTTTTCCCCTCATGGTCCTAGGGATTATGAGGAGAGGTTAGTTTTTGTAGCTTACCCCTTTCATTCTGAGGTAGAGTTCCAGAGTCACGACTACTGCCATCTGGAAATTTGGGCTCTATTTCTGATAACATCTTGTGCCAGAGCGAGAGGGGTACAGCCAACAATTGGCGTAGTCGGCAGGATTCTTCCCTGAGTTTGAGGGTCCCCAAAAGCTGAGAGTAATATTCTGAAGGAATTTTAGGTGTTGGACCATTTTCAATAAATTTTGAAAAAAAAAAAAAAATTTTTTTTTGAAAAGTATTTTGAGCGACAAGGTAGACCGGGTTTTGGGTTCTCCCGGGAGTCTCTGTTTCCGTGGCAACATCCATATAGTACCTGACTCCAAAGAGACAAGAGAATGGAAGGTGAAGCTTCTGGAGGTCGGGCTACTCCTGTTCCCCAGATTCACACACACACAGTGATCATCCCGCAAGACAGGAATGTTCCAGATTTCAGTGGGTTCCCCAGGACTCCGGAAGACTTGAAGATCGAAGACTGGGTGGATAAAATGAAGTCACGGATGAGGTTAATGCGGGTTCCGCCAGAAGATCAGGTGGAAGTGGTGCGTGATCACCTCAAAGGCATTGCTCTCGACACAGTGAAGTACTCGCTATCAAAAGACTGTTCAGCAGAAGATATCTTTGACCTTTTGAAGCAAGTATATGGGGACAAAGTGGCATTGGGCCTACGTATACAAGAATTTTATAATATCCGTCAGGGAGAGAAGGATTCTATTCGGGTATATGCTTACAAGCTTCAGGAGAAGCTAGAGGCCATTATGTCCCGGGATCGTCGAAGAATGGGCGATCCAGATGAAACTTTGAAAGAGCAGTTTGTTATAGGCCTCCGGGATGAAACTTTGAAAAGGGAGATGTCAAAAAGAAGTGAAGATAATCCGGGACTGTCATTCGCTGAATTAATGCAAGCTGCCATCCGTTGGGCTGGAGAGGAAAGAGGTCTGTTGTCCGGGGAGTTGACACCGAAGAAAATTCTTCAGAGGCCAAGAGAGGATGCAGGAGATTACTGCCGTCCAGAGCAGTCTGCAACTGTTGCCATGATGCAGCAATTAACCAATATGTTTGCTAAAATGTGCGAACGCCAAGAAGAGGAGTGGCGAAGGCAGAGAATGGAGAGGGATAGTGCAAGGTTTGCAAATGTTCAAAGAGAATACCAGAGATATAGTCCTAATGTTAGACCTCCCTCAAGAACTCCTACAGGTGAAATGATTTGCTACCGGTGTCAGGAGCCTGGCCATATAGCCAGGAACTGCCAGAGTGAGAGGGCCAATAGAACATACAGTGGAACCAACAGAAGCAATGTTGAGAGACCAAGCACCAGTGTCAATTATGTTCCTCCTAATAGCCAGCAGGCCGATTCTGCTCCTCAGAAGGGAAGTGAGGCGAAACCTGCAGTTAGGATGCAAAAGTCTTTGGAACAACAGGGAGTTCTGGAAGAAAACTTGTTTGGAGAAAGAGCCATTGGGGAGAGTCCAGTGCTCAAAGTAAAGATAAATGGTGTGGAAACGCTTTGCACACTGGATACGGGCTCTAGTGTTTCCACCATCCTTGCGAGTTTTTTTTACAAAAACTTTGCTGATACCAACTGCTTAAAAGATGCAAGCCAGCTAACTTTGGTTGCAGTAAATGGGACAGACTTGCCTGTGTTGGGATATATAGACGCGGATGTACAGTGTATGGGACAAGTGGTACCGGAACGATGCATATTTGTTGTAAAAGACAACTTTTGCAATGGGCAAGTTGAAGACCAGACAGTACATGGCATAGTGGGCATGAATGTCCTTCGGTACCTGGAAGGATTATTCAGAGACCTGTTTTCTTTGATGGGCGAGCCCGTGAAGATGGCGAGTATTCGGTCCAGCATTTCCCAGAAGCGTTGCAACAAAAGTAGGGAATCTATTGGCGTGATAAAGATGCAGGGAAATGTGAGCAAAATTATACCAGTAATGTCAGAAAAGTTCTTGATTCGTCAGCGAACAAGGAAGAGTATAGCAGCGGCACTGGCTTCTGATACCAAAAAGATGCACTTACCCGAGAGGAGCCTAGTAGCTAATACCCTGATTATGCAGAAGCAAGGGGAAAGACAAAATGAAACAGAGAATAATAAATCCTTAAAAGGTACTTGTTGTGAAAAGAGTAAAGAAGAAGTGATCGGGAGTGGTTTGGAAACGAGCAAGAAGGAAATGCTGATTTCTGGACAGAAGAAAGAGGAAAAGCTAATCCGTTGCCCGGACACTGAATATGAAGAGAAAGAGATACAGAAAGTGCTGGGTAACTTTGAGTTGTTGGGAATAGCAGAGTTGGTGGTACCACGTGAAGAGGATCTTGATCCTTTCAACATCATGGACATGACCAAAGAGTTGGAAGAGAGCAAAGAGAACGAGAGGCCTGCAAGTTTCCAGAGTGAGATGGTCTGGCTGCAGCAGTATGGTCTGGAACGTGAGAGGGAGGGACAGGATCGGAAGCAAACACTGAGACAGAGTACCCTGAAACTGGAGGCTCAAAAATTGAAAGAAGACGTGAACATTAAACAAGCCATGGGACTAAGTCTTCAAGATTTTAACCGCCCATTTCTGGATGATACGAGTTCGGAAGAATATCCTGAAAGAGTGGATGTTTTAAATAAAAAGTACGCAGAGGCTGAGGCGGTAGAACTGAAAAGGAAGGCTGGGACAGTTACCCATTCTGGTCGTCTTGTCATTGGAGATAGACAGGGTCCAGCAGCTGAATTGTCCTTGAGCAAAGAGAAATTCAACCAGAGTTTATGTATCTCCTCCAGACACAAGAAAGGATGCTGGTCCAGGTTCCTCACAGATGTCTTGAGTGCTGCAGGTGGGGGATTGGGTCTTGCTCCGGAGACAGGGATTCCCGGGGAGACACAAGATTCAGGATGTTTGGGAAACTTGTCCCTATAGGGTGGTCCAAATATATGGGGAGACCGGTAATGTGATAACGATTCAAAATGATAAATTCGGGAAGAAAACTGTTAATAGAGACTTAGTAAAGAAATATGATTTGGAGGTGGAAGAAATTGTAATGACACCAACTCAGGTTGAAAAAAGTGATAAAAATGTGGGTTTACCAGTACCTGAAAAGGTAACTGAAAAAAATTTATGTGATTATATTGTGTACACTGAGATAACAATTAATTCTGCTGGAAATACATGTGAGTCTGTAAGCACTGGAGAAATCAGAAGTTCAAAAAGATGTAACAAGGGAATGTGTTCTTCATTTCTTAAAGACAATTTTATTTTGGGTTGATTTGGGAAAGGATGGTTAAGTTGAGAAAATTTAGTTATAAAAGGTTTGCTTAGTGGGAGGGAGAATAAATAGTTCCTTTAGTTGAATGAGGTGTGTATGGAATAGGGTTGGTATTGGGAGTTGTAGGGGATGAGTGAATGGATATTTGGAGAGAATTGAGATGTGAGAATGGATAATATTGGGGACAATATTATGTTTTTTCTGCATGGGCGAATGTAACCTGGGGTTAGAAAATTAAAAAAAAAATACTTTCCTGGGCTCCAGGAGTTTTGGGGACGAGGCACTGCACTTTCCAGGGTCCGGGATGGTTGGGAACGTCCCCGGGCCTGCAAAAGGGAATTCGGAGCGCTGGAGGGGAACCAGGAAGCGAAGTGGCGTTTTTTTTAACTCCCGGGGGCCGATGGAGCGTAACCCCGGGAGTGAAGATTGTTTTCGGGCCCGAAGAGGGAAACCGGAGGCCGGAGGAGCGCTGCAGGAGGCAGCGCTGAAGTTTGCCGGCTGAGGGAGGGCGCCGGGAATTGTTTTTTTTAAAAAACAAGATGCCGGCGAGTAAAGAACGCCGGCGCGAGTGTGCATGAGGCGGCGCGCCTCATGCACGAATCGCGAACGCGCGTCTTCGCGAGTAGGCCGAAGCCGGGGCCTAAATTTTGGGCCGGCTTCGGTTCTTTTTTTATTATTGGATCCGTTTTCGTACCAGGACGACCGGGACCGGAACCGAGGGTAGGCATCGAGTGTGCTGAAAATCACGGACAAGGTAAGGGGTTTTTTTAACCTAAAATTTCTATTTATTTATTTTTAAATTGTATAAGTTCGGTTTTTGATTTTTAAAAAATCAGGGGTTTAAGTTTTTTAAATTTGGTTTTTAGATTCTTGATCAGGGGATTTTTCTTGATTTTTCTATCGGATTAGTTTTTTGAATTTAAATATTTTTAGGGGTTTTTTTGAAGGGGTGCTAGTTTGAAGGGGTTAATAAAGGGTTAAATTCTTAAATTCGACAGGGTAGATTAAGGAAGGGGTATATTAATTTTTGAGATGGGTTTTACAAATTTGGGTAATTTTGGAGGGGTGTTAGAGGGGATAATGTGCGGCGGATAGGAAAATTGGGGTATTTTTAAAATTTAAAAGTATGGTTAGATGGGGAATTCGGGGTTTTAGTGGCAGGGAAAATTTGGGGTGTTTTGGGGAAAATTGGAAGGAGTTATAGTTTAATTTTATAATTTCCCATTGAACTCTATGGGAAATTATAAAATAAAATGGAGATTTTGCTGTGCTTCTCAAGATTCCGCTGGTCAGCTTGAGGGTTTAGAATGTTGGAAAAGGCTTGGGATTGGTCAGCAAGGCTTGGAATCCCAAGCCAAAGCTTGGTCTCCTAGGAGATGAGGCTAACTGACAGTGGCAGTGAGAGGCTGGTGACTGAAGAGAGCGGAAGCGCAGCTCAGTGTGGGAGAGTCAGTGTGAGATTATTGGTGATTGGAAGTTAGAAAGTGAGTTTAGTGTGATAGTAAAAAGTGTGAGAGTGATAGTGAATTAAAGGAAAAGTCTGTAAGGGGTTTTATTTGATTTTTGATTAATTATAATAAACTTGGGGGGTATGAAGTGTGATTGGTTTTGGTAGTGAAGTGTATGGATGATAGGGGAAAGGGTATGAGTACATATGAGAATAAGAAAGTGATTAAGGAATGTTGGGATGCAAGGGACTGAAAGGGTTATCAGCCTCTTCAGTTTAGGGAATAAGTGATTAGCATAGGTTTGGAGCAATACAGGGATTTGTATTTAATTTTATTTAAATAGTTTAGTTGGCCCTAAGTATTAAATAAATAATTCACTAGAACTAAAGGTATTAACAACATGTGAGAATAGATAGGGTTTTTCCTCCTATTAAGTTTTAAGAGATAGGTTTAGGGAGAAGACCTGGAAGAAGAACCTGGAAGTTGGAGAACCAACAAGGGCCCCTCCGCAAGACAGACTACACATCATCCAGTGAATTGACATAAGCTAAGTGACTATTGAGAAAATAGAGAAAAAAAATAGAAAAGAAAAGATAGAGAAAGACAAAGACAACACTAAATATACTTACCTTGCTTGCTTCTCTAGAGTGAAAACAGGTACCTGTAAAAAGAGAACAAAGAACACACAAAGTATCAATTCTAATAATTTACTGTATAGCTTATTTGTCATCTGATTTAATTGAAAAGAAATTGAGAAAGGTTATTTGAGATACTTATCTGAAAATTCTTGAGACCTAAAGTGATTCCTGTAAAGAAAAAGAAAAAGGAAACTAAGTTAATATATTAACCCTAAGTGGAGAAATTATTTAGTTAGAATTGTGATACCAATAGAAGGGAATTTGGTTAGAAATTAAAATGTTATTGTTCCTAGTTTTTATGATTACTAGAATGTGTTGAATAAACTTGTGTTATTTATATTAAACATAATAGAGTTTTATTGCCTCCTTCAAATAAGGGATAATCCTGAATCTAGTTTTTTTTTCCCCTCATGGTCCTAGGGATTATGAGGAGAGGTTAGTTTTTGTAGCTTACCCCTTTCATTCTGAGGTAGAGTTCCAGAGTCACGACTACTGCCATCTGGAAATTTGGGCTCTATTTCTGATAACATCTTGTGCCAGAGCGAGAGGGGTACAGCCAACAGTACACCTTAGTGCAGATCAGGCCTGGGTATATAAAAGAAACTTAATCGACCGTATAGAAGAGGTAAAAAAAAACTCTGTAAACAATGGAAAGAGTGATATGTTTTAAGGAGCTTTTTTTCTTTTCATACACATTCTAGAGTGAAGTGATCTAAAAATTTATTTGCTTTGCTTTCTGCTTTACAAGATGAGCATTGCATCATCAGTCAGAGGCACTATAGGCTCAGCAATGTTTAATTTAGTTTATTTGCACCCTTCAAATATTGAATCAAAGTGGTTTACAGATAAAAACAGGAATTAAAATAACTATAGGAAAGTTACTGGCTTTCTTTCATCCCTCTTTTGATTCACATTTTGATGCCATCTATTTTGGCACATGAACCACCATCCAAAGCCTCTGCTGGACTACAGACAAAATTGAGCAGACAAGGACCACACAGTTCATTCATTCATTCAAACTTAATATGTCAAAAAAAAGCACAACTTGTTTGAAAATAGGACCCAAAAAGTAAAATGTACTTGGGTAAGTCTTTTCAGTTTTTCTACTCACTGTGCACTTTCAAGCACTTCAGAACACTGTGAAACCTTTCCTTAAACAAAAAAACACAGATGTGAAATAATTCGTACACTCTCGGATAACTGTGGTATACTACACTGACAGGCCCTTTTACTAAAGAGTGTTAAACACTTAATAGCTTAATCTTTCCTTACACCCTATGCTATCTGTTAAAATGTTTTATTGTATATTGTGTTGACATTGTAATGTAGCATACTATCCTGCTTATAATCGAACGAGAAAAACGCCCAAGTTCCGACATAAATCGGGAGATGGACGTTTATCTCACAAAAACGAATAACGCGGTATAATCGAAAGCCGAACTTGGACGTTTTCAACTGCACTCCATCGTGGAAGCGTACAAAGTTGACGGGGGCGTGTCGGAGGCGTGGTGAAGGCGGGACTGGGGCATGGTTATCACTCGAACAGAGATGGGCGCCTTTCGCCGATAATGGAAAAAAAGTATGCGTTTGTAGCTAGAATTTAGGGCACTTTTCCTGGACCCTGTTTTTTCATGAATAAGGCCCCAAAAAGTGCCCTAAATGACTAGATTACCCCAGAGGGAATCGGGGATGACCTCCCCTGACTCCCCCAGTGGTCACTAACCCCCTCCCACCACAAAAAAAATGATGTTTCACAACTTTTTATTTTCACCATCAAATGTCATACCCACCTCCCTGGCAGCAGTATGCAGGTCCCTGGAGCAGTTGTTAGGGGGTGCAGTGGACTTCAGGCAGGTGGACCCAGGCCCATCCCCCCCTACCTGTTACAATTGTGCTGCTTAATGCTTAATGCTCGTCCAACCCCCCAAACCCACTGTACCCACATGTAGGTGCCCCCCTTTCACCCCTTAGGGCTATAGTAATGGTGTAGACTTGTGGGCAGTGGGTTTTGAGGGGGATTTGGGGGGCTCAACACACAAGGGAAGGATGCTATGCACCTGGGAGCTCTTTTACCTTTTTTTTTGTTTTTGTAAAAGTGCCCCCTAGGGTGCCCGGTTGGTGTCCTGGCATGTGAGGGGGACCAGTGCACTACGAATCCTGGCCCCTCCCATGAACAAATGCCTTGGATTTATTCGTTTTTGAGCTGGGCACTTTCATTTTCCATTATCGCTGAAAAACAAAAACGCCCAGCTCACAAATTGTCGAATAAAACATGGACGTCTATTTTTTCCGAAACTACGGTTCGGTCCGCCCCTTCACGGACCCGTTCTCGGAGATAAACGCCCATGGAGATAGACGTTTTCGTTTGATTATGCCCCTCCAAGCCATAAATTTGTATTGTTTGAATATTTTTACTGCTGTAATTGTCTATTGGCTTATGTTTGACTTATTCTTGCTGTACACTGCCTTGAGTGAATGCTTTCAAAAAGGCAGTAAATAAATCCTAGTAAATAATAAAATAATAAATAACATTCGCTCATGGCCATTAATATAAAAAAAGTACAGAGAGGCCGTTTTTACAGTTGCAGTAAAAATGGCATTAGCACATGGGAAAAGCCCAGGAAAGGCCACACTCAGGGGCCCTTTTACTAAGCTGTGGTAAAAGGGACCCTGCGCTAGCGGCAGCAGCCGTTTTTGCTACTCGCTGAGGCCCTTTATACCACAGTGGGTAAAAAGGCCAAAAAAAAAAATAGAAATGGCCATGCAGTAAGATTGCACATACCATGTAGCCATGAGGGAGAGAGCACTTACTGCCAGCCATTGAGTTGGCAGTGAAGGCTCCCACACTAACCCGGCGCTGCCCGATTACCGCCGGGTGACTGCTGTGGTAAAAAGTAGGGACCTATTTTCCCTAGAACCGGAAATGCCGCACGCTGTGGGTGGAACTACCACCAGCGTCCATGTTGGGCCAGTAGTAGTTACGGATTGCCGCACGGTAAGCCTGCGGTGGGCTTACTGCTGCTTAGTGAAAGGGTCCCTAAGTGCGCTATTTGCCGTAAGCAAAGCTGTGGAGTAAAGTTCAGAGGTACCTTTACAATATCCTGAACCAACTGATTTACAACTGCACTCAGATACAACCCCACCACATTTGAAGATAATCCCCCTCAATGCCCACAGCCCCCCTCCAACACTGGGGATGTGCAGAACTGATTTTAAAGAAGACAAACAGGGTTCTATAAATTCTATGTAATAATTTATACATAATTCCATACTTCTATTACATATAGAATTTTTTGTAGACCGACCTCAGTCCGCTTCATCTAATTCCAGTCCCAAATCACAATTCCAATGCTCAATTAATTTAGAGTCTCTATCATGTTCCTTCCCCCCCCCCCCCCCCCCCCCCCCAAAGCTTAAAGCAAAGTAGAGCTTAGAAATTAATTTAGTCAATCTAGGTATAGCTAAAAGTTTCTCAATAGTAATCCTAGGATGAAGATTACTTGATAGCCCACCTACCTGATTTGTTGCTCAAAGGCATTAACCGCCTATAGGTAATGCAAAAAAACTACTGTTAGATTAATGTTTAGTTTATCAAAATTTGAGTCAGTTAAAGGTTACTATCTGCAGCTCCATTGGTTGCCAATAGTTGCTTGTATACAGTTCAAGCTAAACCTCACAGTTTTCATAATTCTCTATGGAAACTCTCACAGTTATGTGATGAATTTAGCAGTCATTCTTTGTTTTTGTTACATTTGTACCCCATGCTTTCCCATTCATGGCAGGCTCAATGCGGCTTACATATTATATACAGGTACTTATTTGTACCTGGGGCAATGGAGGGTTAAGTGACTTGCCCAGAGTCACAAGGAGCTGCCTGTGCCTGAAGTGGGAACTGAACTCAGTTCCTCAGTTCCCCAGAACCAAAATCCACCACCCGAACCACTAGGCCACTTGTTGCTTCTCATTATGCTACTTGAAATCAGTTTATGCTACATTTCCCAGATTCTCTTAAATTAAAATCAGTTAAACAGTTTACCTCTTCTTTACAGTATCAATTTGCTACACGCTGGAATAGTTTGCTGTTATGTCTAAGGTTGTCTACAATCTTACAAAAAAGGGGAAGAAAAACCAATTCAGTCGGAGTATATAAACAACATTACACCACACTAAACTCCAACTTATATATGCAAATTTCTCTTTATTATAAATACTTATGCCTTATACCAGCTATTAACTTTAAACATTAAACCACTAATTCATCACCTTTCAACCACCACTCACCCTATATACTAGTTGTCTAAAATGTCTTTAGAAGTTTAAATATCAAACCATTATACATGAAAAAAATCCTGCTTCATCACATTGATGAGGCAGACAGTTCATAGCACTCAATGATGTCCACTGCTGTAATATGCTGTAAAACCGTCATAACAACATCCACTGTGTGATCTTTTGTTAGTCAATTTTCAGCAGCTGATTATGTCGCTCCTCCTTGGCATGTAGGAACTATTGCACACAGAAATTGTCAGCACTGCTGTTTACAAACCGCCACATTGTCCTGTGGCTTTCATTGTATAGGTTTCACAAGTATCGGGTGAATGGGCAAGCCCTCCACAGGGGAATCAAGTTGTTTGTAACTACCCTGTGGAGTTACTTTTGCCTTTTTCTTTTTGTTAAACTGTTTTATTTCAAAGATTTTTCGGAATTTAAGTACACGGGAAAATGGAGCACAATGCTGGGATTGGGGGTGACAGAACAAGAACTTTTGCGCTGTTTTCTTCTGGCATACAAGATAACTCCTAATGTGGGTCTCCACAAGATCCAGTTTAAGATATTACACAATGCATATCTCACTAAAAGCAAGGGCAAGGCAATGGGTCTGTGGGATTCAGAGGAGTGTGATAAGTGTTTGAGAAGTAAGGGCACTTTAGTGCATCATTTTCTGGAATGCCCTGTGAGGCAAGTTTTTTGGAGGAGTGTCCTTGCTCACTTAGAGGAGGTCTTGGATACCTCTCTACAATGGACCTACAGGGTACTGCTCCTGGGTTCAGATTTAGACTTGGCTCCACAAGGGTTATCCATTTATCAATGTTGGTTCACCCTCCTGGCTTTAGTGTTGGCCAAAAAAGTCAACTTGCAACATTGGGTGGATAAGACTCCCCCCCCCTTTTTAAATGGTACACTAGCATGATACAGATGGCGGGGTGGGAGGGTGGAGGGTCTTTGGTAAATGAAGTGATCTGTGGCGGAAGAGCCTTGAGCGACTGCTGCAGTTGTCCAATGCACAGTGCATCGTTGAGATAGCATAAGACAGGGATCAGCCTTTGGGGTGGGGGCTTTGGGAGGGTGGGCAGCAATAAAACTCCAAAAGAGGGAATGGCACGGTTAAACTGATTCATATTGGCTGTGTATAATAGGCTATTTTTTTCTACTAGTTGGGCTTGTTATTCGGTGTTAATACTATGTTTTTGTACTAGAAGCATTTAGCATCTGTTTGCATTTTTCTTGGTCACAGATATATGTAATGTACTTTACTTGTACGTTTCTCTTGTCAATAAAAATATTTTCCAAAAAAAAAAAAGAGTGGTTTCATTTCCATTCTTAAAATGTAAGGTTACCAGGAACGAGATCATCCCCTTAAAGTATCAGGAAGCGATCCTCTAGCTGAGACCTTCCTTGCAGGTGGTGCTTCATCCTTTCGCACTAAGCCTATGGCTGTAGAGTATGTACCAGAAGTGAGGACATAGGATAGCCATTATTATTGGCAATTTTTTTCTTATGCTGTTAAAATGCAACTTGGACTGACTCAGATCACAGCCAGCTCTGAATTACAGAAATTCACTCCTCTGCATAATTTTTTCCAGATATTCACATTTTGCTATTAAAAGGGACCTAAATTTATGATCATGTACAGCTAAGGGTGGACAGATGAACCAAAAATAATATTTTATTTACATTTCAGCACATGCCTTTTCAATTAAACTCAAGGCAAGTTGCAATTAAATAAAATGTTCCATTTTACAATCACTAAAACAACAAATATGTAAACTAAAACAATTTAATCTCCAAGCAATACCTCTATGACACCAGCAAAACAACTAATCAAAGAGCTTAAGCCCGGAAGTCACCTTGCTTAGATGGCCTTACCCTTACCACTAAATTTTTATAAAGGTTTTGTGAATATTCTAGCACCAAGTTTTGCAGGCCTATTTAATTTTATCATTGATAGTGGGGAATGGGTGGCATCTATGTTAGAAGAGGGCAAGGATTCACAGTGCTATGGATTATACCACCCAATTTCTCTTTTAAACTTAGATTGTAATGATCCCACCAGGTCTGCTCCCTTTTATACTTTCCTTGGAAAAGGTCAAGAATAATCCCCCGGATCCAGATCCCGCTCCAGTCCAGGATTTCCAACTCTACAGCTCAGACAGTCACACAGCATACAGGTTCCAAAACATAAAAAGCTTTTATTCAGCACAAAGAATTAGATGTCATAAGCAAAGTTCAGCCTCCAAAACACAGCACAAGTCCCCCTGACGTGTGCATCAGGATTCAAAGGAAAAAATAAACCCAAAAAAATTCATGCAAAAACTGCACAGGAAGGGTTTCTCTTTTCTTCCCTAACCCAGCTTGCATTTTAAGTCCATAGCAGTTCATACGTTTCTCATAAGTTTGAACCAGCATTTCCAGGACACAGCCTAGAGCTGTGCCCTTAATGAACCTCTCTCTGACCAGGTTAATTCCCCACCTGATCCCAGCCGTAGGCTAGGACTGCTCAGTAACAGTCTCTGCACCCTTCACATGGCTGACCCTGACCCCCTCTCTCTCTTTAGGCTAGTCAGTCCCTGTAACACAACAGCATTTTTCCCTGGTGAGGACCAGACACCAGTTCCTTCTCTGAGCCATAGGCTAGGACTGCTCAGGAATAGTCTCTGCACCCTTCACATGGCCGAACAGCCATAGGTTAGGACTGCTCCACAAACAGTCTCTGCACCCTTCATTTGGTTGATCCTGACCCCTTCTCTCTCTTCAGGAAATTCAGTCTCTGTCTCACAACAGCATTTGCCCGGTGAAGACTGGACACCAGTTCTTTTCTCCTTCTCACAAACCAGGCACTGAATTAACTTTAGGGTCCTCTTGCCCTGGGTTAGTTAGCCCGTTTACTTCTTGCGGCCATTTCTCTGTGAAGAAGGTCGCTCCTGCCCTCAGGTTCCTCTCCTTCTCCTCCTCTCTCCCAGATAACAGCAGGCTTTTAACCTTGATGTCTTCCCCAGAAAGAAAGGCCCCTAGCTCCCAGGGTATACTGCTTACTGAGACAGGAGCAAAGGCTGGATCTAAGTCCTGGCATGTCCCTTAAGACTGACTCCTTTCCCACCAGGAAAGCACTAAAGGTGTGGAGCACCTCCCTTCCTAAGACCATGCCAGGTTTTCTCCCTTCCAGGGGTTCTGTGTCTGTCCTGAGAAAGACCTCACTAAGCACTACTGGGAAGGGTTTAGAACCTGGAGGATCTGCCCTCTTGGTAATTATGCTCGCCCATTTCCTGCTGCAAGTCTTCCAGGGAAACACAGCCAGCTATCCAGGTAAAATTCCTCTCCCTTTATATTAGTATTTTCAGGGGCAATAAGATATGAAAACAACAGGGTGACCAGGAGGGTGTCTCATACATCACAAGGTGTTAAGATATTCTGCGTGGGACTGTCTTTTTACTTATTTATTTTATTTGTGGTATTTATATCCCACATTATCCCAAGGAATCTTGAGTCAATGTGGCTTACAGGAGTGGAAAAAAACAGAGTAGTACCAGAGGAGTAAGTTAATTAGAATACTAGTGTAAATTTATAGTTTCACACCTATCTGTAGACATGAGCACTTACATCACGTCAAAGGCTGGTCTAAGTGCTGGCGTCTGACTGTTGGCAGTTAGACGTGTAACTCCTAGAAGTCTATAACAGGCACGCTTAACTTGTAGGCAAGCCCCTGACCTGCCTATGCCTCTCCCACATCCATGCCCACCTGGAAGTTGTGTGCGATAGAATTTGCATACGAAACTTCTAGAACAGTAAATAAGAGCAGTTCGGCCCGCAATTGCTAACTGGTGCCAATTAGCACCAATTAAGTCCAATTATAGCCACTAATTGGCTGTTAACTCCAATTAACAGCCAACTATTAAACTGAGTTGCACGTGAAAATGACCTTATTCTATAAATTATGTGTATAAATTTGTGTTCTAAGCATAAATTTAGACATGCACGTTTATAGGAATGAGGAGGAATATGTGCAGTTAAGCAAATTTAATAATGTGAGAATGCAAAAAGGAGCTTCCTGTGGTCTGCTTATAATCGATTTATTCCACATAGGGCGCTTAAGACCTTAGAATGAAAATGTTTTCCTGGCCTGGAAAGTTCTGATGAGGAGTAGACAGGAGGAAGAGTTGGGGTCCCTGATCTAAGGCGTTATTATACTGCTGCACATTTAAGGGCTGTGCTCAAATAGTATAGAGGGTCCCCTAAACATTGGGTTTGGATAAAATACCATGATCAGGCATGAAGGCCTTTTTAAACTGAACTTTGGATCAGGAGGCTTCAGATTCCTAAAAAGGGGAAGTGACTCTTTGGTGCTGATCTCACAAGATATGGGAGCTCAAGTGTCATGATTTGCTGGAGGAGAAGCATATCTCCTGCAGGATCCCCTTGAAATCTGTCCCAGATTTTCCAGCGGGTGCATGAAAAGTGAGAGTGAGTTGGTTGGAAGTCCTTGAGTTGAGTGAGGTTGGACAGCTCTTGGAGGAAAATGCATTCAGGGATTTCAAGTCTATTTGGGAATCCTTTGGGGTTCCCTCTAAAGATTATCTTTACCTTCAACTATACCATATTTTTAACAAGTTCCTTTTATAAATGGGGGGCACTCATGAATTGCATCCTTTGAAAAGCTTCTAAAGAGAGGAGCAGGAGAGAGAAAACTACTCTCTGGGCTTTATAATATGTTAGAAATGGGGGAAAACAGGAGGCCCAAGCATATAGGGGGTCATTTTATAAAGTGCGTTAAACTTTAGGTGCCAAAATGCAGCGCACTGAGCACAAATTCTATAATGGAATCTGGGCAATTACAGAATAGCACTGAGCATGCACCTAGCACAAGAATGTTACATTTATGTGCGTAACTGCTAGTACTCTATAATCCTAGCATGGATATGGCACTTACCTGTAGGCACTAAGGTAATGGAATTAGGGAGGGAAATATAAGAATAACCTTACTGGGTCAGATCAATGGTCTATTTAGCCCAGTATCCTGTTTCCAACAGTGGCCAAGCCAGGTCACAAGTAACATAGTAGATGATGGCAGAAAAAGACCTGCATGGTCCATCCAGTCTGCCCAACAAGATAAACTCATATGTGCTACTTTTTGTGTATACCTTACCTTAATTTGTACCTGTCCTTTTCAGGGCACAGACCATGTAAGTCTGCCCAGCACTATCCCTGCCTCCCAACCACCAGCCCCGCCTCCCACCACCGGCTCTGGCACAGACCGTATAAGTCTGCCCAGCACTATCCCCGCCTCCTGCCACCGGCTCTGCCACCCAATCTCGGCTAAGCTCCTTAGGATCCATTCCTTCTGAACAGGATTCCTTTATGTTTATCCCACACGTGCTTGAATTCTGTTACCGTTTTCATTTCCACCACCTCCCGCGGGAGGGCATTCCAAGCATCCACTACCTGGCAGAAATCCAAATAGTAGCAATATTCCATGCTACCAATCCCAGGGCAAGCAGTAACTTCCCCCATGTCTATCTCAAAAACAGACTATGGACTTTTCCTCCAGGAATTTGTCCAAACTTTTTTTAAACCCGGATATGCTAACTGCTGTTACCACATCCTCTGGCAGCGAGTTCCAAAGCTTAACTATTCTTTGAGTGAAAAAATATTTCCTCCTATTTGTTTAAAAAGAATTTCCATGTAACTTCATTGAATGTCCCATGTTCTTTGTACTTTTTGAAAAAGTAAAAAGTGAATTCACTTCTACCCATTCTACACCACTCAGGATTTTGTAGACCTCAATCGTATCCCTCCTCAGCCATCGCTTCTCCAAGCTGAAGAGCTCTAACTTCTTTAGCCTTTCCTCATATGAGAGGAGTTCCATCCCCTTTATTTTGGTTGTTCTTCTTTGAACATTTTAAAATTTTGCTATATCTTTTCTGAGATACAGCATTCCTAGTGCCCCCCCCCTTCATTTCCCCCCCCCCCCCCCACTTCTCTTGTTTTCCTGCCAGGATCCTTGTAGCTTTTGCAAGTTGTAGAGTCCAAATTAGTCCATTTTAGCCCATTCCTCAAAGGAGGTCCATGTCTTTGTGAAGGAGTCCAGCTTCCCCCTCCTAATAGCTGTGAGCTATATGAAATGGAACCAAACAAACTTAGTGGTGCTTAGATGGCAACTTCAATAATTGGGAACAAAGCCAGTGTTGGGCTGACTTCTACGGTCTGTGCCCTGAAAACGGCAAGGATAAATCAAGATCAAGTATACATTTATAGTATTGCATCATACCTTATGCTACTATGAGTTATCTTATTGGGCAGACCGGATGTGGATGGACTGTACAGGTCTTTATCTGCCGTCATCTGCTATGTTTCTAGGTTAGTTGTCCTGGGATGTGGGGCTTTCTCTATGCCTGCAACACTAGGCTTTTTATTGCAGAAATCAGGGTCATAAGTATCCTCAAAAGTTTATCATGGATATATTTAGGTAGTAATTATAACAGGAAAACTTTTGGTAACAACAGATGCACCATTTCATCTAGCATCACAGATTCCTACCCAGAATCTCTGAACTAGAGAATGACACAGGGAGGGGGACCCGCAGTAACCGTGGGGATGGGGACAGAGACAGAGCTCACGGGGACGGGGCAGGGAGAGATCCCACGGGGACGGGGTGGGGACAGGGACAGAGCTCACGGGGCGGGGATGAGAACAGAGACCACAGGGATGGGGACTAACTTTGTCCCCGTGTCATTTTGTACTTTGAAGCCTGTTAATGAACTGGACTGTTATTTATGTTTGAGTGATGCAGACAACGATATTTTGATTTTTTGGAAAAACAAGCAAACATGCTGGCCAAAACTAACAAAAATTGCACGGTGGATCCTGTACATCCTCCTACCATCACATCTTCTAAGAAGACATCTTCTATTGCAGGAAAGACTATGGAAGACAGGAGAGCTAGATTGAATCCTGAGATTGTTGATGACTTCTTATTCATCCACAGATTAAAAAATCATAAGAGTGCTTTATAGGACATATTTTCCCCTCTAGAGCATGGGTTGTATTTTATATCCCTAGACCTTTTAACAGTGTGAATTAGGATACCTTGGTGTAGTAGAAATCAGCTATTGTTGAGGTTGGAAGGGTAGAGGGTGGTGGTGGTGGGAAGGAGGGTTACTATAGCTGCTCCTTGTTATTATTGTTTTCTATTTGTAATTTATACACAACAGTTGCACAGCATATTGTATCTTTTTTATACTTTAATAAAAAGATTTAAATCATAAGTGTTCAAGGCTTCTGCAGATGAGGACAGAGCCCACGGGGATGGGACTGGGACAGAACCTATGGGGATGGACAGGGACGGAGACAGAGCCTACAGGGACGGAGTGGAGATGGAGACAGAACCTGTGGGGATGGGGTGGGGATGGAGACAGAACCTGCGGGGATGGGATGGGGACAGAGACAGAACCCACTAGGATGGGGTGGAAATAGGGAAAACCCCGCGGGGGTTCCCTGTTACTGTTAAATCGCTGCCTTTTACAGATAAGTGACTGTTTAAAAAGGATGTATATATTTATTGATGTGAATTTGCACAGTTTTGATATATAAAAGATGGATGTATATCGATAAAAAGAAAAAAGAAGTAAGGGGATTTATATGAGGATTTGCTCCACACCAATTCGCCTGTGCGAGGGAACAACATTGTTCATATGGTTGTGGGAAGCATTCTAATCTGATTATCCCCATGCATTAGACGCATTAGATGATATGCTGTGAATTCCTGCTTCAGATATAACTGTTTGGGACATCTATTACTTGCTTGGATGACTAGTCCCCACAGTGTGCTATTTGGTGATATTTAATTTAAGAGTATTCTTTACACAAGTGCACACAAATCTTTTAGGGGCCCTTTTACAGAATGGCTGTAAGTCCAACACGGGCTTAATGCTTGCTCTTCAGGGACTACACAGGCCCAACGCAGCCACCATTGGTAGTCCCATCCCAAGCGCGCGCCATTTCCAGAGGAAAAAGAAAACCCCTGGAAATGGCTTGCATGGCAATAACCCAGCAGTAATCAGGCATCGCCGCTCGCTGCCTGGTTAGCACTGGGTTAGTGCAGGAGCCCTCATCGCCACTTCAGTGGGTGGTGGTAATGGCTCCCTGCCGCATGGCCATGCGGTAAGAGTTTTCTTACCGCATGGCCATATATGCTGGGGCTTTTTTACCCACTGCGGTAAAAAGGGCCCTGACAGGTGGGAAAAACAGCCCCCACCTCTAGCACAGGGCCCTTTTTCCCGCAGCTTGGTAAAAGGACCCCTTAGTGCATAACTGGAAAGGGGGCATGGTCATGGGAGGGGCATGGATGGGTTGGAGGCATTCACTAAAGATGTGCGCAGTATTATAGAATTTGGGGGATCGGTGCTTAATGTGAGGATTTACACCGGGTTTCAGGTTTCAATATTTTAGGGGTTCTGCCATAGTAAAAAGTTTGGGAATCATTGGTGTAGAGGAATGTAACCTGCATGGAGCTGCAGGTACAACCAGCCACCTTATTGGATGGAGTAGATGAACCATATTGGTCTTTGTCTGCTGTCATTTGCTATGCATGTTATTCCGAAGCCATTGGGCGTAGAAGGAAAAAAAATAATTCTGGTCTCTGATTTCCTCTCTGTTGAAATAGATAGGGTTGCAAAGAAGTCATCTGTGATGATCTAAATCTTGAGGAACAATACAAGCCAGAAGGCCTGTTCGGTACCTAGGACCCATCTGGTTAAGGAGGACCTCTTAGACCAAGGATAGCACTTTAACCTTTGGTTCCCAAACCTGTCCTGGGGGACTCCCAGTCAGTTGGATTTTTATGGTATTCACAGTGAATATGCATGAGATAGATTTGCATGGAATGCCTCCAATAGGATATAGTTATTTTTTATTCACTAAACTTGGCAAATACATTCAATCCACAAATTGTACTAAACTTGTCTGTTGGATCAATTGAGTTCAATGAGTCTACAGACACAATGGAAAGAGGGACCCTCCCATCCTCCTGAGCAATATAGTCTCTTTTTGTAATATTACCAGTATCCACTTAGGGCTAGATTTTATATGTGGTGCTTGAAAAATCTGTTCAGAAAGCATATTCTCTAAAGTATGCCTAAATTTTATAGAATAGACTTAAATTTCTGCGCAGTATATAGAATACGCTAAGTGGTTGCCAAACTACCAAATTTGGTCGCGTCCATTTAGACCTTGTTTCACTTGGCGTAAATCCCAATGCCCAAATTAGGCACAGATCAGGTGTATTCTATAATCGCATAGCTTTTAGAAACGTCCATGCCCTGCCCATGGCCATACCCCTTTTCAACAATGCAACTTAGAATTTAGGCACACCACGTTATAGAATACACTTAGAGGCATATTTTCAAAGCACTTTGGGAGGCTAAGTTCCATAGGTTTCTATGGAACTTTGGGAGGCTAAGTGCTTTGAAAATGAGCCTGTTAGTGAGTTGTGTGTGTAAATGTCAGTGCCAATTAGTGCTGATAATTGCTTGTTTCTATCTAATTAACAGTGTCAATTTGCTAGTTAGCCAATTAAGTTATGTGCATTCTTATAGAATATGCTCCAGTTTCCGTGTGGATTTTTAGGTACTTTATATAGAATCTGTGGGTTAGCAAAAATGGAAAGAAAACCTTTTAGGATATCACATTTTTTTTTTATTCTAGAAGCTTCAAGTCCTATGAGCAATGGAAATAAGCCAGCACTGACTCAGTATATTAAGTTGATGTGGAGCTAGTTGGAAGCCCTATCCTTAGCCCAATAGCCAGTGTTTTAAATTTGATTCAGTTAGACAAGAGCCTACCAAACTGTTTCAGGCCATGACCCCATGGTTGTGGCCACAGCTATAACAGTGACCCCCTGAGGTATGCCAGTGTCTATATACTCCAAGCTGGGTCACGACCCCAAACACCATTTGGGGTCATGACCCACAGTTTGGAAAGCACTGAGTTAAACTGTTGTGTTTTAACAGGTGTAAACCGTAAGCAAGTATGAGCAATATTTGGTTAAAAAAGGATCTCATCTGTTATTATAGCAATATACTATGGCATAGTGCCCAGGAAAGTTGTTTCTTTACACTGGTGAATTGTTTAAAGTCAACAGCATTTTGTAAATGGTGTCTCAGTGAAAGGTTGTTTTGTTATCTGCTCCGATATCTCGAACGGGTACAACATTTGCTTATGTCAATGTTATGCTAGTTTTAAAGTGTAAGAAAATATATTAGGCTGCAGAATACCCTTTTTAATGGACTGAAGTATTTATGTTCTTATGTGAAACTCTGCAATATGAGAATTAAAATCAGCTACAGTACATATACAGTAACTCTCTGTGCTTTGCCTTTCCCTGATAAGATGAGTTTTCCTTTCTAACAGACTGCCTTTGTTTGACTAGTAGTTCATTTACATTACAAAACGTTCCTTGTAAGGCTGAGTGTCCTACTTTGCTGGAATCCTAGCATCAGACAAATCTGCCACTGATAAACTGAGGAATTTTCAAGAGTGTTTCATTTACATTAACATAGTAAGGTAGTAAATGACGGAAGATAAAGACCTGAACAGCCCATCCAGTCTGCCCAACAATCACACTCATTAACAAGCAACAATGAATGTGATATAAAACACTTGATCATGGTCTTCTTTTGGTTTTTCTGGGACATACAGTTAGAAATCTGCCAGGCACTGGCCTTACGCTCCAAGTAGTGGAGTTGCTGTCAAAGCCCACTCCAGCCTATCCGAATCCGTCTTGTCATTTGCAGGACATGGACCTTAAAAGTCTGCCTAGCATCGTTCTCCTGTTCCAGCTACTGAAGTTGCTGCCAAAGCCCTCCTCCAGCCCATCCAGATTGCCATATACGGGACATAGACCGTACAATTCTGCCTGGCATTGGCCTTAGTTCTTCACAGACGGAGTTGGATGTGTCAAGTGTCAGACACATCCACACACCTGCAGCTATTTAAGTTTTGGGGTTTTTTTTTAAGTGAGTTGGTTTTATATTTTATTTTCTATATAGCGTGACTAGAGTTGCACACAAATCTAGGCATATTCTGATTTGTGCGCGCAACTCAATTGGTCAACAAACCAATCAGCTCTGATAATTGGATGTTAACAAGCAAACATCAACACTAATTGGAATTTACACACACTACTCACTAAGCATATTCTATAAAGTAGTCCACATAAATTCTACCATGTGGATTTCAAAAGCAGGCATGGCCATGGGAGGAGCATGGGTGAGTCATGGGCATTCTACACCTAAAGTTAGGCATGGACACATTTATACCAGCATTTCATTGGTGTAGAAGGTTGTGCTTAAACTTTAGTTGCAAGGACAGCGCTACACATATTCTATAAACCACGTAGACGCATTTTCCATCTGCCCTGATATTTTTGCCACCGAATAGAGAATCAGGCCCAAAATATGGATGCATAGATTTGGACCTTAAGATGCCTGTTACAGATTTTGTGTTGAATATTCAGAGTTTTCTGTTGGTTTATTCTGGTACAGATATGTTCTCCTCTTAAGCAGTTGTACTATAACTTAATTTTTCTTCCACTTTTCTCTTGAATTTTCTTTCCTTGTATATATGCTCTGCCTTGCATGAAGATTTCTATATTTTGATGTCGTGAAAAATGCAATCAGAGTGAACACAAATTAAATATATGGCTCAAAGTAAAGCAACATTATTGAGAACTCCTGTGCTATACTGAAATAATAGTATTATTGACCATCCTAGAGCACTGCATGTCTACCCCTTATTATGCAAAATGCTGTCTGAGCGTTGGAGTATTTCAGTAAATTCTGTTCTGGTGATTTCAAGGGATTGAGATCAATATTGTGCACAAATTGACCACATTGGGTTTCCTGTGTAATCATTATCTGAAATTTGAACTTCAGGTGACTAAAGTAGTGCGTTCTTATCGTTATCAACTAAGAATGATACGACAATCGAGACCTGTGATATCTAAATCTAATCTGGTTAAAGTAACACATGAATTAGTAACAAGCAGGTTAGATTATTGAAACTCCCTTTTTCATGGATTGGCACAGGTCAATTTAACTAGACTGCAATTGGTACATAAGTACATAAGTACATAAGTAGTGCCATACTGGGAAAGACCAAAGGTCCATCTAGCCCAGCATCCTGTCACCGACAGTGGCCAATCCAGGTCAAGGGCACCTGGCACGCTCCCCAAACGTAAAAACATTCCAGACAAGTTATACCTAAAAATGCGGAATTTTTCCAAGTCCATTTAATAGCGGTCTATGGACTTGTCCTTTAGGAATCTATCTAACCCCTTTTTAAACTCCGTCAAGCTAACCGCCCGTACCACGTTCTCCGGCAACGAATTCCAGAGTCTAATTACACGTTGGGTGAAGAAAAATTTTCTCCGATTCGTTTTAAATTTACCACACTGTAGCTTCAACTCATGCCCTATAGTCCTAGTATTTTTGGATAGCGTGAACAGTCGCTTCACATCCACCCGATCCATTCCACTCATTATTTTATACACTTCTATCATATCTCCCCTCAGCCGTCTCTTCTCCAAGCTGAAAAGCCCTAGCCTTCTCAGCCTCTCTTCATAGGAAAGTCGTCCCATCCCCACTATCATTTTCGTCGCCCTTCGCTGTACCTTTTCCAATTCTACTATATCTTTTTTGAGATACGGAGACCAGTACTGAACACAATACTCCAGGTGCGGTCGCACCATGGAGCGATACAACAGCATTATAACATCCGCACACCTGGACTCCATACCCTTCCTAATAACACCCAACATTCTATTCGCTTTCCTAGCCGCAGCAGCACACTGAGCAGAAGGTTTCAGCGTATCATCGACGACGACACCCAGATCCCTTTCTTGATCCGTAACTCCTAACGCAGAACCTTGCAAGACGTAGCTATAATTCGGGTTCCTCTTACCTACATGCATCACTCAAAATGCTGCAGCTCGCTTGCAAACAGGAAAGAGAAAGTTAAATCACATTACTCCTGTTTTAAACAAGCTGCATTGATTGCCAGTATTGGCGTAAATTCAATTTAAGGTTTTGTGCCTAGTTTTTAAGGCTTTTCGGTTAGGCACTCCTAGGTATTTCTCAATGTTAATTAACCAGTATGTACCATCAAGAAGTCTTTGTTCTTCCCAACTGACCTTGTTGAAGCTTCCTTCTTTATCTTTTGTTAAGTTGACGTCTACCAGGAATCGTATGTCTTCTTTCTTTGGTCCTTTGCTCTGGAATCAGTTACCACGGAATATACAAAGCATGACTAATTATTTAGGGCCCTGTTTACTAAGGTGCACTAACATGCTAGTGTGCCTATAGCACAGCTAAGTAAACAGGACCCTTAGAGTTTCAAAAAATTTTAAAGACTTGGCTCTATACTCGTCATTTTGTCTGAACTCTTAAATTTTATCAGTATATAATGCAAAAATGATCAATTACAATTATGTATTGCATTTTTATTTATTTTTATTCTTTTTTTTAACTGTTTGTAAAATTTTGATTTTTCAGTGTGTTTTTTTAATGTAACTATATAAACCGCTTTGGTACCTTTTGGTGTAAGGCGCTATATAAAGTAAATAAATCAAATAAACATTCAGGCACTTGAAATGTTCTTTGTGTTCTAGCTTCTGTTCGTCCTTGTAGAATAGTGGCATTTCTGAGATGCCTGGGTGTGGAATGGGAGCCTGAACCTTTGTTCTGCTCCACAGTTTTGACCATTCTGAGTTCTATTTCTAAATTTGTGACCTGTATTTGATGACGGTCTGAATTTAATTCCTAATTTTTTTTTCAGAGCTTCTTATACATGGATAGATTTTTAATTAAAAAGCATAAGTTAGATGATGACAATACTATACTATACTATACAGTATTTCTATTCCGCAAAACACCTGAATTGGGTGTGGCTGGCACTAATTCAGATAGTAACACACATAGGCTGGCAAAAAATATTTTTAAAGTTTTTTTTAGGGTGGGAGGAGGTTAGTGACCACTGGGGGAGTAAGAGGAGGTCATCCCCGATTCCCTCCGGTGGTCATCTGGTCAGTTCTGGCACCTTTTTGAGGCTTGGTCGTAAGAAAAAAATAGACCAAGTCGCCCAAGTGCTCATCAGGGACGCCCTTCTTTTTTCCATTATCGGTCGAGGACGCCCATGTGTTAGGCATGCCCCAGTCCCACCTTCGCTATGCTTCCAACACGCCCCCGTGAACTTTGGCCGTCCCCGTGATGGAAAGCAGTTGAGGATGCCCAAAATCAGCTTTTGATTATGCCAATTTGGGCGACCCTGGGAGGACGCCCATCTTCCAATTTGTGTCGAAAGATGTGCGCCCTTCTCTTTCGAAAATAAGCCTGATAGTCTGACTTTCTAGGGGTTCAGTTTAATTTTTATCTACATATTTCTATTTTTTCTATGGTTACCTATTCTATACTTGGTGAGGGTCTACCTGTATTCTGCATGTGTGAAAAAGGCCAAGTATTCTGTTAGCATTGAATGCCTGGGTAGGATGGATCTGTGCTAATCTAGCATATTTAAGTTTTCCAATAGGTGTATTGAGCTACTTCCCACTGCAATGTTTACGGTGCTATCTTTTCCTAGGTAGGCTCTTGTATGACTCCTAGAAGCTAGTGTATGGTAGAATTGCTTTATAAGACCTCAGTGACTTTTGTAGGGTTTTGTATTACTTTACAATATTCCTGGTACTAGATTTTGGATTAGGATTTAGCTCACACCTTTCTCAGTAGTAGCACAAGGCAAGTTACATTCAGGTACAGTAGGTATTTTCCTGTCCCTGGAGGGCTTACAGTTCAACTTTATACCTGAGGCAATGAAGGGTTACAAAACTTGTCCAAGTGGCAATGGGATTTGAACGTGGCTTGCCTGATTCTCAGCCTGTTGCCCTAAGCACAAGGTACAGTTTATACAGATAAGCATGTATTCCAAACATGTTTGGTAGCTCAACAATAAGTTAAAGTCCAGCAGATCTGAAGCCTGATGATCGCCATTTGGCAACCCACTAAAAACAATGATAGGCAAATCATTTTATGGCTGCCAGTAACAGTGGCGTTCCTAGGGGCACTGACACCCGGGGCAGATCGCCGATGCGCTCCGCCCCCTGGGTGCAGCGCCCCCCCGGAACAGCGCGACCCCCCCTGGTGAAATAACCCCCCGGGTGCAGCGCGACCCCCCGGCGAAAGAACCCCCCGGGTGCACGCCGCTGGGGGGGGTGCCATGCGCCTGTCGGCTCTTCGTTTCCATGCTCCCTCTGCCCCGGAACAGGAAGTAACCTGTTCCGGGGCAGAGGGAGCATGAAAACGAAGAGCCGACAGACGCGTGGCACCCCGCCAGCGGCGTGCACCCGGGGCGGACCGCCCCGCCCCCCCCCCCCCCTTGGTACGCCACTGGCCAGTAAGCACAGTGCTGCTGAACATGGGTAATACATTTGATATACCACTTTTTGTGGTACACCCAAGGAAGTTTACAAATTATACTTTCTCTGTTCCTAGTGTGTTCACAATCTGTTTTTGAACATCACTGTTCACATAACCAACAGTAAGTGCTGGACTATGGACTTAGGGCTGAATGCGAAGTGTTAAAGTACCTGTGTATATTTCCAGAATACTGCAAATATTATTCTGACTGCACATTTGGAAAGGTATATTCCATAGTCCATGGAGTATTCCTTGAGATGGGATTAAAGAATTACAATCCAAATAAAACACATAAAGTGAACTACAGTATCATTGTATACTGATCTATTCATTTGGAAAGCAATACAACATTCAGACATTTCTACATTTATACCTCAGGCCCACCTCGTGGTAAATCTGACTGGGATGAACTGCTTCTTTGGGATGGACCACCCCATTGCTACCAGCCTATTACTATGGTCCCCAAAACCAGCATGTGATTGCCCTACTGTCTGCCTCAGTGCACTCTGGTCCCTGAAAGTAACCCCAGGCAAAACCTGCCTGCTTGCTTCCTACCAGTGCTGGTCACTTCCAGCAAGAAGCTTTCCTAGTAGAGCCAAAACACGCACATGCACACACTCTCGACAGCACTGTGACATTTTTCCTCGATGTCTCATGTGCCAGGAAACACAAGGAAACAAAAGATGAATCACAAGGAAAACAAAATATAAATCATTCCAAAAAAAGACTTCTACTGCTTCAGCACTAGCAAATCTAAAATACAGAAAAAGACATGATTCCAAGTAAACAGTTAACATGCTTACATACTGATTTTGTTACTGTATTTTTTATATTTTCTTTATGTTTCTAATGTGCATTGAAATGTAGATGCTAAACTGTCTGTATTTATTTTTTATTTGTTACATTTGTACCCCGTGCTTTCCCACTCATGGCAGGCTCAATGTGGCAGGCAATGGAGGGTTAAGTGACTTGCCCAGAGTCACAAGGAGCTGCCTGTGACAGGAATCAAACTCAGTTCCTCAGTTCCCCAGGACCAAAGTCCACCACCCTAACCACTAGGCCACTCCTCCACTCGGACATATAAATAGTTCAATTGTGGTAATGTGAATGAAGATGGGCCCGGAGTCCAGGTAAGCGGTTGCAGGTAAAGGAAAATATTTATTAAAGCTGTAAGGTTAGGAGTTCCGTTCCATTCACAGGTAGCAGAAAAGGCAACATAAAACTAATCTGTAAATGTAACAATGTCCTTGTGTGGCCTGCTCTTGCAGGGACACTGTGTACCAGCCCAGCATGATACTTAGAGAGTATTACAGTAGTTTTAAATGCCATAGGCAGGAGAAGCCCTTGGTCCAACACTGTATGCAGATGAGTCATCAATTTGAAGATCTTAAAATGTTATGCGCTGGGATCATGTTCCTGCAACAGTGAGTGGCGATTGTAGGGGGTTCCTCTTACGTTGAAAACAGCAATGGATATATCATTTGAAACCTGAACAACCTGTGGGATTGGACTTGAAGATTGTATAAGCCCCGACCTTTGGGGTCTTTCAAGGCAGTCACCTACTGTGTTCTCTGGAGCACGAGAGCTGGCCGGGTACAGAATATTTTGTTTTTAGGGCATAGGCCGGGACTGGAGATTTCCCCAGGAGGCCTTAGTCCATGCCCCCATTGCACACTCCTTCCACACAAAAACTCAGGCCACACCATTGATGTGCTCTGAACCACAAGTCTTTACGGAATAACTTGACAATGTATGAATTCTTGGGACATTAAGCAGAGGCAGTAACAATGCAAAGGCTTTAGAAAATATTTGCACTTCTCTTTTACAGTGTTTCACTTTACTCCCAGTAGGTGAGACTCTGTGAAGAGACCGCTCTCTTTAAAATGTCTTCTCCTCCTCAATCCTACATACAACCAGTGGTGTACCAAGGGGGGGGGGCAGTGGGGGCAGTCCGCCCCGGGTGCACACCGCTGGGGGGTGCCATGGCGCGCGCCTGCTCCTCCGAGTTCGCTAAACTTTGTTCGTTCGCTGCAGCTCCCTCTGCCCCAGAACAGGTTACTTCCTGTATTTAATTAAATGAATATGAAAATATTTGTACATTTATAGTAAACATATATAAGTCTAGAGAAATCATGACAATGAACCAGATCTTATGTATTTTCCACAACAAATTTAAATTGCTACAAACTAGCACATGAATATCATGAATTAATTATATCTAAATACATATATCTATATATTAATCCATATACTTCTAATTTTTTAATTATACAAATAACATACATTTTTCAATTTTTCAATTTCAATTTTAATTATATAAATAACACACATTTTTCCATTCTTTTACAGCCTGCATATAAACCCAATGTTCATTTTAACAGATTGATGTAATTTTTAAAGTATAATCCATGTGATCTAACAATCCATAATTGTTAAAAAAAAAAATTTGTATAAAAAAGAGACTTTCTTAGACTTTACACATATATTCGCCTTTCTTATCCAATGTTATGTTGTTAGATTGAATCACAGATATTTTTCCGTTTGTTCGTTAGTTCAGTTATGCTGTATATTTGGCTGGTGTCTGTTGTTTTACTCATCACATTCATGACTATGATATATTTGTAACAATATCTTTCATTTGTTTTATCGTTCTATTTAGGTTATAAAGACCCCTGAGGCAGGCCTTAGGGCCGAAACACGGCCGTGTCGGGTCATTTTTAATGCAGATTATATTATTTTGTATTTTTCATGTGAATAAACATTTTTTGGTATCCTTATTCACTCTCCTCACTTTTTGTTTTATATCTCACGGTTCCGTGAGGGTTTTTACCTCCTTTTTTGTTTCGATCCCAAAACAGTGTCAGGTAGGCAGGTGCTGAGCCCTAGTAGACATACAGAATATGGGAGGTCTTTCATTTCCCAGTTGTAAGGCCTGCAGTCATAAATGCTGTAGTGGTTTCCTGTCTCCTACTACTACTACTACTACTTATCTACTAGACATACGCAGTGCTGTACCCTGGACATAAAGAGACAGTCCCTACTCGACAGAGCTTACAATCTAGTTAGGACAAACAGGACAAATAAGGGATAAGGGAATTACTAAGGTAGGAATGATAAAACTTGGGTACTGAACAAGTAGCCTTCAAAGAGAACTGGAACTTTAGAGTGCCCAAATTATTTAAAAATAAAACAAAAAAAATATAAGTTGGTTAACATTGGTTAGCACAACCTTCTCCTTCTTCCTCTCCCTTGATCTGGAGCTTGGATGCAACCAGCTCCTGCTTGGTTGCCAAACCAGTTTACCAATTTGTGCCCACTACAGATACAGAGTAACTCTTTCAAGATGAGCGGACCTTGATATTATTATTATTAGCATTTGTATAGCGCTACCAGACGCACGCAGCGCTGAAATGTTTTGTTCTTTCCTTTTCTTTGCCCAGATGTGTGTATGTGGTTTTTTTTTTATTTTGCATTTTGCGACCCTTTTCTGGAGAGGTTCAGTGAACGAGAGAGTCTTAATGTGAAAGTGTACACATTCAGTTCTGTTTGATCAGTCATTTCACATCAAAGCAAACAACAAAATTTATCCTGGGAACCAGTGCCAGGAGCAAGACTTTCTGGCTGCCTTACACAAACACTGAAAAAGCAGTGTAACTCTTTAGGGGAAGTTATGGGGAAATGGGTTCCCTGATTCTCACTTCACTGGATATAGAGCAGAGGTCTGGATGACACGTCTGTTGGCTGCGCAGCGCTCAGATTTCTTCTCTACTTCTCTGTGCTGCAAGGCCTAAATGGCTTTGCAGTAATTATTTAATCTGGGCCTAAGGTTGGAGTGCTCCCCCTAGCTCAAGGGCCCTTTTACTAAGCTGCGTAGGCGCCAGTGTGTGCCAGTTCAGAACTACCGCCTGGCTACCACATGGCCCAGGTGGTAATTTCATTTTTTTTTTACACATGTCCACTACACGTGCCGGATGTGAATGGGTGGCGGTAAGGTCTCGGGGATCCTTTTACTAAGGTGCATTGAAAAATGGCCTGCGCTAGTACAGGTGTGTGTTTTAGACGTGCGCATATCCATTTTTCAGGACGCCTGTAAAAAAAAGGCCTCTTTTTATGGCCGGAAATGGACATGTGGCAAAACGAAAATTGGCACTTGTCCATATTAGGCCTGAGACCTTACCGTCACCCATTCACTTAGCGGTAAGGTCTCACGCGTTAACCGCGCGGTAATTGCCAGAATGTGTACAATGCCGATAACCACCTGGTTAGCACTGTGTGCCAGAAAACGCGCATAAAAATTAAATCAACACCTGGGCCACGCAATAGTCGGGTGGTAATTCTGAATTGGCGCACATTGGGCGCATGTAAAAGGGCCCCTCAGGCCCAAAATGGACACGCAACAATTTTCATTTTGCCGCATGTTCATTTTTGGCCAAAATAAAAAGGCCTTTTTTTTTACAGGCATGCTGAAAAATGGATCTGCGTGCATCCAAAACACGCGCCTACACTAGCACAAGCTATTTTTCAGCACACCTTAATAAAAGGACCCCTCAATGTGGTCAGGGCTCAGGAGGCTAAAACCAACAGACCTTCGTTTTAAAACGGGGCTCTCCCTTTTATAGTTTCAGAATTTCCCTCCTCAAGTGTACTCCTCCTATTTTGGAGTTCTCACCAATAGAATTTAGGACACTCTCATTTCCCCTTTGTTAGAGATGGGTTCTTTTGTGATCAGCCGAATAAACACTCTCCTGGTTACCAGTGATGTCATCACACCTCAATAACATAATGCTGTTGGAAGAGCCTGAAGGATTTTTTTTTTTTTATGCACAATGCCTGGGCAAAAATCTACAGGTTCCTACAATTGAGTGGCACCGTTTTTTAAATAAGTTCCAATGAGTTACTTTAAGTGACATCATTCATACGAGTGTTTATATATCAGCGGTCTCACCCCACAGCGCTATTACTGCCGAGCACGGAGAACTTTTGTAAGGATGGAGACCACCTGTAACTGTAAGGGTTTTTTTTTTTTTCATTTTTTAATACGGAAATATGCTGTTGTATGCATATGTCATTGTGGAAAAGTGTTTGTTTTTTTAATTTGGATTGTCAACAAATCATTACATCCAAAGAATTAACTATTAGATGAAATCAGGATATAAAGCAAAAACAAAATATTACACTAATTATGATAAGAAGAAATTCAACAAGAAAGAAAAATATCATTGAACTTAGTCCCTTGGGCCAAGATACAAGGGAATTAGAAGTCTAAATAAAATATTCATTAATATTATCACAAGCAACGGGAAGAAGATAAACTATTGCAGTCAGTTTTAACAGCATTCTACTCAAGCGAGGTTATTGAAGGAAACATTTCTTTCACCTTCTTAAACAGAAATAAACTCTGACAGCTTTTTGGGATTAAAAAAAATACATAGGACTTCTTTTACAAAGCCACACAGCAAATTCATATGATGAAAATACAATCAAAAAATATTATTTCTGACCGGTTCCAGAGCAAAAGTGGTGCGTTCTGCAATAACCTCTAAAGAACTTTCCAAAATTAGTGAGATTTAATTCAACTTGAGGCTTCACGGTAGAGCTTCTTGGGATTCCTGTTAGATATTGGGCTCTAACTATGGGCAGACAGCCTTCAGCTGGAAGTCCCAAAATCTGTAGGAAATATTTTTTTCAGCATATCCAAAGCAATCTCAAGTTGTTCTTCCTAGATTGATTTCCAGATACTCTAGCTTACGGGCAAGAGTATCACTGTTGAAAAGTTCTGAAATTTCTTTACCTCTTCTTCCAAAATGCCCACCTTAGAGGAATGATGGCCTAGATCTGCTGACAGAGTCTGAAAGTTTTCCTTCAACAATGAAACTTCACCTCTAAAAAGGACTTGAAAAAGATTGAAGCGAAGAATTAAAACCTTGAATAGCCATGGTCACCACAGCCGGTCTTTTCATTTCTCCAAGGGCTTACAGAAGCAGCTCCTTCACTCCACTCCTTCTCTTCCTCTCACTGATGTAACCATAAGCGGGGAAGATGAGGCAACAGGTCCCCCTCTAGTCAGTTGAGACAAAGCCCCTTTAGACACTCCAGATGACAACGCTCCTGCCGCTACTAAAATGCTTCCGGGTCTCAGAGGAGCTGCACAAAGTGGAAGGCTCCACAAGACTCCCTCTACGCTGTGGTCCAATGATCTTCCAGAGAACCCAACTGAAGCATTTGCTCCTTCTTCTTGCGGTAAGAGCCCAAATCTATCCAAAATCGCTTGTTTCAAGGCAGGGCTAATACTGGTGTTAGAGAGGAGAACTCCCCTTAGATTTCACCTTACGCTTACCCATAGAACACGGACAGGGCCGTGCCTAGGGTCTCTGGCGCCCCCCTGCAGACTATCAGTTGGCGCCCCCCCCCCCCCTGAAAATGATCACGCCCGCCCCCCCCCCCCCCCCCCCCGGTGAAAATGATCGCTCACCACTTGCCACACTGACAGGAATTGTCAGCAATATTCTTAGAAACAAATTGCTTATACATTGCAAAATAAGATAGCAGATGTAAATTCTCAAAGTGGACATATTCCAAACGCTAAAATGAAAATAAAATTATTTTTTTCTACCTTTGTTGTCTGGTGACTTTCTTTTTCCGATCATGCTGGCCCAGTATCTGAGTCTGCTGCTATCTGTCCTCTTAACTCCATTTCCAGGGCTTCCTTTCCATTTATTTCTTTACTTTCCTCCTTTCTTCTTCATTTCTTGCTCTATATCCATTTCCAGCAATTTCTTCTCTCTCCCTGGGTCCTGTCCTCCCATGCACGTCCATCCTTGTCCCTCTCTACCCTTCCCTCCTCCATCCATAGCCAGCAATCCTCCTCTCTCCCCTCCCCTCCATTTCCAGCAATTTGTCCTCTCCCTGGGCCCCCATGTCCATCCTTGTCCCTCTCTGCCCTTCCCTCCTCCATTCATAGCCACCAATCCTCCTCTCTCCCCTCCCCTCCATTTCCAGCAAATTGTCCTCTCCCTGGGCCCCCATGTCCATCCTTGTCCCTCCCTGCCCTTCCCTCCTCCATCCATAGCCAGCAATCCTCCTCCCCTCCCCTCCCCTCCATTTCCAGCAATTTGTCCTCTCCCTGGGCCCCCATGTCCATCCTTGTCCCTCTCTGCCCTTCCCTGCTGCATCCATAGCTAGCAATCCTCCTCTCTCCCCTCCCCTTCCAGCAATTTGTCCTCTCCCTGGGCCCTGCTGCTGCCCTCCCATCCATGCCTCTCTGCCCTCCCATCCATGCCTGTCTCTCTGCCCTCCCATCCATGCCTCTCTGCGCTTTCCTCCGCGCCCTGGGGCCTTTAAATCTTTTACTTCCGGTCGCAGCAGCGTCAGTGAAAGCGGAGCGCTGCCGACGTCTCCCTTCCCTTCGCGCTCTTGGTTCCCTCAGTGTCCGCCGCCTTCTGACGTCAGAAGAAGGCAGGACACTGAGGGAACCAATGAGTGCAAGGGAAGGGAGACGCCGGCAGCGCTTTCACTGACGCTGCTGCGACCGAGGTAAAAGATTTAAAGTCCTCGGCGGCGCGGGGCGAGGGTAAGCTCCGCGGCGGCGCCCTCCAGAGGTGGGCGCCCCCCTGCGGGGCTTACCCCGCTTACCGCATCGGCACGGCCCTGAACACGGACAAGTTTTCCAAGAAAACCAAGCAAACTCAGCGAGACTCGGGAGCTCACTCTCGCACATCTGCTTGACTCGCCACCTTGGCCCCCGGAAAAGTGGGTTTTGAGTGTTGAGAAACAGCGAGGAAGTTGCTCTCTGTGAATTTTTAGCTGAAATTATAATCTATTTTCAGTTTGTGGGTCCCGATACCCTGAAGCAGTTTATTGCAAAACTGCTGGACACTGTCTCTTGCATTATTGAGCTTACTTTTGGGAAAAGTGACATTGAATGTGACATTTGCAATTGTGGAGGGTTTTTGCTGATAAAATAAACACATAAGTCTAAGGGCCTGTTTACTAAGCCAAACTGTAGTCACACTAAATTTTCAGCACATGCTAAAACGTTTGCGCGCCTACAACGCAGCTTAGTAAACAGGGCCCGTGAGCTCAGAGAGCAGTTGAGAGACTTTCAGTAAAATTCTAAGCCTTTTTTTCCTCCATGTGACATTTGTTGAATATTTAATATTTTTGAAATGTCGTGAACAGTGACATGTACTACTTGCATCATTAGTGGAGAATTTCATGATTGGATAATGGAAGCCTTCTGGTGCTCCCATTGCCTTTGCACTACTTGTCGCAGCTGCTGCTGGCCTTGGAGTAGCCTTTCCATGTTTTTGTTGTAACCCTAGCATATACTGCGCAGGAGAAACAAACCAAAACTAAGACCTGCCTGTCCAGCACTTCCCATACTACTTGCAGTCACTAACTAGGGAAGGGTTATCCCTTTTAGCCTGCTATTCCTGTATGATAGCCCTGCAAGGCCGAGCACCTCAGAGACTAAGGATTCCAGACATGGGCACCCAAAGCAATCTGCCTCCTGAAGCAAAAAAATTGCTGCCGCCCCGTCTCCCCTTCCCAACCTCCTTCCCCAAAATTACCTTTTCTATTCTTTTCTTTCAAAAGAAGGTGGCAGCAGTGACTCCCATAGGCTGCCCTTCCGCCGGTCCAGCTCCTTCTCTCTACTGTGGGTGGCCTGCTTTGCTGACGTAATTTTCTGTTTCCTTGGAGGCAGGCCGCCCGTAGCAGAGAGAAGGGGCCAGGACTGGCGGCAGGGCAGCCTATGGCAGTCGCTGTCACCATCTTCTTTTAAAAAAACAAGAAAAGAGAAAGGTAATTTCAGAGAAGGGGGCTGGGGAGGGAGGGGCAGGGGGTGATGCCACCTCACAAGAGTGCTGCCTGAGGCCCCTGCCTCAGGTGGCCTAATGGTAGGGCTGCTACTGATTCCAGTTTTTTTCTAGCAGGGTAAGCTCAGATCCCATCATCAGAACCATATAGGGTAACATGAACAAGGACAAGCCCAGAGTGGCAGTATCATAGAGCCACACAGCAGTTGTAGGTAAAGGAAAATAACATTTATTAAAGCTGTTAGGTCAGGGGTCCTATTCCATTCACTGGTAGAAGGAAAAGGCAACATAAAATTAGTCTGTAAATGTAACAATGTCCTTGTGTGGCCTGTTCCTGCAGGGCCACTGTGTACCTTACAACACAGCAGCACACTTTCTTGTCCCTGGCCTGGTTCCTCCAATGTAGTCTCTAGCAATTACTCAGGTCAAAAAACCCCACAAAATCTGCAAGGTTCCAAATGAAGCTTGGCCTACCTGACTGTAGCAGTTGCAGCTCACCTCCTCCAATTTGCTTGCTTGATATTAATATTACTTTCTGACAGAAAACCGTCTTGTCGTTGGCCCTTCACTACTGAGTCCCGCCCTCTGACATAACTTCCTATTTCCTCGAGGGCGGGACTCAGTGAGTGAAGGGCCAATGATGAGACAGTTTTCTTCATTTAAAGTCAGCAGCGCTGCAGATTGGAGGTGCCAGCCAGAGCTCAGCTGGTAGGCAGGTGGGGACTGTTGGGGGGAGTGAGAGGCGCTGCGCTGGGGGGGGTTAGGGTCCACACCAGGGGGGTGCCGATGCCAGGGGGGGTGCCGTTCCACACTGGGGGGGGCGCTGTGTTGCACTGCACCCAGGGGGGTGCGCGCAGCGGCGATCCGCCCCGGGTGTCAGCCAAGCACGGAACGCCACTGCTTTGGTCCACAAAATCATCTACGGCGTAGTCCTAGGACACATAACAGACCTCATAGATCTACCAACTAGAAACAGACTCAAATCAGCACGATCATACCTAAACCTACATTACCCAAACTGCAAAGGGCTAAAATACAAAACAACTTATGCATCTAGCTTCTCCTACATAAGCGCACAACTATGCAATGGACTCCCATATGCAATGAAAACAATACATGACCACCTAAACTTCAGGAAATCATTAAAAACCCACCTCTTCAAAAAATATTATCCCACTAAATCCTCACATCCAGCAACACACCATAATCAATGATCGTACTGGACAATTTACTTTCCTCTTTCTCCTCGACCTCATGACGCTGGATTCAATTCTACCTCAGTTGACCACAACACAATCTTGTATTTGTTATCAACCGAAATGGCAAACGCCTTTATGGTACTCTGTAAGCCACATTGAGCCTGCAAATAGGTGGGAAAATGTGGGGTATAAATGTAATAAATAAATAAATAAATAAGATGCCCATTATATTTCAATGAGTATTTATCATTTAGCGCATGCTAAATCTGTTAGCGCACCTTAGTAAAAGGACCCCTTAGAGTAACTTCAGAAAACAGTTCCACGCACCTTGTCCTTGGTCAGTCTTATACATCTCTATGCACAGCACCTCTCAGGCACTAGAGGGCCCCATCACTGAGCACATGAGTGAATCACTGAGCACATGAGTGACATGTTCTTTCTGTGTCTTCATATCTTCTTACTGAATTCACTAGAATCTTGTGCACAAAGTTCCCTTCTAGTAAAGAAACAGAACATTAACTTGTCTAAGGAGGATAGCATTATCATATTATACTACATATTTTAAGTAACAATACAGCTAAAAAGATTGCAATTATACAGTTCTTGGAATACCTAAGGCTTCCAGATTTTCTGAAAGTTTTTAAAGCTCATATATTTTTTGGGGCTTTGTATTTGCACCTCACACATACTATATAACCTGACAAGTTTGTGTCACTAGGAGAGAACTATGCTTCCAGATGATAAAGATGAGGCCAGACCTAATAAACTATCAAATTTTAGTACAAGCAGAAATAGCTTTCTTAATTGTAATCAATATGCCAATAATTTCACAACTACAAGTTGAATTAGCCAAAGGTTGAAGCTTATGAGCACTAGCGCCAGTCTTCAAGGTTTCAACCTAAATAAAAAGTGGAAATTAAAACTTCCACTGTATTAATTATAGTCTTAATCCTTTCCCATACCCTCATCAAAAATATCTTTATATTATTTCAGATGTACAACAAATAAAAAAGCAGAGATGTCAAGTTATCCAGTTTCAGGCTGGAGATTTTGAGACACACTATTTTGAGCTTACATCCCGAAGCAGTGTGGGAGTTGTAGTGCCTGATCTTGTTCTTTAAAAGCAGTGCTGCAAGCCCCATAATGCACCAGGATGGGGTGGTCTGAAATCCAGACTTCCAAAATCTGTAGCCTGGAACTGGGTACATGGCATCTATGTCCCTAACACTTCTTATGATCCAGTTTATACATTTTTACTGGAGGGATTAAATTACTTTTTATTTGTGTTTTATTGTACCATGCCTCGAGTTCAGAAAGGTGTGGAATTGAATGCACATAATGACTAACTGGGTCTTTTACAAAGGCGCGCTAGCGTTTTTAGCATGCGCTAAAAATAAATGTACTAAACACTAGAGATACCCATATATTCCTATGGGCATCTCTAGCGTTTAGTACACACTGATTAACATGCACTAAAAACACTAGCATGCTTTGTAAAAGACCCCCCTAAATAATTATAAAACGCTTGTGTAGGGCATTGTCCAGGGTCTTCCTTCTTCCTTTCCACATGAGGAAGTCCATAGAAACCATGTAGTGGCTCTGTACTCTCTTCCATGGTATAAATGCACAGGAGATTAATCTCTTTCAATTGAAAGGAAGCTGTGGAATGAGGGGGCACAGGATGAAGGTGAAAGGGGACAGAAACAGGAGTAATCTAAGGATATATATCCTTACCTTCACACCCTGATAACAGATTATTGCCCTATACTCTACCCACCCTGTCATCTTAGATGACCTAAATCTTCATTTAGATGTACCTAATGCTCTTTTTTTTCTCAGGTATAAATCTAATCCAGTATGTAAATGGTCCTACTCATACAGGAGGTCATACCCCAGACCTGATCCTCGCGATTCCAGATCCTCAGATCTCAATTAAAGTCTCTACAATTCAATCTTTACTATGAACAGACCACTCATTGATTCTTTTTAAATGCACAGTCCAGATTTTTATTATTTATTTGTTATTTGTTACATTTGTAGCCCACATTTCCCACCTACTTGTAGGCTCAATGTGGCTTACATAGTACCAGAGAGGCGTTTGCAGACTTCGGTGTAAACAAATACAAAGTGATGTTGTGGTAAGATAAAGTTCATGTGGCACAGCCACATTTGGGAATTGTACAGCGGAAGAGTTGTGTTATGTCCATTACGTACTTTAGTTTTGTTGTGTTGCAGAGATCAGGCATTTATGATGAATTGGTAGGGTATGCCTTTTTAAACAGGTTAGTTTTTAGGTTTTTTTTTTCCTGGAAGTTTAGGTGGTTGTACGTGGTTTTCAAGTGGTTTTTACAAATACAACACTGCTTACAACTAACACATTTTGAGATCTAAAATCATTTCAATGAAATTCTCTACTATCAAATTCTAATTAAAGGATTGATGACTTCTGCGATTTCCCGCTAAATGAGAAAATACAGACCTGGAATACTCAAGCCCTTCAATTCTACAGACACCAACTTCGTCAAGCTGAAAGAAAATGGCGTTGATGCCCATCACCCACTACACACTTAATCTATAAGAACACAGAATACTCCTATAAACAGGCTATACTAGTTGCAAAAAAGAAATACTATAGTAATTTAATAAAAAAAAGCACCAAACTCCTCTATTCTTTACAAAACATTAAAATCATTAACTACTTATTGTTTGAAACCAACTACCACATCCTACATTCCAACAGCACAGACCCTAGCATCTCACTTTCAGATGAAAGTTCAGACTTTACGAAATGCCCTCACTTCTACCAAGTCTCAAGGCCCAGCCTTCTTTTTATTACCTTCTGCCCTGTCTCCAGGTTCAGCATCTCCACCTCTATTCTCTGCTACTGTTCCACGAAGTACTTTCAATACCTTTAATTAACCATCAATGGCTACAATCGGACAAATTATCATTTCAATGAAAACAACTACAGTACCTACCAAACCTATTCTATCCAATTTGCTTAAACGTTCCATAGATTCATTACTTCCTTTCATCTATTTTATGACTATTCAAGGCTCTTTTCCTAATCATTGGAAGCATGCTACAGTTCTACCAACAATTAAGGATACCAAAGGCACTGTTAGTGACCCAAATAATTACCGTCCAGTCGCAAACATCATATTTTTCTAAAATTGTCAAAACCGTTGTACACTCCCAACTTCAATGTTTCATTTGTAAAACCTCATTGTTGCATCCTCATCAGACAGAATTTCAAAAATTCCACAGTACAGAGATATCCTTACTTGGTATCACTACTTTTCTATACCTCCGCTCTCAAGACAAATCCCTCCTTTCAGTACCCTTCTCCACCACTGCCAACTCCAGGCTCCGCCCTTTCTGTCTCGCCTCACCCCATGCTTGGAATAAACTCCCTGAGCCCATTCGCCAGGCCCCCTCCCTGCCCATCTTCAAATCTTTGCTCAAAGCCCACCTCTTCAATGTCGCCTTCAGCACCTAACTACCATACCTCTATTCAGGAAATCTAGACTGCCCCAACTTGACATTTCGTCCTTTAGATTGTAAGCTCCTTTGAGCAGGGACTGTCCTTCTTTGTTAAACTGTACAGCGCTGGGTAACCCTGGTAGCGCTCTAGAAATGTTAAGCAGTAGTAGTAGTAGTAGTACCGAGCCTTAGATCCGCGTAAATTAGTTCTATTGGCCGCCTTTAATCTAGTTCATCACTCCACATGTCTAAGATGATGACATTCAAATACTTTATACACTTAATTTGAACTCTCCCTTTGAAATTTCAATTTTCAACCAAAAACTCATTGCAATCACAAAGTGGTTTCAAGAACAAAAACTAGTTCTGAACCCTTCAAAATCTAAGGTTATCACTGTTTGTGCCTTTTCATCTACAACCCTGTCCACACCTGTTGTCCTTTCAGGAGCTCAAATTCTGCAAGTAGAAACAATATGTATCCTAGGAGTTTTTGTTGATTCAGAGCTCACATTCCGTCCACAAATTTCCAAAGTGGTCAAAAACTGTTTCTATAAACTACATAAGTATAAAAATATTGCCATACTGGGAAAGACCAAAGGTCCATCAAGCCCAGCATCCTGTTTCCAACAGTGGTCAATCCAGGTCACAAATACCTGGCAAGATTCCATTTTAATAATGGTCTATGGACGTTTCCTTTAGGAAGCCGTCCAAACCTTTTTAAAACTCCGCTAAGCTAACCGCCTTTACCACATTCTCTGGCAATGAATTCCAGAGTTTAATTACACATTGAGTAAACAAAAATTTTCTCCGATTCATTTTAAATTTACTACTTTGTAGCTTTATTGCACGCCTCCTAGTCCTGGTATTTTGGAAAAGAGTAAACACAGACGCTTCACGTCTACCCTTTCCACTCCACTCCCCTCGACCATCTTTTCTCCAAGCTGAAGAGCCCTAGCCGCTTTAGCCTTTCCTCATAGGGAAGCAGTGTTGCCAGGTGGGCGGTTTTACCGCCCAATTGGGCGGTTTTCCGCGACCCGCCGCGGGAAATTTTTGCCCGCGGCGGGTTGCGGTTTTTTGGGCGGTTTTTAGGGCTTCCGGGCGGCTTTTTGGGCGGCTTTTTGATTTTTTTCGGCCGCGGGGGGCGGGGTTAGTGACGTTTTTTGGCGGGGTTAGTGACGTTTTGGGCGGGGCCGATGACGTGGGAGGCGGGGCCGATGATGTGGGAGGCGGGGCCGATGATGGGGAGGCGGGGCTGATGACGGGGAGGCGGGCCCGATGACGTGGGAGGCAGGGCCGGTGACGGCGGGGCCGGGGCCGGTGACGCGGGGGTGGGGGTGTCAGGGGCGGGGTTTGTGTTTGGGCGGGTTTTGGGCTGGTTTCTGGCCTGGATTGGGCTGGAAAAAAAATTTCTACCTGGCAACCCTGTAGGGAAGTCGTCCCATCCCCTTTATCATTTTTGTCGCCCTTCTCTGCGTCTTTTCTAATTCCACTATATCTTTTTTGAGATGATGTAACCAGAATTAAACACAATATGCGAGGTGCAGTCTTTGGATTTTGCTTACACTCAGCTTTTTCAGTAGTAGCTTAAGATGAGTTACATTCAGGTATCCTGTGCATTTCCCTGTCCCTGAAGGGCTCACCGTCTAATTTTGTACCTGAGACAACAGAAAGTTGTGACTTGTCCAATATCACAAAGAGCAGCAGTAGGATTTGAACCAGGCATCCTAGATGTGAAGCCCAGTGCTCTAACCGTATTAATTTTATGCAAATACTAGCATGTCTGTGTGGCTTGAAACTGCTCTTACTTCCCTATACAGAGCAGTTGTTTTGGGCGCCAGTTACCAAAAGTTTGCCAAGGGTGAGCACTCTTTCGCAGAGTGTGTTGCTGTGGGCGTGCTTAATACATAGTGAGAGAGAGAGTGTGTGTGTGTAGCTGGGCCGGCCCTTCCCGTTGAGAAGTTTCAGGCAGCTCTTCCCACCTCGGGCTTTGGCTGGGAACAGCTGAAAGTGTAACCTGAGCCGGCGGGGCTGCGTTTGTGCGCGCGGAGCTTCAGTCCGAGAGGGCCCGGATGATGATGGCACGGGCGAGGCGGGGGTAGCCTGAGCTCGGATCCCTCCCGGATTCGGGGAGCGCCATGGAGCCCGTTACCAAGTGGAGCCCGGCCCAGGTGCTCGAGTGGATGAAGGGTAGGTTGGGGAGGGGGAGCCCTCCTTGCATTTTTTTTTGTTTGTTTTCGGAACTTTCTACTGGGAGTGAAACTGGTGGGACACTCGTATCACGTTTGCGAGCCCGGAGGCGCTTTTGCTGTAAAAACTTTGTGATCTCTTGGAGGAGGAGGAGGAGGAGGAGGAGGAGGGGGGTGGGGGGTTGCGTTCTAATCGGAAAAAATGCCGCGTGCAGGTGTTGGGGGGGGGGGGGGGGGGGAGTTGCGTTCTAATCGGAGAAAACGCCGTGCAGGTGTTAAGAGGGGGGAGGGGGGACGCACCGTTCTCTTGTGCTTGTCACTGGCCTGTGGAGCTCGCGCCGGGGAAAGTTTCTTTCTCTCTCTCTCCTTCGGCTCCTGCTGGGAGGGAAGGCGAGTCTGAAAACACTGGCTGCTTGGATTGGAATGAATGATCCTGTTTCGGGTTGTTTTTGTTTTTTTTTTAGAAACTTTCAGAGGCAGAAACTGCTGACCAAACACAACTTCTGTCCGGGTTCACATCGTGATGCATTTGTAATAAAATGAGTGATTCAGTGCGTGCAGCTGCAGCCACTTCTTGATGTTAGTTTTCTGCTGCCTGGATTGTATATAGCTCCCAGGGAGGGTGGGAGGCTTGGAACAATATTATCTTTAACGTAAGCAAAGTAATCTGATTTCCAGGGCCAGGTGGATTAAAGCATTTTCCCATGTTGTCTGCTCGGTGGGGGTTTAGCACAATTGGGTAAACAGATGCACACGGGGAAGAGAGTGAGTTGTCCCAGCAGAGTCTATATTTCAGGATCCCCATATTTCTCAGAGAAATGTGTATGCACTGCCTTCACTGCATGCAAATCTCTCTCATGAATGTTCATTGTGGGTATCCTGAAAGCCTGACTGGCTGGGGTGCTTCCAGGATCTAGTTTGAGAACCACTGAGTCTTTAGTATAATACAGGATATTTAGTCTTCTGGTTTGCTAGAGTTAATAACAGTAAAAGAACTGAAATATTAATTACCTATTAAAAATCCTTTGCAGGGTAAGAACAGCATGTAGTTGGACTTCTAAAGTGACACATTAACTTTGTGTCTGTGCTTCGGTAAGGGTTGTGTATGTGTACCACACGTGAGGTTAGCTGGTGAGAATAAACACCCCAAAATGACTTTGCTGAGCATAAAGTTTAGTTATTTTCATGGGAACGTAGCTCTCATGGTGATCCAAAAGCATGACTGTGTAGTGTGTGTGTGTATTTTATTTACTCAGGGTGCACAAAAGTTTTTGTATTGACATTTTATGAGACCGTTTATTATCCCATCAGAGCTCTTCAGTTGTGAGATTTGATTTGTAAGAAAATAGCCCCTCATCGTATCCCCAGTATTTAGGAAGAAAATGTACATTTCTAGCACACCATGAGAACTGTGGGCTGGGGGGGGAGGTCCTGCTTGAAGTCTTTTGAATAAAGTTTATCACAGGTCAGATGGGCACATGTCAGAGGCAGGCCTCAAGTTTATGAAAGCCTTTAATGATTCAGTTGAGATGATTTTCCCTTTTGACAGAGAAACATTTTTGTCCTGTTGACCTGAAGTACCCTGATGGCTAGTATTCTGGTGTGTTTGAATTGCATATTTGTGGCCAGGATTTGGCAGCCCTAGAAAAGAGAGGCACATACTTGAGCTTATGTGAACAATGACATCTAACAACATGGACAATTCTGTTTTGTACAGAGATAAGGTGCTCAGAAAAACAAAGATCCTGGAGCCCATTAGAAAAAACTTTACAAAGGCACCCTGATTTGGGGGAAGGGAGAGGACTAGGGGGAAGATGTGTGTGTGTGTGTGTTGAAAAACGTCAGACTGGTTTATGTTACAGTTTGCTTTCTAAAACAAATAGTTTTTGTTACTTAATGGGGTAGGAGGAATTTGGCTTTTGCATGAATTTTGTGCTCAGCACAGAATGGTAAAAGCCTACAAAAAGAGTTATTACTCTTAAAAATAAAGGGAATGGGATTTGATAGTATTGTCTTTCTGTGGTTACAATCAAAACAGTTTACATACTTATTTTATATCTGGGGCAATGGAGGGTTACGTGACTTACCCAGAGTCACAAGGAGCTGACCTGGGAATCAAACTTAGTTCCACTGGTTCTCAAGCACCATTAGGCTGCTCCTCCACCCCAGTAAATGAATGAAAAACAACCCTCCTCCCAGGTCTTCCATAGTAATTTTGTGGTGTTATTAATCTATGATATGTTGATAAAATGAAAAGGCATGGGAGTAACCAGTGTGGCGTAGCAGCCACAGCCCTTGCCATCTTACTGGGTGGGCTAGATGGGCCATTGTGGTCTTTATCTGTTGTCATTTACCATGTTACATGGAGATGTGATCTTTTCAGTTGCCCTTTGCTGTGTTTGGCTTTCCACAGAATAATGGAATGCAGCTCCAATTTTTCTTTGACATTAGATATGGTTGTTTTGAAACGGAGAGGTTCAGAGTGTTGCAAATAAATTCCAGACATTACTATTCACTGTAAGACATTTTGCAGAGTGATTTTTTTTTTGGGGGGGGAGGGAGGAGGGGTGTCTGGGTCTCCTTGGAGCCGGTCTCTGGAAATTTGCTGTGAATGACTGTGACCCCAGGATCTTGTCTTGGAATCGCACACTTCATGCACTCGTTTTGCCTTCCAGGTTTTGAACCCGAAAAGACTACATATGAGTTACCTACGAGACAGTAGCAGAGCATTAGTCAGATTGGCATGCACTGGGTTTCCCAGTGAGTTGTCTGTTCAGTTTTGATCCAGAGCATGTCTGCGGGGGGGGGGGGGGGGGGTGGTGACAGTTATTTATAGTTTACAAAGAAATATTTTCCCAGACTGGAGTCTGACGGAATAGCTGAAACAAGAGTGAATGAAGGGTGTGTACCATGCTTTGGACTAAAGTTATACAGTTCAGATGAAAAACAATATCTTTTTGTTTCTGGCATATAAATAGCTCTTTTTAATAACTTTCATGCATTTGGCCAGAAAAATGTGCTGAGACACTGGCCCCAGCTGCGATAGAATTGAAACAATCCATGTGGCAGCACTAGTGAAAGCTGAGGGGCAGACCAGCTCTTTGGCGGCCAAACTCCCAGCTCCTGCTTGGTTGCCAAACCCGTTTGACCAATTTGTGCCCACTACAGATACTGAGTAACTCTTTCAAGATGAGCGGACCTTGGTCTGTTTTGTTCTTTTCACTTTTTTTTTTGCCTACATGTGTGTTTTTTTGTTGTTGTTTTTTTTTTAATTTGCATTTTGTGACCCTTTTCTGGAGAGGCATAGTGAATGGGAGTCTTAAAGTGAAAGTGTACACATTCAATTCTGTTTGATCAGCCATTTCACTCAAAGCAAACAAACAATTTTATCCTGGGAACCAGTGCCAGGAGCAAGACTTTCTGGCTGCCTTACACAAACACTGAAAATGCAAAGTATGGTAAGTTACCCACTCACATTGTGCATTTACACCTTATCAGGACAATTCTACAATGTATGACCTCGCAGTCATCCGCTAATTATGTGCGTATTTCGTTAGAGTAGTGCCTGTATCTCAAAAAAAATGTAGCAGAATTAGAAAAGTTTAAAAGAAGAGCACCAAAATGATAAAAGGGAATGGAACTCCTCCCATATGAGGAAAGGCAAAAGAGGTTAGGGCTCTTCAGCTTGGAAAAGAGACGGCTGATGTCTATAAAATCCTCAGTGGTGTAGAACAGGGAGAAGTTAATTGATTTTTCACTCTTCAAAAAGTACAAAGACCAGGGGACACTCAATGAAATTACATGGAAATACTTTTAAAACAAATAGAAGGAAATATTTTTTTCGCTCAGTAAATAGTTTAACTTCTGGAACTTGTTGCCGGAAGATGTGGTAACAGCAGTTAGTGTATCTGGGTTTAAAAAGAGGTTTGAACAAGTTCCTGGAGGAAAAGTCTATAGTTTGCTAATGAGATGGACATGAGGGAAGCCACTGCTTGCCCTGGGATTGGTAACATGGAATGTTGCTACTATTTGGGTTTCTACCAGGGACGTGACCTGGATTGGCCACTGTTGGAAACAGGATACTAGGCTAGATGGACCATTGGTCTGACCCAGTATGACTATTCTTATGTACTTTTGGAAACAGCAAGTAAGGATTAGGGGGCATGCAATGAAGTTACTAAGTAGTACATTTATTTGTTTAAAATAGTTATAGCCCAAATGATTCCAATGTACTCGGCGATTCACAGATACACATTTTAAAACAAATTGCAGAAAATATTTCTTCACTCACTGTGCAATTAAGCTCTGGAATTCATTGCCAGGGAATGTAGTAAAAGCCCTTAGCATAGCAGGGTTTGGAAAAGTTCTTGGAAGAAAAGTCCGTAAACCATTATTAAGGTGGACTTAGGGTAAAATACACTGTTTAATTCTGGGATAAGCATCATAGAATCTATTTTCTCTTTCGGGATACTAGGCTGGCTGGACATTCGGTCTGTTCCAGTACTGTAATGGTTATGTACTTGTGCCAATAGCAGTATTTACATATATGGAGTGCCTTACATGTGGAAATGCCATTCTCCGAGGACAAGCAGGCCATATTCTCACATGTGGGTGATATCATCCATGTTGCCCAGTGCGGAGCTTAAACAATATCTTTAAGAACACAAGCAGCATCCCCACCACACATACGCAAGTGCCTTCCCGCCCGCCGTGAGAACATGGGATCATCAGTCTCTTCTTATCCGCAATGAGGAGAGAACCCGATTGTCCTGCACATTATTTTTTCAATTTTGTGCCTTCCCTTCAGGTTTTTTACCCTGTTTTTTTTTCTTTTCTTAGGAAAAGTTCCTTTCCCCTTCCTATACAGTTTGATTTTTTCCCTACTTTTAAGTTTCCTTTATGTTTGGCATGCTCTGAAAGCCCTCTTAGGCCTGAGCTCTGGTCGGGTGTATGTCCTTCAATTTTTTTCTGTTGCTTGCCCCATTTTTAATCACCATTTGATTTGGCCATGGCTGTTTTCCCTTCCATGTCATTGAAGGTTCCCAGTGGCTTTAAGTGCTTTAGCCAGTTCAATAGATGGCAAAGACACTCATTTTGGTGTTATCAGTGTTTGGGGCCTGAACATACCCCTTCAAGCTGTGTTCTTTGCCTCCTGTATGAAGAAAAGAACCCAGCTGCCCAGAGAGGCTCAGAGAGAGAGAATTTTTGGAGCCCGTTCCAAAACCTCAGTGTTGGTATCGACGACGTTCTGCATGACTGAGAGACCTGCTAGGCATTGGGAGTGGTCCTGCATCGAGTGGGTCTCCACCTGCCTTGATGCCGACTGCTCTGCAGGGTCCTTGGGACTGGTTAGCATTGGACCCGACCTGAGGCGATGTGGGGATTCAATGTCATCCTTGTCGGCACAGAGGAGCATAGATGACTGGCGTTGAGTGAAGGACAGGAAGCATTGGCATCAATCCCTCCGATGCACGGTGCTGGGAGTTGCGGGGCACCGAGGGATTCGGTCCCAGAGAAGCGTTGGTGCCGGGAAGACCGCTCCCCCTCTATACAGGAGTTGCCAATGTGCTGGTCTCCACACAGCCAGGACAAGGCACCCATCTCGATCCCCACAGTTCAGCAGTCTGTCTCTGAACTGATGCCCTGGCCTTCCCTGATGGCAACTCTCGATGAGCGCATCTGGGCCATGCTCTCTAAGCTTTGGGTGAGGTTTTTACAACTGTGTGAATCGACGTCTGTGGTGCTTGCACCAGCCATGCATTTTGCTGCAGCCCCGCAAGACCATCAGCCTGCGGTGAGGTCTCCAACACTGGTGTTGACAGCCACCCATGTTGGCACTCCCTCGATGGTGGAGGAACGTTCACTGGGTCAAGGATGGAACAGACACCTGAACACCCTTTTCGAGGACTTGGCTCCTCTGTTTTGAGAGAGGCTTGGTATCGGCCCTCCCACGAGGAGTTTTTTGCCATGGAAGTCTGATGAGAATCCATGGTACTTAATGTATGGTATCCAATCTGAGCCCTTCCCTCCAGAGGAAAGGAGGAAGTCTCCGCCTGAGTGCCTTTCCTTCTCAGCTTTTGTATGGGAAATGGCAGCTGCTATTCCCATTCATTTGGAGACACAGGACGAGCCCAGGGTCTTCCAATCTCCTCCTAGAGAGGCTGTGATTGTCCCCTTTCACCAGATCCTGAAAAATGTCCTTGTCTTGCCCAAGAAGATAGACACCATATACTGGATCTAGAGTTTCACAGGGTTTGACAAACCTCATCATCACTTGGTGGTGGAATCTGCGCTCAAAAGAGCCAGGAGTTCTAGGGACTATGCTTCGGCACCCCCTGGCAGATAAGCTAGAACCCTGGATTCTTTTGGGCGGAAGATGTATCAGGCCTCTAGGCTCATCTCCCTTATACAATCTTATCAGCTCTCCACAAGCCTATATGTGCGGAACTTGGTGCACAGTAAGTTTGATTTGGTGGATTCTTTCCCACAGGAGCAGGCCGAATCTCTTCACCTGTTGGTCAAGCAGCAGAAGGCGTGTTGTAAGTTCATGGCCATGGGTGCCTATGATACCTTTAATGTGGTGTACAGGATCACTGCACAGAGTATAGTGACGTGCAGACTCTCATGGCTTTTTGTCTCTGACTTGGAGCCAGCGGTCCTGCAGAGGTTGGCAGATGCCATGTGCTAGCGAGATAACCTTTTTGGAGACAAGGTGGAGGAGATTGCTGACCTCATCAAGAAACACACTGACACCATTGACACTCTCTTCTGATAGATATACTACTACTTAACATTTCTAGAGCGCTACTAGGGTTACGCAGCGCTGTACAAATTAACAAAGAAGGACGGTCCCTGTTCAAAGGAGCTTACAATCTAAAGTCTTCTGCGCCTTCCTCCTCATCTTGAAGGTTTTTGGGCAAATGAAAGAGGGGTCCCTACTACTGTCAGAGATGTAGGTGCGCTCCTTATCGCCAGCCTCAGAAGACTCAGTCCCAGCGCGCTCATCCTCATCAGTAGCATGTGCCAGCCAGCTCCCCAGTCAAAGCCAGGGACAAACTTTTGAGTGGCTCCAGCGAAGTATAACTGCAGTATAGCTAACCATCCAAGATGACCTACCAGTTGGAGGAGGCTACTTTTTTTTTTCAAGAATGGTGGCCCTTTGTAACCTTCGACCGGTGGGTTCTTCAAATAGTCTGTCATGGTTACACCCTGCATTGGCATCAGTTGCCACCAAATTGCCTACCAAGAGCATCTCGCTTCAGCTCTCAGCACAAGCAGGTACTTCCACAGGAAATCTCTGCCCATCTAAAGGCTCATGTGGTTGAGCCCATTCCACCAGGGGAAGAAGGGCAGGGATTCTATTCCAAGTATTTCCTTGTGCCCAAGAAAATAGGGGGGGGGGGGGTGCATCCCATCCTAGATCTTAAGGGCCCTGAACAAATTCCTGGTCAGAGAAGTTCAGTATGGTTTCCCTGTGCACCCTTCTCCCCATGATTCAGGAAAATGATTGGCTTTGCTCTCTGGACTTAAAGGATTCTTTACATTCACATCCCGATACTTCCAGGTCACAGGAAGTATCTTCGGTTTTGGCTGGGGACACATCACTTTCAGTATTGCATGTTGCCTTTTGGCCTAGTTTCTGCTCCCAGGGTTTTCATCAAGTTCCTAGCCGTAATTGCAGCATTGCTACGCAGACTAGGACTCCCATGTGTTCCCTTATCTGGACAACTGGCCAGTGAAGAACATGCCTGAGAACGGTCCTCAGGAGACAATGCGGAGAACTATTAGGGTGTTGGAGCTACTACGGTTTGTTTTAAACTACCCCGTCCCATCTCCATCCCATTCCATTCAGCAATTGGAGTTATCCTCCGAAGAACCATGGAGATTGGAGTGTTTTCCAACCCTCATCACACAGAACAAGGGATCTCTTCCTCATCCCAACCTCCAGTCTCTGGCCCTCACAGTCTGCATGTTGAGAGCTTAGAATTTGCTTCCATGCATCTTGCTGAGGGTGTCTCCCAGGTCTTGCTGGCTTCCAGGAAGGATTCCACAAAGAGGTGTTGCTCTTTCAAGTGGAGGAGGTTTGCTGTCTGGTGTAAGAGCAAGGCCCTAGATCCCCCTTTCTTTCTGTACACAGACTCTGCACACCTTTTACACCTTTCTGAGTCTGGCCTCAATACTAATTCTATAAGGGTTCACCTTAGTGCGAGTAGTGCTTACCATCGCTGTATAGAGGATAGGCCCCTCTCTGGACAGCCTCTAGTTGTTTGCTTCATGAGAGGTTTGCATTTAACAAAGCCCCCAGTCAACCTCTGTCTATATCATGGTACCTCAGCATCGTCCTCACCCAGCTGATGAAAGCTCCTGGATTCCTGTCATCTGAAGTACTTGACCTGGAAGGGCTTGTTTTTGGTGGCTGATACTTCAGCTCGCAGGATCAGTGAGCTTCAGGCCCTAATAGCGAATCTACCTTACACTAAATTTCATCATTACGGAGTAGTTCTCTGCACGTACCCTAAGTTCCTGCGTAACAACCAGTCGATTGTTCTTCCAACATTGTTTCTCAAACCTCGTGCCCATCCTTGTGAAAGTGCATTGCACACCTTGGACTGCCAGCAAGCATTGGATTTTTACTTGGAGTGGACTAGGCCCTACAGACAGTCCACCAAGCTTTTTGTTTCATTTAATCCCAACAGTATGGGGGTTGCCATTAGGAAATGCATAATCTCCAATTGGCTGGCAGATTGCATTTCATTCACTTATGCCCAGGCTGTGTTGATTCTTGAGGGTCATGTCAAGGCTCACAATGTCCGAGCGTGGTGGCAATAGCTCACTTGAGGTTAACTCCATTGAAGAAATTTGCAAGACTGCAACGTGGTCTTCAGTCCACACATTCACATCACAGTACTTCCTTGAGCAGGCTACCTGACACAGTAGTCGGTTTGGACAGACAGTTCTGCAGAATTTGTTTGAGGTCTAGAATCCAACTTCACCCCTGTAGGTTGCACTTACACAGTTGTATATAGTTTCAGGTTAATTATTATTTTACCCTCGCTGTTGCGAGGTCCAGTTGACCAGTTGTTTTCGGTGAGACTGGTAGATGGGGATTCCCACATGTGATAATATGGCCTGCTTGTCCTTGCACAAAGTGAAGATACTTACCTATAGCAGGTATTCTCTGAGGACAGCAAGCCATTCATTCATACATACCCTCTCACCTCCCCTTGGAGTTGTCTCATTTTTTGGGTATGCTATATAGGCATATTTTCAAAGCACTTAGCCTTCCAAAGTTCCATAGGTTTCTATGGAACTTTGGAAGGCTAAGTGCTTTGAAAATATGCCTCTATAGTATTGTACTGATGGTCCTGCACTCTCATGGAGGGCAGGTGGGGAGACACTCGCAAATGAGTGTTGAGGATGCTGCACATATTCTTAAATCTATACTAGCTTGTATAAGCTCTGCACCAGGTGACATGGATGACACCATCCACATGTGAGAATGAATGGCCTGCTGTCCTCGGAGAACACCTGCTACATGTAAGTATCTTCGTTTTTGAAGATACTTCGTTCTGCACGTGGTGATGCTGAGTATATGTAGATGTGCAGGGTACATAGGGTGAGTAAAGGGAGTGGCTTGAGTACATAGTTAGGGTGAGTAAAAGGAGTGGCTTGAGAGTGCCTACAGTATAGATGTGGATTTCCCATTTTACAAGGCATGAATAGGTGCCTGCTGGAAGGGGCAGCAATCAATGCCAAGGTCTGCTTCAGCAGCTTTCATCTCTCCCTCCCCATAGAAGATATCGGATCCCCTACCTGACCCTTCCAGGCAACAATGACCCTCCTCTCTCCCAGCAAGGGCTCTTTGGCAGACCTCTCCACCTCCCCCATCTTCAGTCTCGGCTCCACTGGGCATCCCTGTTAAATGGGAACAGGAGTAAACCACAGTTCATTGGCTCTTTTGGCCATGGGTGCAGAAATGGTGCCAGAGACCCCTAGTGGTAATCTTTCTGTACTGACCCTTAGTAGTAGTACTACAAAATTAATGCTAGGGGTCACCAGCACCATTTTTGCACATCAGAACAGGGATGATGGGGGATTGCTCCTGCTCCCACTAGGCACCAAGGGCCCTGTTTACTAAAATGAGCTAGTGTTTTTAGTGCATGCTAAACGCTAGAGTCACTAATATGTTCCTATGGGCGACTTAGTATTTAGCGTGTCCTAATTAGCGCACACTAAAAACGCTAATGCGCCCTTACAATGCTTAGTAAACAAGGCCCCAAGTATGTCCAGTAAGACTGGGTTGTCTTTATAAACTGAGCTCAAAATAGGCACCTACTTGATCTTCTAATCTAGCCGACCCCTTTATAAAATTACCTTCTCACTTGTGTGGTATGTGTGTGTGTACATAATTTTCTCATTAAAAAAATCTCAGAAGTACTGGTGTTTGCTTTTTATGTCTGGAATGCTTTTTTGCAGATAGACCTGTCAAGGTTTGATAAATTGTAGGAGTGGGCAATGCTTAAAAATTTAAATCAAAATTAATCGTAGTATTAATTTTAATAACACGATTAATCACACGCCTGAGCTGGATGGTTTGTACTAGTAAATTTCCACTGTGCAAACTGTGTGGGAATTCTTTAAACCTGCTGAATATAATGAAAGGTTGCATACACACACTTCCCATAGCACATTGTACCCCTTCCCTCCATACAGGTACCTCCTCTCCTGCTGCATTTTCCCCCTGTACATACACCCAAGTGTCTCCCATTCTGATGCTAAACCTATTACCCCAGACATACAGACACCCATTTCTCTCCTCTCCTGCTACTGCTGAAGGCCCTCCACTCCCCCAGCACACAGGTCTGGCATCTTTTCCTATCCGCCCCCCCCCCCCCCCCCCCCCCCCGTTTATCTGAACGTTCTGGCTCTTCATAGGGTCTCTGGCAGCAATTCCCACATTCTACTTGCAAAAGTAATAGGTGTTTTTTTTTCCTTCTTTTTAAACTCCAATGGATTTTTTAAATTGTGCTTTTTTTTTTTGTAAACCGCTTTAAAACTTATAGTAAAAAATGGTATATCAAATGAAAAATCAAGTGACGCCGATGCCTTCCCTCTGCTGCGTTATGCCAAGGTGAAATAGGATAGGCAGGGGAGAGAAAGCAATGCTGGACAGAGGAGAGGGGAGTTAAAAATTTTGGTCAGGATTAAAAAATGTAATCCTAGTTAAAGTTAAAAAAAGATTTAATCAAATTAACAGTGCACTAAATGCCTGCCCCTAGTAATTATTTTTTCTTTTGTTTAGCAGCAGTGTTTGGGTCTCATTGCAAAAAACATTACTGCAGGCTTATACTGGTTTTAGTGGCTGAGCAATGCAGAAATACAGTAGTTTCAGTTCGGTTGTTAAATTGTGTGGAAACCATTTCCGCATTCTGCATAAAAATATGCATGGTAATGGTGTTCATTAACAATTTTGCAGCCTTGTAATTTAAAAAAATAAATAAATACAAGTTTCTGACATATGTTGTGCATGGAAAACTTTTTACCAGGTCCGCGCAGTGTCGGTTGGTTGACTGAGAGGAGTTGGTGTCTAGCAGCACCCTTTTTTCACTCAACCTAACCACCTTGCTTCCAGCAGTGGCCCCCCTCTTGACCAGGCTCCCCCTCTTCCCCAATTTAAAAAAAGAAGAAGAAAAAAAAAGTTGTCCTGGTAATCTAGTGACCACCTTTCTCTCCACTTTCAACAAAATCCCTGGTAGTCTGGTAAGACACCCCTCCTACAACCCCTTTCCTAGGCCTCCCTCTGACCATGTATCTTAAATGAGGCAGGAGTGAAGCCCATTCACTCCTCCCTTCAGCGCCGTCATCTTCAAAATGGCAGCAACCTGCCCAGTGCACTATTTCCTGGGATGCACAAGGCAGGGGACAGTCTGCCTTACAAGGGAATTTTTTTTTATAAGTACTGTTATTTGCTTTTATGTCTGCAATACCTTTTGCAGGTAGACTTGTCAAGATTTGGTGAATATTTATATATATATATATTTTTTTTTTAATCTTTAGCATTTGTGTCGGTGTATTAAGAGTTTCTCCATCTGGAGGAAATCTTAAACTTCAGTCTATGTGTTTTGAGGGCGGTTCTTCGGTTGCCCAGCAGAGCGAGTAGGTATGAATGTTGCTGACGCAGCATAGTCGGAAACTTCCAGGGAAGGGAAGTCTTCCAGTGTTTATGTCCTTGGCACACAGAAGTAAGAGAGTCCTGCCTGTGACATCTTTTTGAAAGCCGACAATTGTGTTTGTTTCTTTTTTTTTTTTTCTTACAGATTATGATAACTCCAGAATGTGGTCTTTATTACATTTGATACAACTCCTTGATTCATGATGTTTGTGCCCATAGGCAGGACCGGACAATGGTACGGAGGGGAGTTTTCATCCCCAGATAGCAGAAGTGCATGCTCCTAAAGCAGGGAAAATCAGGCATTGGGTATTTGGTGACTTACAAATTGAGCACTTTAGACAGTTACCTCTGTTTATATTTGGGCCTGACTTGGCAAACTGTATTACAGGAGAGCAGGGGCTGTTTGTTTTTCATTCTCATTGGCACTATCTCAGGAGACACCTGCTTCTGCTTTTATTGTGTTGAACTCAGATGTGGTGTGACTGTCCCTGGAGCCTCTTCCCTCTTCTTGCACATGACGCTTCTGTAAACAGTTTTTGCAAGAGAAAAAAGTAGAGAAATGCTACTGGTAAAATTCACTTTATTTCTATATCATTATAGCTACAGGTGTTAGGTTCCAGTTACACTGCATTCCTTGAACAAAAATGTGACCTAAAGTGGTTTACAATAATCAAATATACCACATTATGATGATGATGATGATAATTATTACTACATTGATAATTTATAGATGCAAAACTTCAGTACTTTCTGCAAGGCTTTAGAGGCATGTTCTTTTCATCCCGTCCTTCCTCAGTGGTGTAGTTTGCATCATACTTGCTTGTACCCTTCTTTGCATGCAGTAGTTGGTCCAAAATAGCAGTAAAATGATTTCAATGCTGCCAGAAAAGGCAACCGGGGGGGGGGGGGGGGGGGGTGGAATCTGCACAGAGCAACAGTTACAACCTAAGCATCTCGCTGGCCGACTGAATGATCCATTTCAGAACGAGAGGGCATAAGATGAAGTTGAAGGAATCTAAGGAAATACTTCTTTACAGAAAGGATGGTGGATGCGTGGAATGACTTCCTAGTATAGGTGAGGACTGTATCTGAATTCAAGAAAGTGTAAGACAGGCATGTGGGATCTCTTATGGGAAGGAAGAGGGAATGAATGATATGAATTGGCAGACTGGATGAACCCTATGGTCTTTATCTGCTGTCATTCTGTGTTTCTGTTACATTGCTATTGTGATGGGGCTGGTCCATAGTTACCAGCATGCCATAAGTACATAAGTATTGCCATACTGGGAAAGACTAAAGGTCCATCAAGCCCAGCATCCTGTTTCCAACAGTGTCCAATCCAGGTCACAAATATCTGACAAGATCCCAAAAAAGTACAAAACATTTTATACTGCTTATTCCAGAAACAGTGGATTATCCCCAAGTCCATTTAATAATGGTCTATGGACTTTTCCTTTAGGAAGCCGTCCAAACCTTTTTAAAACTCCGCTAAGCTAACCACCTTTACCACATTCTCTGGCAATGAATTCTGGAGTTTAATTACACGTTGAGTGAAGAAACTTTTTCTCCGATTCATTTTAAATTTTCTACATTGTCATGCCCCCTAGTCCTAGTATTTTTGTCACATCTACCCGTTGAACTCCACTCATTATTTTATAGACTTCTATCATATCTCCCCTCAGCCGCCATTTCTCCAAGCTGAAGAGCCCTGGCTGCTTTAGCCTTTCCTCACCTTTTCTATGTGGTATTGATACGGTGTGGCAGAAAACATGTGAGCTGTCAATTCCAGGAATGGTCGCCCCATCTCAAAAAGGATATAATAGAATTAGAAAGGAAGAGAAAAATGATAGGGGATAGAATACCTCCCTTATAAAGAGAGGCTAAACAGGTTAGAGATCTTCTGTTTGAAAAGGTGGCAGAGAGGGTATGCTCGAGGTTTATAAAATCTTGAGTGGGGTAGAGTGGTTAGTTGGGGAAGGGTTGTTTTATTCCTTCAAGCAATACAAAAATCAGGGGGCACTCCATGAAACTAATGAGCAGTAGATTATAAAAAACTTATAGAAAGTGTGTGGGGTTTTTTTTCACACAGTCCATAGTCAGACCCAGAGACAAACCCTACATAGATTATTATCCAGGTAGACTTGGGAGAGCTGTTGCTCATCCCTGAAAATGAGCTATAAGAAATAGATCTACTTTTAGGGATCTGCCAGGTACTTGTGACCCAGAGACAGTGGATCCTGATGTGACTCAGCATGAATATTTTAATGTTCTTATAGTATAATGCACATTACCTATATGATCTTATCAGAAGGCAGAGATGGATTAAGGTTGCTGTTATTTATTTAGTGCATTTGATATACTGCAAAATAGAGCATGTGTAGGCGACTACCTGCATATCATTTAATAGAATGCAACACAGTAAGCAGAAAATGATTTTACTCAAGGTGATAGGACAGGACCTAGCTTTCTAAGGCTTCTTCCTCTTCATCCTTGCTGTACCAGTCCAGACAAATGGGTTATATCCCTCCTACCAGCAGATGGAGACAGAGCTAAACTACTTGGCTTCTATTTATAGCCTGGTGCTGCCAAAGAATATTCTCTGTCTCCAGCAGACGTCTGCTGAAAGAAGAAGAAATAAGTAAAAGAAAGTAGTTGACAGCTGAAACTGTGAAGTGGCATAGCAGGGGGAGAGAGAGGGTCCTGGTAGACACCCACTCCTCTCAACCAACCCTTCTACACTGCCCCAGATCCCTAGAATAAATCTTCCTGTGAAGTCACGCAGCCAAAGCTTTGTATTTTTATTTTGCATGCTGCGGGATAGCAAATGCACTGCATTAATTTTAATGCGATATGCAGTCAGGGTTTATGTGTGAGTCAACACCCACACTCTCTGCATTGTTATCCCATGGTAAAACTGTGTAAAACCTGCGGTAAACACACAGGAAGCTTTCTGCATCTGCTGCAGAACGAGCCCTTCAAATTCACTTTATTGTGACCTTTAAAGCTGATGGATCAGAGCACACTTTAGAATCCAGCTTTATTGATATATTGGTGACGTCTTTCATAAATCTGGACTTGCATATTTTTCAAAGCTGCAGCTGCTGAGTTTCAAACTTGTTCTTTTTGTGTTTGACTAAGGTGGCAGAGGTTCGTGAGAAACTAATCTCTTTGTCTGTATGTTTCTCTTGCATTAAACTTCATGTCATGTTTGGAATTTCACAAGCTGCTGAGGCTGTTACATAAAAAGGATAACGTGGAAGACCTGCAGCAGACTATTAGCACCACTTAAAGGGCTTACGTATATAAACTGACGTCCGTCAGTGGACAAGTACACTTGGTGAAAAGGATTTATTCTGTTCCAGCGTTATTTAGTATCCGGCTTCCTCTTGATGGAAAGAGAATGGAAACGGGGCTTATAGTGTATTTAATGTTGCAGATTTCAGATAACCTTTTAAGGATCTAGTATGGTGCCAAGACTGGCGTTTGGTTTTATTGTGTTTAAGATGGTTTCACTAATCGGCCATCATGGCTTAGCCCCAATAATGATGTATAAGAGGATATTAATTTCAGCAGCAAAGATCAAGGGGGAAGAGTGTCTTGCAGGTAATAAATGTTAATCAATTCATGTCTCTCCTGTCAGATTTGTGTGTATGTGTGCAATTTAATAAACCAAATAAAATCAATAAATCGTACAGAACCCTAAACATTAGTTATGGACTTCCCTAGCTTGTAAAGATTGGTGTCTTCTTTTGTTGTTGATGTTTTGTTTTTTCTTTGTTTTGTTTTTTGTAAGGTCATAAGCTAACGTTCCTTGATTGGTCAAATGTTGATATCAATGTGCGTTTTTCCAGTGCATGACAGGGATAACCATCCAAATTTGACGAATTCCACCAAAAAACTCCTAGTGACTGCTCATGTTTTTCTTGCAGGTTTCAGTACCATGTAGGTAGTTCATCCTCCCTTCACCTCTCTGCTAAGAATGAAATTCCCACAGATCCAGCATAGTCCCTACATGGCTGTGCTGCATGTTTGGGGAAGGCAGACAGGGATGGCAAAATATTTAGAAAATTTAGGCTCCATACTGTTGGATGTGCAGAATGATGGGTTTTTGTAGATGGAACTGGAGAAGGATGGATATTGTCCCTTGTCATAAAAATGGTATTTGTGGGGGGGGGGGGGGGGGGGGGAGGAGAGAGGATGGAAACCACAGACCAGTTAGATGTAAAAATTAATGGAAACTTTTTACTGAATTAGGAATTGTGCCATACCTAGAATCCATCAAATTGCAGAACTTGCAGCATGGTTTTACCAGAGGAAGACTATCAGGCTTATTTTCGAAAGAGAAGGATGCCCATCTTTCGACACAAATTGGAAGATGGGTGTCCTTCAGGGTCACCCAAATCGGTATAATTGAAAGCCGATTTTGGGCGTCCCCAACTGCTTTCCGTCGTGGGGACAACCAAAGTTCCCGGGGGCGTGTCGGAGGCGTAGCGAAGGCGGGACTTTGGCGTGCCTAATATATGGGCGTCCTCGACCCATAATGGAAAAAAAAAAAAGGGTGTCCCTGATGAGCATTTGGACGACTTTACCTGGTCCAGTTTTTCTTATGACCAAGGCACAAAAAGGTGCCCGAACTGACCAGATGATGACCGGAGGGAATTGGGGATGACCTCCCCTTACTCCTCCAGTGGTCACTAACCCCCTCCCACCATCAAAAAACAACTTAAAAAATCTTTTGTGCCAGCCTCAAATGTCATGCTCAGGTCCATCACAGTGGTATGCAGGTCCCTGGAGCAGTTTTAGTGGGTGCAGTGCACTTCAGGCAGGAGGACCCAGGCCCATCCCCCCACTACCTATTACATTTGTGGTGGTAAATCTGAGCCCTCCAAAACCCCACCAGAAACCCACTGTACCCACATCTAGGTGCCCCCCTTCACCTATAAGGGCTATGGTAGTGGTGTACAGTTGTGGGTAGTGGGTTTTGGGGGGCTCAGCACACAAGGTAAGGGAGCTATGCACCTGGGAGCAATTTCTGAAGTCCACTGCAGTGCCCCCTAGGGTGCCCGGTTGGTGTTCTGGCATGTCAGGGGGACCAGTGCACTACGAATGCTGGCTCCTCCCACGACCAAATGGCTTGCATTTGGTCGTTTCTGATATGGGCGTCCTTAGTTTCCATTATCGCCGAAAATCAGAAATGACCAATTCTAAGGACGACCATCTCTAGGGATGACCTAAATGTCAAGATTTGGGCGTCCTCACCGTATTATCAAAACGAAAGATGGGCACCCATCTTGTTTCGATAATACGGGTTTCCCCACCACTTCGCCGGGACGTCCTGCGAGGATGTCCTCAGGAAAACTTGGGCGTCCCTTTCGATTATGCCCCTCCACATCAAACAAATGTGATTGTGTTTCTTTTTCTTTGACTGAGTGATTAGAGAATTAGATTAAGAATGTGTGCTGGATGTGGTGTACAGTACAGTCTCGAATATCCAACGTAAACTGTACTGATAGGTGGTTGGATAGTTGAAAAGTTGGATAACACAGAAAAAGTGGATGAGGAATAAAAGACAGGCATTTTGAACGCATGTTTCAGAAGAGGAAGCAGTAACAAGAGTTTGCAAGCGTATTGTGTCCAAAAATCTTACCTAGCACTGCTGTCTTTTAACTAAACGTGACTTAAAGAAAGAGAGAAAAACCTGTGTGCATCTCATTAATGACGCTGTGACATCACCTAGGTATCGTGGATAATCCAGAATGACAGATAAGCGATAGACTCTACTGTGATAGCTGTTCAGCTATAAGGTAATGGACAGCATTAGCATCTGGGTAGTGCTAAGTAGAATGAATTTTGAGGAAAAAAGGTGATGAGTAGAGTTCTTCAGTCCTGGGGCTGGTTCTGTTCATTTTCTTTGTGAGAAGAATTGCAGAGTGCTTAGAAGGAAATGATTTTGCTATTTTTACAGATAAAACTAAGGGGTGCCTCAGAGTGGACACCTCTGAGAGAGTAGGCTGAAGAAGTGATGTAAGAAGTCTTGAGAAGTGGTGAAGTATACGGCAGCAAAGATTCTGTGGAAACCAAGGCAGAGTCATGCATTTGGGGTGCAGAAATTCCAATGGCACGATAGAGGATGACAAATGAACGCCTGACCCCAGTCTAGTAGAGAAGCCATATGATGAGGTGGTTGCTGGAACCAGAGGGATGCTAGGGTACATTTGGAAGAGGCATAACCAATTGGTGAAACAGAATTAATCATGCCTGTCTGCAGTTTGTAGGTGTGATTTTGCCTAGAATTTATGCAGTTATGATGACTGTACCTCTGAAACAATATATAGACAAACTGGTGACTGCAGAAAAGGGCTGCCAACATGGTGTGGTGTCTGCATCTAGGTTTGTATGTACTAGATGAGATGATAGAGACATTCAGATACCTCAGAAGGTATCAACAAATGGTTTCCACAGGAAGAATGCTCTAGAACAAGCTTGTGCAAGCAGTCCTCGAGGGTTGCAAATGGGCCAGATTTTCAGGAAATCCCTAATGAATATACATGAGAAAGCTTTGCATGTCCACTGCATCTGTTGTATGCAGATCTCTCATGCATGTTCATTATGTACAGCTTAAAAACCTGGTCTGCTTGCAGCCCTAAAGGACTGAACTTGCACATCTGTCTGCTCTAGAGCAAGAGGTCACAGGTTGGGGTATACTCGGAAGCAGCTTCAGAAAATATTTCATCATAAATAGATGTAGATGCATGGAATGTACTCAATTGAGATAATGAAGACAAAAATGGGAATACAATTCAAAAAAGCATGGGATAAGTGCAAAGGATCCTTTTTGGAAGAGAGATTAGGGTTAAGCCAGATATTGGCTGGAGTATGTGGAATTGTCTATAACATGAAATGGGTGTGGAAACACAACTTCTCATAAGAAATGGTAACAAAAACGTTATCCTCAATTATATATTCAAAAAAATCAGAGACTTATCAACAGCAAACTGTCTAATGCTTCTCTGGCCTCGGAGTCCTGCATTACTCTGGCTGGGGTGCTTGACTAGGAGACAATTCCAGCCTATAATTGCAGGGTTCAGGAAGAAGCTCTGGTGCATGGGTCCCCCCAGCTTTCACTGCAATAACTGCTGGACTGTGTGGGTTGAAAAGGGATGTAGAGTAGAGGGGGAAACCCCAGGATATTTGTGAATGAAAGTTGATGGCTCATGGCACAGTACAAGGCAGTTTCTATTGAGTTTGGGAACCCAAAGGAGCAGCAGGAGATTGATGGGCAAAACTCCACCCCCACCCTCCATTAAATGTGTTAGATGGCAAATTGTAGTAACTATAAATGTGTCTGTGTTGAAAATTCTCCCTCACTGAAAAGTGCGTATAGTGCAAACCATTAACGTGCAGGTTAGGACTTGTGAATTTGACATGGCTCATTGGGTAAGAAAAAACTGAATAATGCTGATCTGAGGAAAGCAGCTCAGGGTAATAATGTCTTGCTGTCTGTCCCCTCCCCCTCATAACTTCTTCTCTTTTTGTAATGAGATTTCTATTAATTTAGACAGTATCAAAGTAAAAGATCTCATGTGATCTGTATTTTCCTGAGAGGCCTGTGCAAGGTCTTTTTAAAAAACTACAATTCAGAGTGAGGAGTTCGCTTTAGGAGTGGATTCACCTTCATATCCAATGCAGTAAAATATTCTGCCCTTGAATTTGGTGCATTTTCTGGTTGTGTTTCCACTTGCCCCATGTTTGTAGTCATACCTTATTCTTGGTGCTGCTTCCTATACACAATTTGATTGTGGAACAGAGGCCAATTTGAGAAGCAAGAAAAGGTCAGTTAAGCATGTCTCTGCATTAAACAGTGCAGTGAGAGGAGAAAAATATAGATTTGTAAGCATTCTTTATAGCAGACTTGGCCAAATTGAGTTCTCAAGGGACACCCAACAATCCAGGTTTTCAGGATATCCCTGATAAATATGCATGAGTGAGATTTGTATACAGTAGAATTAGTGAACATGCAAATATATATGTGCAATTATTTTGGCATTCATCCATGGACTCATAAATAGTTGGATTAGTTGAATTAGTTGAATTATTTTATATGTTTACTTTCTTTACATATGTATTGATTCTTTATATATGTTTTTAACTCTTACATGTTTTCCTTTCAAAGATATGTTTTTTATTGATTTTCTTGTATGTTTTCAAATGCTTTGTTTCATAGACTCCTGAGGAAAACCCCTGCCCTAACACCTAAAATCTGCTGATAGCACCGGAGCTATCGGTAGGTTTTAGTTGTTAGGTCCGGCTGACTTTTACAGCCCTTTCTGCCCAGGATTTCTGCTGGAGTGTGAAAGCGAGGACAGAGAAAAGCAGAAGACTGCACTGCTGCACCTGTCAGAGGTACCTCCAGTGATGTCTGGAGGGAAGGCGAGAGTTCTGGCTGCTTTTTTTTTTGCATCTACCTAAAGATTAGGCATCAGTTTAGCATTTCAATGGTTCTGGTAGAGGAGGCCGCCAATTCTCTAGTTCTGGAGAGCAAAAAGTCCTATTCCTAATGTTTGGAAGGGGGAGTGTTGTTTAATATAAGGCTGAGCCCACGACTTTTAAGTGCACCCCCCCCCCCCCCATTCACTGGATATGTGTATGAGAGTTGTGCCTACTGCACAACTCTTGTGGGCATGTGCCAGGAATCTTCCAACCCCTTTACTGATCAATGCGCAACACTAAGTGTGCATAGCATCAGTCTCTCTTTGTTTCTTGTTGTAAGAACATCACTCATTAGAGACTTCTTGATCTTTACTTGCTGTCACCTCCTTTGTCTTACAGAAACATGGTTGAAATATGGTGAGGAATCTTTTTTTATTTCAATGTCTTCCACCTGGGTACGATGTTCTATCTGTTTTTTGGGCATCAAGAAGAGGGGACGGCCTAGCATTAATCTGTGATACCTCTCTGCGAATTACAAAACTTCCAGATGTTTTGCCGTACTCGTAAGTCCTGACTGTTAGAACTGAAGCTTATACTCCTCTGTTTCTGTCCTTATTTTATTGTCCACCATCTTTATCTGCTTCTCACTAGGACCATTGTTGTCAAGCGGTTGCTGATCTGGAAACTCGATATACCAATCTAATGATTGTTGGTAACTTTAATTTTCATGTGGATGATTTTGAAAAACCATCATTCATGTCTTTTTCTTTCTTTTCTGACAGATGTGGGTTTGCGTCAATGGGTCTCTTTCCCTACTTGTTTAAGTAGTGAATTAGAAATACCCAATAAATAATGTTATAGTAATCCAAAACGAGTCATGAAAACAGAGAGAATGAAAGAATGTCATGATCTAGTTATGACTTCTAACTTTTGTATGCTTGACCTTATTTCCTTTTCCAGTTGACCACCTTCATGGTCTGATCACTTTATGGTCAACTTTATCATACGAACCTCTATCCCAGAATGTTTATCTCCTGTACCCAGTGTTTGTCCAAACATGTGTTCCCAAAACATGTTTCCACTCTTCCTTCTCTGGATTCACGTTCTCCATCAGCGTTTTCTACACTACCATGTAGCACATATGAGTTTATCTTGTTGTGCAGACTAGATGGACCCTACAGGTCTTTCTCTGCCGTCATCTACTATGTTACTATGTTACCATTTTCCCATCAGGTCTCTCTCTGTCTGCAGTCTATGATGAATTTACCCCCTTGGTAACTGTAACTAAGGCTAAATCTTGCAAGCAGTCTTGGTATCACTGTGGTCTTAGGCTTTTTAAATGTGAGTTTCGACAGACTGAACGATGCTTGAGAAAATCAGGATTATCTTGTGATCTTCATCTTTGCCATATTAGGCATCAACAATTTAATTATCATCTTTGGAAGGCGAAACAATCTTACTTCTCAGCTAGGATTATTAAGTCTACCAACCCGGCAAGGGAACTCCATTCTGTTTTTGGTTCTCTTACTCGTAGTGCTGCTTCTTCAGGCTTAAATGCAGCGGTGCTTCCTTCTTCCATTTAATTAGCAGACTTTTTCACGGAGAAGTACAGAAGCTGTGAAGTTCTTCTTCCATATCTCTGTCGGTTCCACTTTCATGTACAGATGGGACAGATTCTACCAATTCATCTGCCTTATCTACCTTATCACCAGCCGTTCTTTCTGCAAACTGGGATTTGTTTCATCCCCAGACATTAACTTCTCTAAGTAAGGCCTTGATGTCTTTAAGAATTACTTTCTGCTCCTTAGATCCACTTCCATCAGCTTGGATGGAATTGTCTAATTTGCAGTTATCCCCCTCTTTGTTATCCTTGGTTAATTCTAGTCTAATGTATGGTCAAGTTCCTGCAGAGTGGAAAGTAGCAGCTGTCAAACCGATTTTGAAAAAGCTCACTCTTGATCCATCCTTACCCACTAACTACAGACCCATTTCCAACTTATGCTTCGTATCAAAGGTAGAGTTGAGAAGTGGTATTCCAGCAGCTTAATCACTTTGTTGAACAAAAACTAGTTTTACATCCTAGGCAATCAGGTTTCACGGCTGCCTGCAGTATTGAAACCATTCTAGCATCTGTGCTTTAGTGAGGTGAGATCAAATCTAGATAGTCACTACTTTAGTGGTTTCTTTAGATCTCTCTGCAGCGTTTGATTTGGTAGATCATTTACTGCTTCTTCTGGAGTTAGAATCTTTGGGGACATCTGGTACAGTGTTAAATTGGTTTCACTCATTTCTCACTGAACTTTCTATTTTTGTTACATCTAATCACTCTGTTTCTTCCGCTAAATCTTTAAAATGTGGACTTCCGCAGGGATCTGTTCTTTCCCCTCTTTTGTTTAATATTTACTTAAGTCCTTTAGCACTATTATTCAAGAGTTCTGTATTTTTTTTCATATATATGCTGATGATATTCTGCTGCTCTTTAAGGTTCACCCTCTCAATCAAGAGCTCCCTGTTCAACGCTGCTTATGTGCAATTGCCCAGTGGTTCACGAACCACCGCCTTGTGCTGAACCCTGCCAAGATGGTGGCCTACTGGTTAGCTGGTCATCTTTCCATCCTGCCTGGTCCTCTCTTACTATTTGATACTTTGATTGTGCCAGTATCTAATTTTCGATATTTAGGAGTACTTCTTGATTCTAACCTCTCTTTTGAGCCTCAGGTTTCTGCACTCTGTAAATTACAGTTCTTTCTACTACAACAGCTGAGATCTATTCGATCTTTCTTTGATCATGATTATTTTCATTCCTTCATTCTCCCTCTATTCATGACTCGTTTTGGATTACTGTAACATTTATTTGGGTATTTCTAATTCACTACTTAAACGATTGCAAACATTACAGAATACAGCCATACGCCTTCTTAGTCTTGTAAAGCAGGTGAAACATGATAGAATTTCCGTAGGTGACAATCACTGGCTGCCAGTCCCTTACCGTGTTCATTACAATACATTGCTATTGGATTTTAAAGCATTCCGCCAGGGTAAGCCTATATATATATATTCCCTCACTAACTATCCTGTACTTGTTGCCTCACGTTCGGCACTCAATTAATGACCATCGTATGGTCCTTCCAGGGCCCCTAGTGGCTCAAATGGAAAGCACATGTCGCTGCACATTTGTGGAATTCGATATCCTTGTCATTACGTGGTGAACTCCATATTAAAAAATTCAGTGTCCTTTTGAAGACATGGTTATTCAAGCAAGCATACTCTAGTGACTAAGGCAAATCGATTTGGACACTGGCGCCTTGAGAAAGAGTATGCAGTCTTAGCTGTTAGTTATATTTTGCTGTGCTCTTGAACGAATGGTTTGCTCTCCTGTTGGGCATTGTAGTTCTTTTTCTTGCTTTTAATTTTTTAATTTGTAAACTGATCTGCATGTCAGTTTAGGCGGTATATCAAGCCATAAATAAATAAAAATATTTCAGCGCTGTAGGGAACAGCACTGGAGTTCTGTTCATCTCCCCCTCAGTGGAGGATACCCTTCCAGTCTTGGTTCTGTATTTGTTTTTTTAATCTGCATCAAGTTAGCAGACCCCTACCCCTGAAATTTGATGTAAGAACATAAGAATAGCCATACTAGGTCAGACCAGTGGTCCATCTAGCCCAGTATCCTGCTTCCAACAGTGGTCAGTCCAAGTCACAAGTAACTGGCAAAAACCCAAATAGAAGCAACATCCCATGCTACCGATCCCAGGGCAAGCAGTGACTTCTCCTCATGTCCATCTCAATAACAGAGTATAGACTTTTCCGCCAAGAACTTATCCAAACCTTTTTTAAACCCAGATGCACTAACTGCTGTTACCATATCCTCCGGCAATATTCATTGAGTGAAAAAAAAAATTCCTCCTATTTGTTTGAAAAGTATTTCCATGTAATTTCATTGGGTGTCCTCTGATCTTTTTCTTAAGTGCCTAAGGTGGCAGTAACTATGATTCGGATTTTTCTTCCCAGTATGCATCACTTTGCATTTATCCACATTAAATTTTATCTGCCATTTGGATGTCCAGTCTTCCAGTTTCTTAAGGTCTTGCAATGTTTTGACAACTTTGAATAGTTTTGAGTCATCTGCAAATTTAATCACCTCACTCGTTGTTCCAATTTCCAGATCATTTATAAATATGTTAAATAGTACCCGTCCCAGTACAGATCCCTTTAGGTAGCTATATGCTCACAGCAGCAGGAGCATAACTCTCACTTGTTGGGTTTCTGTGGGGGCGGGGGATGTAGTGTCACAGTTGCTGAGGCCTTGTAAACGAAGAGGTATTCCATCCACTCCAAACCAGTCACATTCCTGCAGGAGCCTTTTGTTGAGAGGCCTGTCCCACACTACTTCTTAGGCCCTGAAATCCTTTATTTCCCTCTGGTCTCCACTGTGTGCTTGAAGATAATAGGACATAGTCCCTGTGAATGACAGAATAGCAAGAATTACTAACAAGCTGCCCTCTTCCTCTGAAATGCTCTCTGTGCGGATATTGTGTTTCTGTACTGAATTTGTTGAAGCTCAGTTTTTCTCAGCTTGTTTGTTGACCCTTATTTTTGCTTATGCAACGGGATTATCAGGGTGATATAATGTCAACAAATAAGTTGTAGGCAGCACATGTTTATTGGCCTATGTTTGACTAGTTTTTGAGAATGATGCTGTTCTGTGCACTTCCTGTTACTCCTTTCTTATGACTTATTTGCTAAATCCTTGCCCTGCCCCCCCCCCCCCACCAAGCCTTTGCATTGTACTAAATACTTTACCTCTCCTCTGTCCCCCTAGTCCTAATCATGTCTTTTCTCCTTAACAGAGGAGTGTGGTAGCCATGTTAGTCCACTCTTAAGGTTATCAATAGAAATCAAACAAAATAAAACATGGAAAAGAAAATAAGATGATACCTTTTTTATTGGACATAACTTAATACATTTCTTGATTAGCTTTCGAAGGTTGCCCTTCTTCCTCAGATCGGAAATAAGCAAATGTGCTAGCTGACAGTGTATATAAGTGAAAACATTCAAGCATTATTATGACAGTATGACAGGGTGGGAGGATGGGGGTAGGTAGGAGGTATGCATGGGGACATCAAAGCATATCATTGATATTCTAACAGGATGGGTGTGGATAGGTGAGGGAAGGGTGATCAACAGAGACATACAGCTTTATGGTTTATAATGGGCTAGGAACCCCAGATCCTTGTTAAGTCCTTTCTGTTGGGTGTTAAAATATTCAATCATTCTGACTTCAAAGGTCTTACGTTCTTGTATGGTTTTAAAGTTACCTTTCAGGATTCTCACTGTGAAGTCACTGGTACAGTGTCCTGGTCCTGTAAAATGTGGTATATATCATTCAGTGTAAAAAATGTAACGAAGGATGCTATCTTGGAGAAACAGGCCAGATGCTTAAGACAAGATTCAATTTACATAGATATCATATGAACAATACTGGTGCCAGTAGGGTTCCCACGCCTGTTGGTCAACATTTTACAGGACCAGGACACTGTACCAGTGACTTCACAGTGAGAATCCTGAAAGGTAACTTTAAAACCATACAAGAACGTAAGACCTTTGAAGTCAGAATGATTGAATATTTCCGATCTGAGGAAGAAGGGCAACCTTCGAAAGCTAATCAAAAAATGTATTAAGTTATGTCCAATAAAAAAAGTATCATCTTATTTTCTTTTCCAAGTTTTATTTTGTTTGATTTCTATTGATACTCCTTAACAGAGTAGCTCTCACTTCCCTTCCCTAGGGTGCCTTTTTTTTATATCTATTTCCCCTGCCCTCTTGAGGGTATCTGATCCCTGGTATTCCTGGTCAGAAAACCTGACCCAATTTAGGTTGGGATTGGTTTAGTATAGCCCCTCTCCCCTTCCACACAGGATGGGGTGGGGGTGGGGAGTGCTACAATTTTGCACTCGTGACATGCAAAGTCCATAGCTGATTTATTTTTTTCAGGCGGAAGAGGCTACCCAATCATAATTTGGCTGTCTCTAGTCTGCCAGCCTCTCGATGACTAAACATAAGTGTTTTAAATTAATCTGGTACAAAGGTATCATCTGTTACTTTTTTTCTGGCTATTTTGAAGGGTATTTTCCATTCCTTTGCATGGCTTGCAAATCGGTGGGGGATACACCTGCTGGGACCGTGGGTGCAAAAATGCTTGCACAGTTTGCAGATGTATAGTCTCTGCCAGGAGGTACATTTTCCAGGTTTAAACATAAATTCCTCGTGCGTCCTTTGCCAGGTTGGTATTGCCTTTCACCTTCATTTAGCTCGCGCCTTTTCAGCTCAAGATGAGTTACATTCAGGCACAGTAGGTCAGTGTTCTTCAGTGCAAGGCACAGGGGCCAGTGGTAGCCCCTGGAGACCTCTGGGTTGCCCCCATCATCTTTCTGTTATATTTTATTCTGCTACTGTCTGCCTCTGTAACCAAGTTCACAACAGAAACAGGGAAGAGCCACATGCATGAAGGACAAGACATATCTCAGTAGACAAAGAGAGTGCATTTGGAAATGCTCACCTCCTTGAGGATACCCCTAATGACAAGTTTGAAGGGTGGGCTGGTGGGGTGGAAGGTATCATTGACCCATGCTGGTTCTGCAGTGTCGTTCCCACGCTTGGGGAAAACATTGGAGGCTTTCCTTCAGCTCATTTGCATCCAAAGTGGCCCTGACTTAAAAGTTATTGAATACCACTGCAATAGGTATTTCCCAGTCTCCAGGGGGCTCATAGACTAAGGGGCTGATGCAGTAAGCTTGCATTAAAGGCATGCGCTGTGCACGAGTGTAATGCCAAATATTTCGCGCACTAATTGACTAAACAAATTGTATACAAATAAGATCTCTACAAAATTTGCGTGCTAACTGGGGAGAGCACACCAGACACATGCACTCATATTTCTGCTCTAAGGGTTACTAGTGCTGTGCACATGTCTGAACAGAAAAGATGTATTCGCACACACTTGTGCATGTGCTGGAATGCTATTGTGTGCATTAAGATATTTGCAGTGCTGATTTTATGCATTGAATAGCATTTCTAAAACAAAAAGAAGCACAAAAGGGCCTTCAGGACTGGAATAATCAAGAATCTTTAATAAATAGACCTGGCATGGGTCGTGTTTTGACTCGTATGCGCCTGCGTCAGGGGTCAAATGTGATCAAGTGTCTCAGAAAAGGTCACAAATGTAAGTTGTCTGAAACACGGTATCTGCTTTTGACTACAGTGACCCTAGATATGGTGTTTCAGAACTAAGCTCTATGTGCTGCTGATTGCATTTCAGCATTTTTATTTGAAGACAACTTATATTCGTGACCTTTTCTGAAACGCTTGACCACATTTGACCCCTGAAGCAGGCGCATGTGCGCCGAAACATGGCCCATGTCGGGTCTGTTTATTAAAAGATTCTTGATTGTTCCAGTCCTGAAGGCCCTTTTGTGCTTCTTTTTGTTTTCTCTTTTGTTTGTGTACTTTTGGACACTCTCTTTTGCTACCTTGAATAGCATTTCAGCACATGCGTGCCCTGAGCACAGAACTAACTCTTCCAGCACACCCTCCATCTCTTCAAGGAGGCCACAAAAAACGATATAGACACTACTGTAGAAGAACAAGCTAACCCTTCTACACCTCCTCAGACTTGGTATTAAAGCCCTGGTATTGTGATCAGTCTTTGTCTTCTGCATACTTCACGTCATTGGAGAAGAGTAGCTCATAGCCTCATTACCATTTCTTTTAGTATGTTGTACGCTGGTGTCTAACACGGCTTTGTACAGGGTTAGCTTCTGCAAAAAACCCTTGTCCGCATCTGTGTGCCCACAGCATTGTGTGCTAAAGCCATGCTTGCCCTGTGCTAGCTCTGAATACTTTTCTGCAAGTTTAGATGTAAGGCCAGGGAGGATTAAGGGGCCGATGCCCAAAGCTTACCATGCTAGGAACATCTGATTTTGACTGGTTTTATCCAGTTTTGCATGCATGTTATTTAGAGAGTAATGCACAAAGAGATTCTGCGTCCACCTTACCATTTACGGTAGCAGGCAGCGATAATCCTATGCAAATGTATTACAATGAGCTGATTAGTATTAAAATGAGCATTCCGAGCGACGCACAGCCATTTCCGAGCAAAGCACAGAAAGGAACGCCTACCTTTTAACGTACAAAAGTTTCTATGAGGTCTGGCGCTGTTGTTATGTGAGGGTGACATCTGGAAAAAGCACTCTGCTCCCATTTTTCAATAGCAAAACTTGTCTGAGAGCAGAGAACAGCTTTAGAGGGGTGGAAAAACAAGCGTAGGGGGGGGCTTTCAGCAAGGAGGAAATTGTTTTCAATGGCAAATTGCTCTGATGCTGGTTTCGCCTTCCTCCTGCAGCTTACTTGCCTTCCCTCAGGTTGCCCCCAATGATTTTGCTTGGGAATCTCCTCCTTGCTGAAAGGCCCCCCCCCCCAGCTGACATCGTAGGGGTTTCCCCCCAGTTTATTGGCTGTCTGCTTATTTCTCTGCCCCTCCCAGCTGATATCAAAGGGGAAGACAGCCAGTCGGCTTGGGAAAGCCCTTATGATGTCAGCTGAGAGGGCGGAGAAACAGGCAGACAGCCAGTCAGCTGGAGGAACGCCCTGTGATGTCAGCTGCGGGGATGGAGAAACAAGCAGATAGCCAATCGGCTGGGGAAAGCCCTATGATGTCAGCTGGGGGCGGGCTTTCAGCAAGGAGGAGATTCCCAAGTGAAAATCTTTGGAAGGGAGGGGGGGTTCGGCAGCTTGAGGGAAAGCAAGTAAACTGCAGGAGGAAGATGGAGCCAGAATTGAAGCATTATAGGGGAAAGGAGACAGCGAGATAGTGGAGCCAGCAAGTACTGCAGGGGAAAGGAGACAGTACAGCAGTGGGATTCCTGGGCATGTGCATAACATGGACAATTACCGAGAGACTTTTTGTGCATGTAGGTGCTTTCCCTACCCAGCTGCTTAATAAATTTACGTGAATCTCATTTGCGTGCGATTTCCTTTGAGCATCGCTTGTGATTTCACAATTGGCAACTTCTATCTTGGATCTAAACGGACATGGTTTTTATCAGGAACTTTTGAGCATTGGCCTCAAAGTGACTTGCCCAAGATCACAAGGAGTTGCAGAGGGATTTGAACCCTGGCTTCCCTGGTTCTCGAACTAGTAGACCACTCCTCAAAAACTGGTCCTGGCCCTGGCCCTGATTGTTTTCTCTATATTGCAGATTTCAAAGGAGTTTTCTGTATGGTAAAAATTGACTTAAAGACCCCTTTGAAAATTGCCCTCCCTTTTTTCTTTGTATTGAAGTGGACTAGGCTACTCTATTTAAAACTGTTTAAACAAACCAACTTGCAGGCTTTGTTTGGCCCGACTATGCTCGAAGTATAAACATGCCTAGATCTTGTTCAGAAAAATGCAGTGTTGCACGCTGTCATCTTATTCTGCCTTTAATGGACTGAAAGTGCTATAGCAGGTCTTGATTTTTGAATGTGTGAATTCCCAAAATAAAAAAAAATGTTGAGCTGATGCTGCAGACATGGATTGCTGTAGATTTCAGAGGTGGCTGTCAATGAAAAGGCATAATCTGTGTATAAAAATAAACAAAACTAAATAAGAAAAAAATATCTACTAAAAGACTCCATCTCATCAGGACTGGGTCACCTGTGTTTAAATATTTAATTTCAGTGGTCATAATTCTTGATTTTACCCAAGTAATGCAGAACCACAGGCTTCTATGCGTTAGCGATGATGAATGTTTTTCAGAGAGACTGCCCATAATTTGGGCTAATTGGACTTGTTTGGATGGGAAAGGGTAAGAATGGGTGTGGTAAAAGAGGGGAACGGAGATTGCAGTCTCCCATTTCTTAGATGTGTTTCTCCAGTGCGAGAGTGCCTAGGTCGATGCTCAGTCTGTCTGTCTATCCATCTGGAGAAGCACTGAATCAGTGTTCCTGAAATTTGCCAAACTGTATTTGTACTGACGGTGTTGGAGAGTTCTGAGTTTGGTTTAGGGGCTAAATGAATAATGTGCATGTGTAAAGTTTTCCAGCTTGTTCTTTTTCTGTTTCTCTTTCCTCTTGGGATCCCATCCCATTCTCTACCTCACTTTTCTCTCCTCTTCCTGCACTTGCCAGCCACTCTTTTCCCACCTCCCCCATTCAGTTTCCCTCCTTCTTGTAAGGCTGACTAGGCCTCACTATAGATTGCGTGGCCCAGGACACTAAATAGCTTTTTTTTTTTTTTGTAACTTACTACTGGCCTTTGATGGCAAATGGATTTTGTTGTTTTCTGACATATCATTCATCCCTTGTGAACATAGGAGGTATGTGGGAGTATGTATCTAGATGGCTTCCCTTGCTTGGAGTACCATGGGAGGAGATATGGTGACTTGATGTTGTCACTGTAAGAGTATAGCGCCCTGTGCCACATTTGCAGTAGCACAGAACCAACAGGTGTTCCTGGTCTAATTTCATTTGGGTCAAAGGAACAGAGTGGAATAACTTCCCTTCTTCCCCATCCAGGGGGGGTTGGATCTCACAGTTGGAGCTGTCAGACTCCTTGAAATGAGGTTCTGGGATCGGGTCATGTCAGGTTGAAGAAAAGTCCATGGTACGTGGAAGAAGTTCATTTCTAAAGGTTAGAGTGACTGGACTATCAGAAGAGAGCTCTGAGAGTGAAAGTACTGAGTACAGGTTTTGGAATTTTGGTCTTGGAGTTTTGGTCCCACCTAGCTCTAGTGACTCTCTGAGCTTAAGGAAACAGAAGGTTGGTTTGTGAGGTTTTATTTCCTTGAAGATTCCTTACAGGTTCCTGACACAAAGAAGACTGATGAGGGAGAGATGAGATTTGATGCCCAGACAAAGAAAAGACCAGTCTGCTTAAACAGGAGACTACAGTTTTAGGGTAGAAAGCTAAAAGATTACCTACATGTGCCAAATTTCTACCTGATGATGTAAATTGTTTTATTTTTGCTTCCAATAACCCAGTGAAGACATCACATTTTAATTCAGCCAAATCCTCGTTAAAGAATTATTTTCTTTTGGTAGAGGGACAACAGGAGAAAGAATGATAGAAATATAGAAAATGATGGTAGATAAAGACCATACAGCCTCTGTTGTCTGCTCATCCACACTAGCGTCTATGCTGTATAATCTCTTCCTCACAGATCCTCTGTACTTGTCCCATGCTTTCTTAAATTCCGGTACCACCCTTAACTCCACCATGAGGCATATTTTCAAAGCACTTAGCCTTCCAAAGTTCCATAGAAACCTATGGAACTTTGGAAGGCTAAGTGCTTTGAAAATATGCCTCCATGTCTACTGGGAGGCTGTTCTGCACATCCATCATCCTTTCCATGAAGAAAGATTTCGTTGGAGTACTCCTGAATCTACCCTCTTTCAGTCTCCTCCTGAGCCCTCTTGTTCCAGAGCTTCCTTTCAGTTGAAAGAGGCCCACCTCCTATGCATTTGGACTGTTTTAAGTATTTAAATGCCTCTCTTTCCTCCCCTCTCACTTCTTTTCTAAAGCATAATATTTCATTGCATTTTTGGATGTGCTTTTTTTGTTGTTTTGTTTTTTTTTTTGTAATCACTGTTCATATTCAAACTAGTGCTGTCCAATTCGTGATTTGAATCGATTTGCTGATCCGTATTGATTTGTTTTTTGAAAAAATTGGATAGTTCGATTTCCCCGCGTACCTTTTTAGAACTGCTGTTCTTTGCTGGCAGCGAGCACGAGCAACCAGCAACATTGCACGCACCAGCCACGCAGCCTTCCCAGTGATACAACTTCCTGTTTCCGCAGAGGCGGGAATATGCCGGAGGGAAGGCTGTGGGGCCTGGGGGAGCAGTTAGCTGGCTGCTTGTGCTTGCTGCCTGTACTGCAATCGCTGGCACAAGCCCGAGCAATCTTTTGAATTGCATTGGTGGCTCAGCTCCTGAAGCTGGAGAACAAAGGATACATAAAAGCACATTGCTTTCCTCAGGTATGGAGTCAGTATAGGTGGCTTAGCCCCTGAAGTTGGAGGAGGAAGGGTGCTTATGGGTATGTTGTTTTGCTGTGAGGCACGGGGTCAGTCTGAAATGCCCTCTGGTAGGTGTGTAACAGTAACTTAAGTCTGTGCTACCCTAAAGAGAAGGTTGTCCTAGTTTGCCCAGTACCCTTTGGACCAGCTATGAGTGGCTAAGCACGTCTGACTTTGCATCTGCCACTTTAATTCTGTCTGGGCTTGCTGTGATATGGCTGCTTCTCTAAAATGTTAATATTTAAACTAAACAGAGAATGGGGAGAAGGGAAAAAGCTAGCCAGCTGACATAAAAGGCTTATTTTTCTTGCAGCATCCCCCTTTATGGGTAGGAGGTGAACAGTTTTGCTTTTTCTCCCTCTGCTGGTAAGAGGGCATAAGGGTTGACTCAAGGCAGAACTCAAGGAAAGGGGATAAAATAAAAGCTTGCATCCTACAAACCAATGAAGAAAAATGGATTATAAAAATGGTATGGTTACAAAATATTCCAAAATCAGGAAAGGCAATTATCAGGTAAGCATAATTGAAACTTGTTAAGAGGAGGACTAAGAAAAGGCAGAAATATTAAGTGCCTTTGCCTTTTGAATCTGATGTACCAAAATAATGACATTCAGTTACTCCTTGTTTAGTTGCTGCTGACAAACTGTAAAGTGAGAATTTGCTAATAAAACTATTGACTTCACATAAATATAACACACCTAATCTACTCATTTCCGTGTACCCTTAAAGAACTGAATCAAATCAAATCGAAAAATCAATTCATATGAGCAAATCGAATCGAAAACGTTTTGACTGAATTGGACAGCACCAATTCAAACCTACTGCTACTTAGGAAACAGATTAACTATGACAGCTGCATTTTCTCATAAATTAATGCCGGTACTTTTTCACTCCCCTTTTTTCCTGGTGCATTTAAACCATTTACTCGATTCCACTGTTGCATTTCTTCACTATGGTTCTGGCTGGTTCAGCCTTTTGTTTTGGTAAATGTTTCCAGACTTATTGTGCGTCCATATGAACAGGTAAGAAGGCACCAAGTCTGTGGAGATGGTTACAATTCTTGCAGCCATCTGGCGAAGCACTTGCATGTCTGTCAGGCTACAGAGGCCTATAGCCAAGCCAGAATTCGGCCATGCAATGACAGGACCCCTGCTCCTTATTTTTTTTTCTTCCTTCTTTAGAGTCCTGAGGCAGTTTTGGCACAGTTAGCAGCTCTTTCCACTGTGGGAAAGAACATCAGCACACCAATTACAGGAGTTCAAGAGACAGAGCTGCTGGTGACCCATTAACTGAGACTTAATTGGCAACAAACCAGCCAGGGACTTGCACAGAGCTGCTGGAACCGCCCCTCCTATACATGAGAAATATGCTGTTTGAGATGATCATGCCACAGTTTACTAAGCCCAAAAATTCCATGCATGAAAGAGACATAAAGAATAGTGAAAGATGGAAGCAACCCTGGGTAATTGTGTATTTACAGATTGGCAGACAGATGTTGGAGTGGAATTGGCTGAGTTGTTGTAGACTTAACAGTTTTCCCACAGTCTTGTCCCCTCCCCAGCTTCCACCCCTCACCAGCTGAAACATTTCAGAGGGGCTGTGTACCCATTTTCAAAGGTCATGGGCACTGAATGGCAAACCGTGAGATTCAACTAGATTGCAAACTTTCAGGCAAACCCTCTCGAATTTACCACTTCTTAGAAATATTCATTGGGAAACAGTCAGCTGCTGCCATGTAATTAGTTCAGTTTAAGCCTTCCACCGTTTATCCAGTGCACTGAAGTTTCGCTGTCAAGTTGAAAACTCTGTAAAGGAAAACATCTCTTGATTAATTGGAAGCCTGTTGTAGTGCTTAGGCTTTCTCTCCAAAATACTTTCTTTCAACCCCCGCCCCTCCCTGTGCAGCCTTGCTTTCTTTATTCCTCATTTTTCATCTAGTACTGTCTGGGCTACCTGTAGACCTAACAGTATCTTGTATGTAAGGAACCAAATAAATGTTGAAAGAAATAAAATAAGCAAAAAAAGTGGGTGGCTATTTGGGGAAGGGGAAGATGGGGGACATGGTGAGAGAGAGAGAAATGTTACTTTTGTTCCTCACCAATCCTCTTCACTATTTCTAATGTAGGTCATATCTTGTATTAGTTGAATTTACTGTATTGGCATTTGCCTTTGCGGTGCGATGTAAGCCACATTGAGCCTGACGCAGTTGGGAAAATGTGGGGTACAAGTGTGATGATAAATAAATATAGAGAGCGGAGATGCAGCACGTCGGTGAACAGTGTCTCTGAAGTAAAGCATTTTCATTTAATTTATAGTCCACATTTACTTCACGGGGTAACATTTTATAAAGCTCCTTCTGTGCGAAGAGCTTGTTTTTCATGCAGAAAAGGGTTTTCATAAGATTATGTAACCACATATGCGCGTGAAGGGGTAAATTCAATATTAGTTGCTTAAAAGTTTGGTGCCAAAAAACTGGGCACTAAGCCATTACTGTATAATGACAGAGCTGTGCACCAAGGACTCGATTCTATATATCATGCCTAAAAATTCGGTGCCAAAATGAAATTTTCATACATGCATTCTATAAAGTGCACTTTAATTTAGGCGTACTTTATAGCGTAAGCCTAAATTTCCTTGCAGTTTATAGAATATGCCGTGTGCTGGTCCACGTGAGTAAATTTAACTCGTGGCCAATTACGCCAAGTAAAACCTGGTGTAAAGCCTGTCTCCCGAATTGGGCGCAGAGCGGGTGTATTCTATAACGGTGCACATAGATTTTAGATATGCCCATGACCCACCCATGGCTGCGCCCCCTTTTCAACTGTGTGACTTAGAATTTACACGCACTGTGTTACAGAATATGCTTAGCAAGTAGTGTGTGTAAATTCTAATTAATGCTAATTAGTGCTGGTAATTGGTTAACATCCAATTATCAGCATTGATTAGCTTGTTAGCCAGTTAACTTATGTGCATTGTTGTGGAATACACTTCCAATTTTCTCACTGAAATCTCAGCACAATACATAGAATCCCGGGGCAAATCTGTTATCGAATACTAGCATAAGTCTGCAGTTATGAGCCAAACTTTAGGCGCAACCACTTATACATAAATACTGGCATCTAAATGCAGCGGTTGGGCGCATAAGTGCAACTGTTCCACAAGAATAGTCGAAACGCCCCAACACGCCCATGCCGCTCCACGTTAATGCCCTCTTTCCATTTGTGTAGGAGAGAAGTTAGGTGCTGTTTACAGAATAGGAACATACGTCTATTTTATGTGCAACGGCAAATTAGCACCAGTTAGTGCTTAATGCTAATTATTAGTATGTATTGCCAGCTTAGTGTCAATTATGTTCCTTGCATAACTGGCTCTAACCTATAACTTCGTGTCCGGCTGCACGCCTAACTTTGGGTGCCATTTATAGAATTGGGAAGTAAAAGTGCACACATGGAAATTGTGCCTCTCCTTTTATGTAACCCGTACACAGGTGCTCCATATGTGCACATATCCTATATAATAATTTGCACCTCCAGCGTTCCATGTCTGGCTGCCTGGGTTTGTAACATCTCCTGACATCAGCCAGCCTCCAGCGTTCCCTTCCCCCTCACTGTCCAGCCCTCGTATTGATGTAATGACGTCAGCGGGCGGAACAGTGAGAGGGAAGGGAACGCTGGAGGCGAGCTGACGTCAGGAGGGATGTTATGAACGGAACGGAAGCCAGCGCCAGCCAGCCAGAGAACATTCAGGTACAAATCGAGGGGAGGAGAGAAACGCGGAACATTGAGGGGAGGGAGGGAGGGGAGGGTAGAGGAGAATTGATGGATGGGACGGAAGGACAGTAAAGGAGAGAATCACGGGACATGGATGGGAGGGCAGGGAAGAGGAGAATCGCTGGACATGGAGGGGAGGGAAGAATTGCTGGACATGGAGGGGAGGACAGGTGAGAGAGAAAAAAACAAAACAAAACATGACAGCCTTAGGGCCCATTTCATTGTTGAGGAAACTGGCATGGTTCCACTAGTTTTATATAAAATATCCCCTGGATTCTATAAAGGTCGCCAAAAATTCTGCACGCAAATTTAATAGACTAGCAAACCAATTAATGCCCAACACGTGTAAAGTTAGGCACGGCCCAAAAAAGGGAGCGTGGAAATGGGAGGGTCATGGGCGTTTCAGAGCAGAACGGGGGCATGGCTTTGAGTTCCACGCGGAATTATAGCATAATGGTGCTCCACGTGTGAATTTAGGTGAGGGCATTTGCACCGCGTTTTCATTGGCACAAATGGCCGTGCCTAAATTTATCACATGACTCTCCGCTTAAGCGTGTATTCTATAAACTGCGCCAAACTTTAGGCATGGCTTCTAGACTACCATTTATGTGGGCATTTTTCAGCACCATATATAGAGTCTAGCCGTATGTGTGTACACGTTCAGAGCCAGTGTACATTTGTGCATTAGTAATTATGTGTTGTTAGGGCTGGATCTGGGAGAATATTTTATAAGGGCACATAGGCGCCTTTTTTGGACTTCTCGTGTAAGTGTCCAGTTATAAAATCAAGCCCTGCATTGCACAGTGTGGATAACATAAATAAAGGAAGGTATAAAGATCTTTTCATAAAACAAAGTAAGAGCGGTGACGAGGAGTAGCTAGAAGAAAGTGGAGGAGGTTGTGGCACAGTACAGGAACTTGTCTTCAGGGCATAAACAGAGTACGGAAGTTACCAGTGAAAAGTATAAAATAGGTAAAGAGCAAAGACAAAAACGAAGAAGACAATCCAGCAAAGAAACCATGAAAAGGAGACAACTATGGATTGCAGCTAGTAAACTACGGTAGAACCTTGCAATCACAGGGTAAAAATACCCATTAGATGTCCGTTCTTTTCATCAAATTTATCCAGTATAGGATAGAGTAAGTTTGGTTTTTTTATTGTCTCCTGATTTTTGAAAAAGCTTCCATTAGATTTAAGACAAATGACTTTTTCCTTACTTTTAGAAAGTCTCTAAAGACAGGGCCATCAAGAGATTGAGCCGCCAGGACCTGCCGCATAGCCAGACTACAAAATTTTTTTTTGGGGGGGGGGGGGGGGGGCAAGAGCCAAAGTGGGAGAGGGCACATTTTGCCCCACCTCCCTGCTCCCCCCTGCCAAAACTCCACCTACCTTGGCTGGCAGGGGTCCCTAAGCCCCGCCTGCAGAAGCCTTTCTCCTGTGCTGTTCACCTCATTGCCTGTCCTGCGGTTGCTTTTCCCCTCATGTCACCCATGTGTGACGTGAGGGGAAAGGCAGCCACAGGGCAGGCAAAGCAGCGGAAAACAGCACTGGAGGAAGGCTTCTGCTGGCGGGGCTTGGGGACCCCCGACAGCCAAACCAGGGGCCCTGAAGCCCTGTGTCTGCTCCTCCCTAGTCTCTACGGGGGGCCCAGTGCCGTAGTTTTCTCTCTCTCGTTCCTGTTGCGATGTGATCACCCGGGTCCCTTCAGGAGCAGGAGAGAGGCACCAGGCCCCTCTTTTAGGCCGAGCCCGTTAGAATCTTGCCCCCTTGCCCCCCCCCCCCCACCCCGTGGCCCTGCCTAAAGATATATATTTCAGCAAGCATTTATTTAATTTGTCTAATATAACTGCAGTTAGCTATTTTCTGCTGTAATAAGGATATAAGTGTTGTTACGTTCTGTTTTTGTTTTAATGCATTTATGTTATGTATGCTTTTATTGTAATCCACCTAGATTTTATGGGTAATACAGACTATAAATATTAAAACAGATGTTTTTTTCTATAAATAAATAAGCCAGGAGAAATCAGAGGATGAAAGAGAAGCATAAGGTTTTTGTTTTATTACAGTACGTGTTCTTTATGTATGTAGGGCTACTGATTTATTGTACTGACCATCTGTTTTTTTGTATGCTGACTTTCAAACTTTCCCCTCCACCCCTGCTTTAAACTAGACGCTTACCAAATTGAAGACACATGGGGGGGGGGGGGGGGGGTGAATTTTACTTTTTTTTTTGTACTCTGCTTAAAAGTACTTTACTTTATTACTTGTTCCTTGTTTTTCAAATGGCAGCAGGAAATAAGCATGCTAATTTTAAGTAATACTGAAATCCATTCCTCCTCCCCCACCTCTACAGAGTTAAGGCCCAGTTATGTATGAATGTGCCCAGGTACGCACTGATGTAACACAGAAACTCAGAAGAAAACACTTTTCTGAGCAGGTGCTAGAGGTAGTGGCAGCTAATTTAAGGGGCCCTTTTACAGGTGGCAGTAAGCTCACGCTAATCTGGAACTAGTGCAGGCCCAACGCAGACAACGGCGGTAACTCCAACCCCGGTGCGTGCCATTTGCCGCACTAGGGAAAAGAACTAGCTATTTTCCTTTGCAGTGCTAACCCAACAGTAATCGGGCAGCGCAGCTTGCTATCTGGTTATTGCCGGTTAGGGCGGGAGCCCTTAATGCCACCTCAGTGACTGGCGTTAAGTCCTCTCTTCCCGCATGGCCATGCTGTTTTTTGGCCATTTTACCCACTGCGGTAAAAAGGACCGCAGCACACAGCAAGAATGGCCCGCGCTGCTAGTTCAGGGCCCTTTTTACCCCAACTTTGGTGAAAGAACCCCTAAATGTGCTTGGGATAGATGCAGTAAATAACAATTGCAAACCAGGGTGCTAAATGCAAAATACCAAGAGGACCTAAAGGGGTTTCTCTATACCCAATTAACTGGAAACAGTATATGTCTTCTGGGGATCTAAAATATAAGATACCAAATATATCCAGGAAAACATCAGGAGAAATTCTCAAGAGTAATAACTCACCCAAGCAGAATGCCACCTTTATAGGTCAAAGGCTATTCTTAGAGGGTGGATAAGTTTCTCAGTCTTTGAAAATCTTCTTATTGTTTGATGTTTAATTTTTCTTTATATATATATATATATATATATATATATATATATATATATATATATATATATATTAGAGCATACCCTGTGCTCCAGTTCCTTTGGTGTGTATACTTATACTCATACCCATGTGATACACTGTGAACAGTACATACCTCAAAAAAGTAATGTAGACAATGAAAATATCTCTCTTATTTATGACATACGTAGCTGTTGTGACATTTATAGTATTTTCTATGTCCTCTCATCTATAAAAGGCACACATATCTATACCATATAGTGGCTACATATCTTCAGCTTGGAGACAAGACAGCTGAGGGGGAAATATGATAGAGGTCTATAAAATAATGAGTTGAGTGGAACGGGTAGATGTGAATCGGTTGTTTACTCTTTCCAGAAATACTAGGACAAGGGGGCATGCGATGAAGCTACAAAGTAGTACATTTAAAACTAATCGGAGAAAAGTTTTCTTCACTCAACATGTAATTAAACTCTGGAATTCATTGCCAGAGAATGTGGTAAAGGCAGTTAGCTTAGCAGGGTTTAAAAAAGGTTTGGACAGCTTCCTAAAGGAAACGTCCATAGACCATTATTAAAATGACTTGGGGGAAAATCCACTGCTTATTTCTGGGATAAGCAGCATAAAATGTATTGAACTTCTTTGGAATCTTGCCAGGTATTTGTGACCTGGATTGGCCACTGTTGGAAACAGGATGCTGGGCTTGATAGACCTTTGGTCTGTCCCAGTGTGGCAATACTTATGTACTTGTGAGCTATTAAATTCAGTAGCTTGTAAGTAGAATACTTCATATAAACGCACTTATGTCAGGTCTGTCGGATGAATACTCTGCACCCGGCAACCATGACGTGTTTACGCTGTTGTTCCCAGTGTCTTAAAAGCATCAACAAACGTTTTCTGGCAGGATCCACAAAGTGGGGCATTTTTGAACGGGATGCCCCGCGAAGGGGTGGGGCATCCCGTATTATCGAAACAAGATGGGCGTCCATCTTTCATTTCGATAATACGGTCGGGGACACCCAAATCTCAACATTTAGGTCGACCTAAGAGATGGTCGACCTAAATGTTGAGATGGTCGACCTTGGAGATGGGCGACCTCGGTTTTCGTTGATAATGGAAACCGAGGACACCCATCTCAAAAATGACCAAATCCAAGCCATTTGGTCGTGGGAGTTGCCAGCATTCGTAGTGCACTGGCCCCCTGACATGCCAGGACACTAACCGGGCACCCTAGGGGGCACTGCAGTGGACTTCACAAATTGCTCCCAAGTGCATAGCTCCCTTACCTTATGTGCTGAGCCCCCAACCCCCCCCCCAAAAAAAAAAAAAACCCCACTTCCCCACACCTGTACAACACTACCAAGCCCTAAGGGGTGAAGGGGGGCACCTACATGTGGGTACAGTGGGTTTTGTGTGGGTTTTGAAGGGCTCACATTTACGACCACAAGTGTAACAGGTAGGGGGGGATGGTCCTGGGTCTGCCTACCTGAAGTGCACTGCATTACCCACTAAAAACTGCTCCAGGGACCTGCATACTGCTGTCATGGAGCTGGGTATGGCATTTGAGGCTGGCATAGAAGCTGGAAAAAAATGTTTTAAAAATGTTTTTTTTTTTTGGGTTGGTGACCACTGGGGGAGTAAGGAGAGAGGGCATCCTTGATTCCCTCCGGTGGTCATCTGGTCAGTTCGGGCACCTTTTCGAGGCTTGGTCGTGAAAAAAATTGGACCAAGTAAACTCGGCCAAATGCTCGTCAGGGACGCCCTTCTTTTTTCCATTATTGGCCGAGGACGCCCATCTCTTAAGCACGCCCTCGTCCCGCCTTCAGTACGGTGCCGACACGCCCCCGTGAACTTTGGTCGTCCCCGCGACGGAAAGCAGTTGTGGACGCCCAAAATTGGCTTTCGATTATGCCGATTTGGGCAACCCTTCGAGAAGGACGCCCATCTCCCGATTTGTGTCGGAAGATGGGTATCCTTCTCTTTCGATTATGCCCCTGTTAGTGTCCAACACCGCAGAGTTTCGAGGGTATCTTTATCAGGGACCCGGATTCATGCTGCCACAGTCTGTAACCAACAATAAATGTGCCACTTTCTTACAACAAAACTCGTGCCTGGAAATAACTGGGATAGATGCGGAGCACAGTGGTAAGGGCAGGTGGTGGGTAACAGAAAAATGACGGAGGGAGCTTGAGTGTTTGCTCAGTCATATTAATATTTAGAGGGTAAAAGGGGAAAGTGCTACTATTATCAAAGAGAAGCAGTTTCAGGCTTTCAAAAAGTCTGGCGTAACCGGCATTGGAGAGGCCATGGTTACAGTCTTAACAAGTGCCAAATGTTTGGACAACAGCTTCTCTTGTATTAGTAAATGTTTTAATTATTACAAAATGTGGCAGTAAAGCAGTGGAGGGTATTGTATTATATATGAAACTGGTAAAGGCCAAAGAGCAAGACAGCTATCCCCGGAATGGCCTACCAGCGAATGTGGTAGAAGTCAACAATATAACAGATTTTCAAGTGCTTTGGCCCAGTCATAAAGGCCATGTGTAGGAACAGGGTTCAGATGCTGGGTAAAATTAGCAGGTGGTAAACTGTTACAAGTTTAACTCATCAATTTTTATGTCTGTATATTTTGTTATGTTTTTAGGTTATTTTAATGGCATTTTTTTAGTGGCTAAGTGGGTTTAATAGATATTTTGTAATTGTATGTATGGTGAATTGTAATCTGCTTTGTAGCTGGAGAACAAGGCCAGTGTCGGTCAAACTTATATGGTTTGTGCACTGAAAATTGCAAAGACAAATCAAAGGTTAAGTATGCATATATAGTATCACATCATACCTTTATGCTATGAGTTTATCTTGTTGGGCAGACTGGATGGACTGTACAGGGCACTTGACACAGTAAATGATGGCAGATAAAGACAACACATGTGCATGTTGAAAGAAATACCAACTTATACATGTAATTTTTAGCCCTTACATCTCTATAGAGGAACATAAGAATAGCCATACTGGGTCAGGCCATACTGGGTCAGACCAATGGTCCATCTAGCCCAGTATCCTGCTTCCAATAGTGGCCAATCCAGGTCATAAGTACCTGACAGAAACCCAGTTAGTAGCAACATTCCATGCTACCAATCCCAGGACAAGCAGTTCTAGGTTGCTACGTTCTCTCCGTTCACTTTTTCAATGTGTATTTTCGTAAACTGGCCACTTCTGCTTCACATATCGGCACATATTCCCTCCTACATGAATTTTAGAAAGGGCTCTGTCGGCACCCAAATGCACGTGGCATTGTACACATTCTGATCTGGACGTACCAATTCCAAGTTCTACTTTCTATCTCAAAGGAGGCTGTTAATGTTTTGGCTTTTAAGTGAAAGGGATGTGGTTGAATATTTTTGAAGCCTTCCAGGTAGGATAAATGTTACTCCAGCTATCATGGAAAGTCCAGGGTGAACACTGATATCATAAAGAGATCTTTATCTTCCTGGGGAGGTGAGGCAGGGGCTTGTTTTTCATTCTAGTAACTTTCTGGACAGTTAACTGTGGCAGTATGCGATCTGCAGCAAGCATACAAGTGATACAAGGATAAATAGGCCTCCTACCTCCCCTCCCCCCCTCATTGCCAGTTAAGAGATGCCCTATTAGTGACAGTTGTTCCATGTCACCCTAGAGCTGGGAACTGACCTTTTATCCAGCTGAAAATGTGTAAGAGGCCATATGTGCCACTGTGATTACAGGAGTAGAGCAGGATGAGGTTAAAATAATGACAGAAACTAGGAAATTTATAGCAGCTGGTCACTTTGATAATGGATGTTAAGTGGAAAGTAAAATAATTGCAGAAAACAACTGTGTCCTTAGGTCTTTTTAGATGCTCTTTATTGTAAGCACTCTAGTCATGTACCTGCTGATTTATCTGCCTGTGTAATTTCTTATCTGTGCAGGAACAGACAGTGCCATGCATAAGATTTCTAGATGTGGGAAATTATACAGGCATCATAAAAGTTTCATGTGCAAGTTTCCACACAGGCAGCTGAAAACCGACAGGAGGCAGCAGTTAGACCAGTGGTTTTCAACCCAGTCTCTCAGGGACCACCTGGCTACTTGGGTTTTCAGGATATACACAATGAATATGCATGAGAAAGATTTGCATGCACTGCCTTCTTGGTATGCAAGTCTATGTCATACATATTCATTGTGGATATTCTGCTGGCCAGGTGGTCCGTGAGGACTGGGTTGAAACCCACTGAATTAGAACACATGTACCCTTATCCCTCCTCCCTTACATAGAAGCATGCGCGTACACACACACACACACTCACTCTCTCTCTCTCACAGTTACTCTAGAACACAGCCCCATCCTCCACATATACCCCCTCCAGAATTAAAAAGCAAGCTCACACAAACTTCCCCACATGCACCCATTCCCATACACATACGCTGCCCAGTCCCTCAAACCCACTCATCCACATGGATAATAGAGAACGGAGAGAGCTCACTCTGGGAGTTGAGAGGTGTGCAGTCACAGGGAAAGAAAATATGTTTACTGTATACCAGGGAAGGACTGATAGAGATCTGAGCCCCTGGGCTGTAAGGGTCATGAGCCCCTAACCACCTATTAAAAGTGATTAAACTATAGAGGCTAGGGGAAAGTGGATCCCCTACTAGTGTGGGCCCTTGGGCACTAGCAATGGTCAGCCTGCCCCTGTTGTATACCCTTGACACTGATACAGTTGTGATGGGAGCTGAAAGTTGGCTGTTGAGTGTGAGCATTTTTGACAGTGAGTCAGTAGACCCCCTTCATTCTGCTTCTATGCTGCAGTCTCTCTGTTGTGCATAAGGCTGTTTGGACCCCAGTTAAAAGCCAGAAGGCATGTCAAACAAATACATCTTTGTGTTGGAATTTCAAGCTACAACTTGGTACATTTCGTCACAAGCTTCATGAATGTCAGCATGTGTCACAGTTTTGGGATATTACCAACTCCTCCGTCTGTATGTGTCACAGTTTTGATCCAATGTCAGGGATATTACCAACTCCTCCGTCTGTATCTTACTCTCTTGTTGTTCTCCATTCAGTGGCACTTCCGGCTGAGTTCCCTGACAATTTCAAACCTCCTTTATGACATTCTAATGGCATTAGTAATCAAAGTGGTTTTGTTGCACTAGAAGAACACCTCTATGGCAACTATGTAAGCGGGGTTGCCAAATTCGAATATCACCTCGCAGAAAGCTCAGGCTCGATCTTTTAAAGACAGTTGGTCTCCATTTTACCGGCAATTTGGATGTCTAATACTCTTCAATTCATGTCACTGCAATTCCAGTTTGCATTTAGACCTGTATTGGTTGATTTTGACATGTATTTACTGTGATTTAACCTTTGCAATTACATATGGTAATTCCTCCATTTTTTTCTTTTTATAATTTGAGCACTGAATTGGTGCATTATACTGTACTTGCACATTTCACTGTTTTACTTGGTCATTGTTCATGTATAATTGTGTTTATCAGATGTTAAGAAAATTCCAATAAATATTTAGGGGCCCTTTGACAAGGGCATGGTAGGGTAACTGCATGCCTAAACGGCCCTATCACCCGGATAGCACAGGGAGCCTGGAAGTAGTTCCGAAGTTGGGTGCACGCAGTTTCCCGCAGTAGAAAATAATTTTAAGAGTATTTCTATGTAACTTCCTTCCCCTAGTCTTTGTACTTTTGAAACAAGTAAAAAATTGATTCACTTCTACTCGTTCTACACCACTTGAAATTTTATTGACTTCAATCATCCCCCCTCATCCTTCTCTTTTCCAAGCTGAAGAGCCCTAACCTCTTTAGCCTTTCTTTATATGAGAGGAGTTCTTTGTGAGCGGATTGGTTAACCATTCTCTGGCTGAAATTTCGTATAGAGGTGTGCCTGTATTGTTCCATGGTAGACCGCACCTTGATTTTATGCTCACTTTACAAAGCCACGCTAGTGATTCCGGTGCGACAAATGCGACGAAGCCCATAGGAATTGAATGGGACTTGTCTCATTTGCTGTGCCAGAATCGCCAGCGCAACTTTGTAAAAGGAGCCCCGTGTGTGCAATTCTGGTCACAACATCTCAAAACACATATAGTGGAATTAGAAAAGGTACAGAGAAGAGTGACCAAAATTATTAAGGGGTTAGAACAGCTCTTATATGAGGAAAGGCTTAAGAGGTTAGGGCTTTTCAGCTTGCAGAAGAGATGGCTAAGGGGAGATATGACAAGAGCTCTTTAAAATCCTGAATGGAATGGGTGAACGCAAATCGATTGTGTATTCTTTCAGAAAGTACAAAGACTAGGGGACATACCATGAAATTACATAGTAGCACATTTAAAACAAATAGGAGAAAATATTTTTTTTACTCGGTGCATAGTTAAGCTCTAGAATTTTTTGGCACAGGGTGTGGTAAATGCGGTTAGCGCAGACATGTGTAAAAGGTTTGGACATAAACTGTTATTAAGGAAGACCTGAGGAAAACCACTGCTTATCCCTGAGGGTAACTAGCCTGGAAGCTTGCTACTTTGTAGGATTTTGCCAGATACTTGTCTTGATTGGCCACTGTTGGAAACAGGATACTGGGCTGGATGGACCTCGGTTTGAACCGGTATGGCAGTTCTTATGTTTTTACTTGCTAAATTGAATCTTGACATAGTGCTCAATTAACTTTACCACAAAACAGATCTGACTAAGCTGTGGTTTTGAACATGGAAGTTGCATACTTTAGGTATTGCATGGCTCAACTTGAAAATATAAGAAATAGTTTTTTGTTAGTCATGGACTTGTGGTTAAAAATTTTTTTTTGATGATATTATATTAATATGTGTGCTAACTGGAAAATAATTGTGAGTTGAGTTCCCTGTATTTTACTGCCTTTTTCTGAGATACATTGTGCCTTTTTAAATTATAGGCACCCTGACATCGTAACTGTGTTTTGTTTTTTAACAAGGTCATAACATCACACAGCACATAAATGTTTTCTGTTATATTGTCCCGCAATTCTATGAAATCCAGCAGTGATTTGGTATCCGTTCCCATGGAAAACCCTGTTAATGGCGTGCTGATGGGATGTTAATTCCCTTGCCTATAGGTTATTAATAAAGCTTCACAGATATCAACAGTTGTCTCCATGGCAACCTAGCACCACTGTAAAGGTTGTCACTTGTGGTTAGTGGCCATCTCCATGTTGATAGCACATCACTAGAGAGATCCTCATCGGTGTCATCTCTATGCTAACCTTAGGAGTTCACTGCTTTTACACTAACCCTTGTTTAAAAATAATGGGAAGGTGTTTAAAATGATTTAACTGGGCAGGGGAGGCTCTTGCCTGGTTAAATCACAGTCACCGGGGCTAACCCAGATATTCACTGGCATTTAACTGGATACTGCCTCTGAATATTAGGGGCAAACAATCATGGAACCATTTGTGCTGGAGCGATCCAGGAGTAGGATGGAGCCATGAGTTACCCGGTTAGCGGCGGCATTCAACCCACTAACCGGGAAATTATCCAGATAAGATTAGGACAGCAAAAAGACTCTCCTAACTTTATATGGGTACTGGTCTAAATATTGCTGCTACCAGGTAAATCCTAGCAGCCACATTATACCCAGTTCTCAGCTCCGGTACTGGGTATGCTCCAGCACTGAATATCACGGTATAAAAAACCCATGGTGGCTGGCATTTACAAAACAGACCACCGTGGACTGAATATTGACCTGAATATTGACCTGAATAATAATAATTCTTCCATGGTTTGAGCTGCCATTATAATATATCTGACAAAGGCCAATCAAAAGGTCAAATCCGCATGCTCAAAAAAATGCAACATGCAGAATAACAAAGCAAAGAGTCAATAAATGGAGTACTTACAACAAACTATTTTATGTATGGAAGAAAAGATCTCAGTAGCTACAGCAAGTCATGAATGCAGTCAGATATCTGTCTCCGTTTGCCAGGTAGCATGGACTCTGGAGGTATTATTTTGTATGTGCAACAATTTTGCTTTTTTTTTTTTTTTTCCCTTGTGATTTTGTTTACACAAATTCTTTAAAACAAAACCCAAATTCTAAAGTTTTAATAACCTTATCTTGGATTTCAAGAACCTCAGTTTAGTTCTAGATAGATGAGCATTAAAAAAAAAATCACCAATGAAACTAAAAAGATCTGAACTTTATTTCCATTTGAGCACGATGCTGCAAGATTGTGTCTCTATGGTTGTGGGAGGAGCTGACAAGCTGAGTTACAATGGGGCTCATTTTCAAAGCACCATACCTAACGTTGGAAGTCTTAAGTGCTTTGAAAATACACCTCTATGTAACTTTGCAAGTCTAAATGCTTTGCTTTGAAAATACATCGCAGTGGATTCCCAGTTGATATGAGTAAATCAAGTATGAAACTTGATATTGTAAACTTGGAGAGTCAGTGTGGAGGAATGAGATAGGTGTGAATGTGAAGAAAACTCAATAGAATTAAAATAAGTGAGTCTAAGAAGCAACAAGAAGGGGAGTGCAGAGATGGAACCAAGAGGAAATCTCAAAGTCTTGATTTTAAGGCTTCGCATACATTTTTATGCAGACTTTGTTATTTTTGTTTTCTTGAGGGGGGTTATAGCAGGAAACTGTTTCAGCAATGTCTCCTTTCTGAATAATGCAGTTATACAAAGGAGAAATGAATGGGGATACAGTGTTGTAGGTTTGAGGCACGGGTGATGGTAGGTGAGTACTTACTACTTGTTCTGTGTTGCACACCTTGCTGTCTCCCTGTGTTGTGCATATAAAATCATCCCTTATGAATCAGAAGTACAATTGCTTTTGCTGTCATGGTAAATGAATGATGGCAGATAAAGACCTGAACGGTCCATCCAGTCTGCCCAACAGTCATACACATTATCAATTTATGATTAAATCAACAATGAATATGATATGAACGTCTTATATTCAGACTACCAGGCTTCACCAAAGCAACCCCCTTCTGTACGATTTGAACTGGCTGCCAATAAAAGATAGAATATCATTCATGCTATGTACAGTACCTTAGTTCACAAAATTTTGTATGGTTCAGCCCCAAGAGTTCAAACCCCAAAATGGCATAAAACTTCAGCAGTAGTCTGTGAACAGAGTCACAGTTATGGCAAGCGATCTAAGTCATGTATACTTTAAACTGATTTAAGTGAGCACTGTCAGAGATTATAAATGCAAATTAGGTAACAGATATACATTGGCACATATATGTTGTGAATGTTTGTGGTAGTGAAGGTGTATTAGTAGGAACATCTTAGTGGTTACAGCAGTGGCCTGAGAACCAGGGAAACAAGGGTTGAAATCATAAGTACATAAGTATTGTCATACTGGGACAGACCAAAGGTCCATCAAGCCCAGCATCCTGTTTCCAACAGTGGCCAATCCAGGTCACAAATACCTGGCAAGATCCAAAAAAGTACAAAACATTTTATACTTATTCTAGAAATAGTGGATTTTTCCCTAGTCCAGTTTAATAATGGTCTATGGACTTTTCCATTAGAAAGCCGTCCAAACCTTTTAAAAACTCTGCTAACCTAACCGCCTTTACCACATTCTCTGGCAACGTATTTCAGAGTTTAATTACACATTGAGTAAAGAAACATTTTCTGCAATTTGTTTTAAATTTACTGATTTGTAGCTTCATCGCATGTCCCCTAGTCCTAGCATTTGTAGAAAGCGTAAACAGATGCTTCACATCTACCCGTTCAACTCCACTCATTATTTTATAGACCTCTATCATATCTCCCCTCAGCCGCCTTTTCTCCAAGCTGAAGAGTCCTAGCCGCTTTAGCTTTCCTCATAAGGAAGTCGTCCCATCCCCTTTATCATTTTCGTTGCCCTTCACTGTACATTTTCTAATTCCACTATATCTTTTTTGAGATGCGACGACCAGAATTGAACACAATAGTCGAGGTGCAGTCGCACCATAGAGCGATACAAAGGCATTATAACATCCTCATTTTTGTTTTCCATTCCTTTCCTAATAATACCTAACATTCTATTTGCTTTCCTAGCCGCAGCAGCACACTGAGCAGAAGGTTTCAACATATCATCAACGACGACACCTAGATCCCTTTCTTGGTCCATGACTCCTAACATGGAACCTTGCATGACGTAGCTATAATTCTCCGAGGACAAGCAGGCTGCTTGTTCTCACTGATGGGTGACGTCCACGGCACCCCCTCCAATCGGAATCTTCACTAGCAAAGACGTTTGCTAGCCCACGCGCGCCCATGCGCACCGCACATGCGTGACCGTCTTCCCGCCCGAACCGGCTCGTGTTCGTCAGTCTTCTTTTGTCCGCGCTTGGGACGGTCGTGTTTTGCCGCCGTTTCGTGCCCCTCAGAAGACCTCGCGCGTCTTTCGCATTTCTACTTTTTCTGTGTTTGTTTTAAAAAAAGAGAAGGTTCCCCTTTTTTCCCGTATTTCTAGCTTTTTCCCAGCGTAAGTGTCCTTTCGCTTTCGGGAGCTGCCTTGTTGGCCGCCCGTACGGGTTTTTCTCCCTTTTTTTTTTCGGTGCCTATTGTCATCATCGCGAATTTTGATTTAACCGGCGCGACTTTTCCTCCCATGTCATCGAAGCCTTCCAGCGGCTTCAAGAAGTGCACCCAGTGCGCCCGGATAATCTCGCTCACTGATAGGTACGCTTCGTGTCTTCAGTGTCTGGGGGCTGGGCACCGACCGCAGGCCTGTAGTCTTTGTGCTCTTTTACAGAAGAGGACTCGGGTAGCGAGATTAGCCCAGTGGAACGTTCTGTTCTCTGGCGCTTCGACGGCAACAGCATCTCGGGGATTCGTCGAGTGCATCGGCATCGGCAGCACCGAAGTCTTCGGGGATTGCATCAGTGTCGACGGCATCAAGGCGTATTCCTCCTGCGTCGACGGTACCGAGACTTCGGAAGAGTGCGTCGGTGGTACCGGGACCCCCGCTGGTGCTGATGTCGCAGGACGGTGGTGCTTTGTCTTGAGTGCAGGTGAGGGCTGTCCATTCCCCTGCTGGTGGCGGTGAGCCTTCGGGTAGGTCTTCTCCTGCCCTGAGGGCTCCTGCGGGATCGACCATCTTCGGCCCTGAGGAAGCGACGTCTGGATTCAACGTCCTCCTCATCGGTACCGGGGAGCTCCGGTGATATGCTTCGCTCAAAGAAGTCGAAGAAGCATCGTCACCGGTCACCTTCCTGACTTGGTACCGGGAGCTCTGGGTCGCCGAGGGAGTCGGCACCCAGCAGGCATCGGCACCGGGAGGACCGCTCACCCTCCATCCAGGAGGTGTCGGTGCGCTCTACCCCGGACAGCCCGGTACCGCCTCCGCGCCTGGAACAGATTCTGACCTCGACGCCTGCACCGGCTTCTCAGTCTTTCTCCACAGCCGCTCTGCACGAGAGTCTCCGGGCCGTTCTTCCAGGCATCCTGGAAGAGCTGTCATGTCCTTCTCCTCCGGTACCGGGGGTGCCTGCGCCACCGGTGCTGTCGAGTGAGGCGACGGCTGGCCCTTTGCCCGGGGTGAGGTCCCCGGCTTCGGCTGCCTCCCAGGTGGACTCCCCGACGACGTCGGGGGAGGGAGCTTTGCCGTTGCCGGCCAGGGAGTCCACCTCCCGACGCTCCCACCGTGGCCGTGTATCCACGGAGTCGGAACGGGCGCGGCTTCAGACACAGGTTTGTGAACTTGTGTCTGATACCGATGGTGAGGCCTCGTGGGAGGCGGAGGAGGACATCAGATATTTCTTTGACGAGGAGTCTGATGGCCTTCCCTCTGATCCCACTCCCTCCCCTGAAAGGCAGCTTTCTCCTCCCGAGAGTCTGTCTTTCTCGGCCTTTGTCCAGGAGATGTCTACGGCCATCCTCTTCCCAGTGGTCGCGGAGGATTAGCCAAGGGCTGAGATGTTTGAGCTCTTGGACTATCCTTCTCCACCTAAGGAAGCGTCCACAGTACCCATGCATCATGTCCTAAAAAAGACATTGCTGGCGAACTGGACCAAGCCACTAACTAATCCCCACATTCCCAAGAAGATAGAATCCCAGTATCGGATCCATGGGGACCCAGAGCTGATGCGCACTCAGTTGCCTCACGACTCTGGTGTGGTGGATCTGGCCCTGAAGAAGGCTAAGAGTTCTAGGGAGCATGCTTCGGCGCCCCCGGGCAGAGACTCCAGAACCTTAGACTCCTTTGGGAGGAAGGCCTATCATTCTTCCATGCTCGTGGCCAAGATTCAATCATACCAGCTCTACACGAGCATCCATATGCGGAACAATGTGCGGCAGCTGGTGGACTTGGTGGACAACCTCCCTTCTGAGCAAGCCAAGTCGTTTCAGGAGGTGGTCAGGCAGCTGAAGGCATGTAGGAAATTCCTGGCCAGAGGGGTATATGATACCTTCGATGTTGCATCCAGGGCTGCTGCTCAAGGTGTGGTGATGTGCAGACTCTCATGACTGCGTGCCTCCAACCTGGAGAATAGGATCCAGCAGCGGATTGCGGACTCCCCTTACCGAGCGGATAACATTTTTGGGGAAAAAGTCGAACAGGTGGTAGAACAGCTCCACCAGCGGGATAACGCTTTCGACAAATTCTCCCGCCGGCAGCCTTCAGCATCTACCTCATCAGGTAGACGTTTTTATGGGGGAAGGAGGGCTGTTCCCTACTCTTCTGGTAAGCGTAGGTACAATCCTCCCTCTCGACAGCCTGCGGCCCAGGCTAAGCCCCAGCGCGCTCGCTCTCGTCAGCAGCGTGCGCCTCAGCAAGGCCCCACAGCTCCCCAGCAAAAGCAGGGGGCGAGCTTTTGACTGGCTCTAGCAGAGCATAGCCGATATCAAAGTGTCCGTGCCGGACGATCTGCCGGTCGGGGGGAGGTTGAAAGTTTTTAACCAAAGGTGGCCTCTTATAACCTCCGACCGTTGGGTTCTTCAAATAGTTCGGCAAGGATATGCCCTCAATTTGGCCTCCATGCCTCCAAATTGCCCACCGGGAGCTCAGTCTTTCAGCTTCCAGCACAAGCAGGTACTTGCAGAGGAACTCTCCGCCCTTCTCAGCGCCAATGCGGTCGAGCCCGTGCCACCGGGGCAAGAGGGGCTGGGATTCTATTCCAGGTACTTCCTTGTGGAAAAGAAAATAGGGGAGATGCGTCCCATCCTAGACCTAAGGGCCCTGAACAAATTTCTGGTCAAGGAAAAGTTCAGGATGCTTTCCCTGGGCACCCTTCTTCCCATGATTCAGGAAAGAGATTGGCTATGCTCTCTGGACTTAAAGGATGCTTACACGCATATTCCGATACTGCCAGCTCACAGACAGTATCTCCAATTCCGTCTAGGAACACGTCACTTCCAGTACTGTGTGCTATCCTTTGGGCTCGCCTCCGCGCCCAGGGTGTTCACGAAGTGCCTGGCTGTGGTAGCTGCAGCGCTCCGCAGGCTTGGAGTGCACATGTTCCCCTATCTCGACGATTGGTTGGTGAAGAACACATCCAAGGCAGGAGCTCTACAGTACATGCAGATGACTATTTGACTCCTGGAGCTACTGGGGTTTGTGATAAATTATCCAAAGTCCCATCTTCTCCCAGAACAGAGACTCAAATTCATAGGAGCTCTGCTGGATTCTCGGACGGCTCGTGCCTATCTTCCGGAGACAAGGGCCAACAATCTGTTGTCCCTCGTCTCCCGGGTGCGAGCGTCCCAGCAGATCACAGCTCGGCAGATGTTGAGATTGCTTGGCCACATGGCCTCCACAGTTCATGTGACTCCCATGGCTCGTCTTCGCATGCGATCTGCTCAATGGACCCTAGCTTCCCAGTGGTTTCAGGCTGCTGGGGATCTAGAGGACGTGATCCACCTGTCCACGAGTTTTCTCGAATCCCTGCACTAGTGGACGATTTGGTCCAATTTGACTCTGGGACGCCCTTTCCAAATTCCTCAGCCGCAAAAAGTGCTGACTAAGGATGCGTCTCTCCTGGGGTGGGGTGCTCATGTCGATGGGCTTCACACCCAGGGAAGCTGGTCCCTCCAGGAACAAGGTCTACAGATCAATCTCCTGGAGTTACGAGCGGTCTGGAACGCTCTGAAGGCTTTCAGAGATCGGCTGTCCCACCAAATTATCCAAATTCAGACAGACAACGAGGTTGCCATGTATTACATCAACAAGCAGGGGGGCACCGGATCTCGCCCCCTGTGTCAGGAAGCCGTCAGCATGTGGCTGTGGGCTCGCCGTTATGGCATGTTTCTCCAAGCCACATATCTGGCAGGCGTAAACAACAGTCTGGCCGACAGGTTGAGCAGGATTATGCAACCTCACGAGTGGTCGCTCAACTCCAGAGTAGTGCGCCGGATCTTCCAAGTGTGGGGCACCCCCTTGGTAGATCTCTTCGCATCTCGAGCCAACCACAAGGTCCCTCAGTTCTGTTCCAGACTTCAGGCCCACGGCCGACTGGCATCGGATGCCTTCCTCCTGGATTGGGGGGAAGGCCTGCTGTATGCTTATCCTCCCATACCTCTGGTGGGGAAGACTTTGTTGAAACTCAAGCAAGACCAAGGCACCATGATTCTGATTGCTCCTTTTTGGCCGCGTCAGATCTGGTTCCCTCTTCTTCTGGAGTTGTCCTCCGAAGAACCATGGAGATTGGAGTGTTTTCCGACCCTCATCACCCAGAACGAAGGGGCGCTTCTGCATCCCAGCCTCCGGTCTCTGGCTCTCACGGCCTGGATGTTGAGAGCGTAGACTTTGCCTCTTTGGGTCTGTCGGAGGGTGTCTCCCGTGTCTTGCTTGCTTCCAGGAAAGATTCCATTAAGAGGAGTTACTTCTTTTTATGGAGGAGGTTTGCCGTCTGGTGTGACAGCAAGGCCTTAGATCCTCGCTCTTGTCCTACACAGACCCTGCTTGACTACCTTCTGCACTTGTCTGAGTCTGGTCTCAAGACCAACTCTGTAAGGGTTCACCTTAGCGCAATCAGTGCATACCATTACCGTGTGGAAGGTAAGCCGATTTCGGGACAGCCTTTAGTTGTTCGCTTTATGAGAGGTTTGCTTTTGTCAAAGTCCCCCGTCAAACCTCCTACAGTGTCATGGGATCTCAGTGTCGTTCTCACCCAGCTGATAAAACCTCCTTTTGAGCCACTGTACTCCTGCCATCTGAAGTACTTGACCTGGAAGGTCATTTTCTTGGTGGCAGTAACTTCAGCTCGTAGAGTCAGTGAGCTTCAGGCCCTGGTAGCCCATGCTCCTTACACCAAGTTTCATCATAATAGAGTAGTCCTCCGCACTCACCCTAAGTTCTTGCCAAAGGTGGTGTCGGAGTTCCATCTGAACCAGTCAATTGTCTTGCCAACATTCTTTCCCCGTCCGCATTTCTGCCCTGCTGAACGTCAGCTGCACACATTGGACTGCAAAAGAGCATTGGCCTTCTATCTGGAGCGGACACAGCCCAAAAGACAGTCCGCCCAAATGTTTGTTTCTTTTGATCCCAACAGGAGGGGAGTGGCTGTGGGGAAACGCAAATTGGCTAGCAGACTGCATTTCCTTCACTTACGCCCAGGCTGGGCTGGCTCTTGAGGGTCATGTCACGGCTCACAATGTTAGAGCCATGGCAGCGTCAGTGGCCCACTTGAAGTCAGCCACTATTGAAGAGATCTGCAAGGCTGCGACGTTGTCATCTGTCCACACATTCACATCTCATTACTGCCTGCAGCAGGATACCCGACGCGACAGTCGGTTCGGGCAGTCAGTGCTTCAGAATCTGTTTGGGATTTAGAATCCAACTCCACACCCCTAGGCCCATTTTTTATTCTGTTCCAGGCTACATTCTCAGTTAGTTGGATAAGTTGTTAGGTCAATCTCAGTTATGTCCTCGCCGTTGCGAGGCCTAATTGACCATGTTTGTTGTTTTGAGTGAGCCTGGGGGCTAGGGATACCCCATCAGTGAGAACAAGCAGCCTGCTTGTCCTCGGAGAAAGCGAATGCTACATACCTGTAGAAGGTATTCTCCGAGGACAGCAGGCTGATTGTTCTCACAAACCCGCCCGCCTCCCCTTTGGAGTTGTGTCTTCCCTTGTCTCTGTTTTTGCTACATATAAGACTGGCCGGCTCGAGCCGGTTTCGGGCGGGAAGACGGTCGCGCATGGGCGCGTGAGGGCTAGCAAACGTCTTTGTTAGTGAAGATTCCGATTGGAGGGGGTGCCGTGGACGTCACCCATCAGTGAGAACAATCAGCCTGCTATCCTCGGAGAATACCTTCTACAGGTATGTAGCATTCGCTTTCGGGTTCCTCTTTCCCACATGCATCACTTTGCATTGCTCACATTAAACGTCATCTGCCATTTAGACGCCCAGTCTTGTAAGGTCCTCTTGTAACTTTTCAGAATCCTCCTGCGATTTAACGACTTTGAATAACTTTGTGTCATCAGCAAATTTAATTACCTCACTAGTTATTCCTATCTCTAGGTCATTTATAAATATGTTAAAAAGCAGCGGTCTGAGCACAGACCCCTGGGGAACCCCACTAGCGCTAAAGAAATGATTTGTAGTAGTAGTAGTAACTACTCTTCTCCATTGAAAATACTGACCATTTAACCCTACTCTCTGTTTTCGATCTTTTAACCAGTTTTTAATCCACAATAGAACACTACCTCCTATCCCATGACTCTCCAATTTCCTCTGCAGTCTTTCATGAGGTACTTTGTCAAATGCCTTCTGAAAATCCAGATACACAATATCAACCGGCTCTCCTTTATCCACACGTTTGTTCACCCCTTCAAAGAAATGTAGTAGATTGGTGAGGCAAGATTTCCCTTCACTAAATCCATGTTGACTTTTTCTCATTAATCCATGCTTTTGAATATGCTTTGTAATTTTGTTGTTAATAATAGTCTCTACCATTTTGCCCGACACCGACGTCAAACTCACTGGTCTGTAATTTCCCGGATCTCCTCTGGAATCTTTTAAAAAAATCGGTGTTACATTGGTCACTCTCCAATCTTCCGGTACCACGCTCGATTTTAAGGATAAATTACATTTTTCTAACAATAGCTCTGCAAGCTCATTTTTCAGTTTTATCAGTACTCTGGGATGAATACCATCTGGCCCAGGAGATTTGCTACTCTTCAGTTTGTAGAACTGCCCCATTACATCCTCCAGGTTTAAAGAGAATTCATTGTTTCTCCGACTCATCAGCTTCGAATACCATTTCTGGCACCGATATCTCACCCAAATCTTCCTCAGTGAAGACCGAAGCAAGGAATTCATTTAATCTCTCCGCTACGGCTTTGTCTTCCCTAATCGCCTCTTTTACTCCTCGGTCATCTAGCGGTCCAACGATTCTTTTGCCGGCTTCCTGCTTTTAATATACCTTAAAAAGTTTTTACTATGTGTTTTTGCCTCCAATGCAATCTTTTTTTTCGAAGTCCCTCTTAGCCTTCCTTATCAGTGCTTTGCTACTGTTCCTTGTGACTGTGGACAAGTCACTTAATCCTTCATTGTCCCAGGTACAAACTTAGATTGGAAGCCCTCCAGGCACAGGAAAATAGCTGTGCAACATGCCTAGACCTACTACTGAATAAAGGACGAGCTACATCCAAAATTCCTGGTCTCTTATCCAAATAACGCAATGAGGGCAGAGATGTATATGACAGTGTTTTGATGTATGGTCATATGACTCTGTTGCACAAGTCTCACTGCTTAATTTCTCTACCCATTTTATTATAAATACTAGGTGTATACACTGCAGCACGTTAATTGAAAATTGAAAACCTGTCACTTTTTGATAAAGTATTTATACCTCATTGCCACCTTTTAGGCTCTAAAGCAGTTTAATAAAAAAAGAAAAAGAAGAAGTTGTCATGTAGCAGAGGTACATAGTGGATTTAGTAGATAAGGGACCAACAATATGTGGTAAAGTTTTTGGGTTTTTTTTTCCCCATAGACAGCAAAATGGGAAACTCCTGTGGTACATCAGGCCCAGTGGTCATTTGCCTCATCCAGTCTGTTCAGTTGTTGCCTACTGTAGTTCTTGTTATCACCTTCTATTGCCTTTTTTATGGCTGTTAGCTGAGGGATGGGGTCAGAGCAAGCCATGAGTCATCCCAGCTGACCCATGTAACCAACTGTTCAAGGCCCCCGCTACCGTATATAGAATATAATCCATGACAATTCAGCAACTGCACTACTTAGAATCTTAGACCTTTAACAAAGAGAACACCTTTCGAAAGCATTCTGTCACCTTCGATATGGCCACTGTAATACATAACTATGAAGTAATATTTGAAATCTGTACTTGAATGGGTGTAAGCCCTTACTTCAGAAAGATGGGTCACATTTAGAATATACAGACTCATGACCCATCTGACCCGTCTATTTTCCATTCAGTCCATTCGACCCATTGACTCTGCTTGCTCTGGACGGGGTGCAGCTAAGCAATCTGTTGCATTTATGTGTTATATAAATTAGGTGCTAACATGAACTTCGTGGCATGTTTACAGAACCCCAGTATTGCACTGGAAGTTAATATAAACATTGTATTGGTCTTGTTGGTAAAAGAAGACCCAGGGCATTAGGTAGACACTTCTGTCGTGCCTGGAGGAGTCGAAGGATTCTGATAAAGTCTCATCCTCTAAACCTCCTGGCTGGCAACAAGCCTTGGATAAGGCAATGGCTTTCTCTGGTTAGCCGAGTTGTCATCTTAATTATGAGTGTTCACAACAATAGGATAGAAATTTCAATGTTAAATACATATATAACTGTTTATTTGGATTATGTGTTTACCTTTTCAGTAGTAGCTCAGGGTGAGTTATGTTCAGGTATGTTAGGTATTTCCCTGTCATAAGAACATAAGAATAGCATGCTAGATCAGACCAGTGTCTTGTCCAGGTCACAAGTACCTGGCTGAAACCCAAATAGTAGCAACATTCCATGCTAACAATCCCAGGGCAAGCAGTGGCTTCCCCATGTCTATCTCAATAGGAGACTATGAAATTTTCCTCCAGGAACTTGTCCAAACCTTTTTCAAACCCAGATATGCTAACTGCTGTTACCATATCCTTCGGTAATGAGTTCCAGAGCTTAACTATTGTTTGAATGAAAATATATTTCCTCCTATTTGTTTTAAAAATATTTCCATGTAATTTCATTGAGTGTCTCCTGGTCTTTGTACCTTTTGAAAGAATAAAAAATGGATTCACTTTTACCCATTCTATACCACTCAGGATTTTGTAGACCTCAATCGCCCCCCCCCCCCCCCCGAGCCATCTCTTTTCTAAGCTGAAGATCCCTAACCTCTTTCGCCTTTCCTCCTTTGAGAAAAGATCCATCCCCTTTATTATTTTGGTTGCTCTTCTTTGAACCTTGTCTAATTCTGTTATATTTTCCATTTATATAGTAGTTTCTGCAGTTTGAGTTCTGACTCCTAAGGTGGACCCTAGCATCATGTAACTTTAATTTGGATTATCCTTCCCAATGTGCATCACTTTGCATTTGTCCACATTACATTCCCTAAGGTCTTCCTGCAATATTTCACAGTCCACATGTGTTTTGATAGTTTTGAATAGTTTTGTGTCATCTGCTAATTTAATCACCTCACTCACTGTTCCGATTTCCAGATTATTTATAAATACGTTAGATAGTACTTGTCCCAGTTCAGATCCCTGCGGCACCCCACTATTCACCTCTTCCATTGAGAAAAATGACTATTTAACACTACCTTCTGTTTTCTGTCCACTAACCAGTCCACAAAAGAACATTACCTCCTATACCATGACTTTGTAATTTTTTGCAGGAGCCTCTCATGAGGACAGCTTTCTGAAAATCTTGATAAACTACATTAACCGGCTCACCTTTATCCACATGTTGATTTACGCCTTCAAAGAAATGTAGCAAATTGATGAGGCAAGACTTCCCTTGGCTGAACCCATGCTGACTCTGTCCCATTAAACCATGTTTGTCTATGTGTTCCATAATTTTATTATTTATAGTAGTTGCTACTATTTTGCTCAGCACTGAGGTCAGGCTTACTGTTCTGTAATTTCCCAGATCACTCCTGGAACCCTTTTTAAAAATCAGCATTACATTGGGCACTCTTAAGTCTTCAGGTAGTTCGTACGATTTTAACAACAATCACATCATTACGACCTTCATTCAATCCAATACATGTTCTGCTTTAATCCTAAGACAAACTATCTGGAACCTTAGAGCTTGTCCTATCCGTCTCCAAATGTCAGAAGGAATTCTTGAGTCTGTTGATCTCTTCTTTCAAGGCTGACATTTGTAGACAATTAGCTACAATTAAAGAAGCATCCAGGATTACTCATTTCCCAGCTAATTTACCACCACCACTGCCTCAGAGAATGAAACATCAGAGCAATAGATGGGTCACAATAGGCTTTGGTAGACAGATCTGTGACACAGAAACACTTGCCCTCCCAAGCCTTGCCCCTGTCAACATTCTTTTGCAGCGTTGCATCATTACGATGGTGAAAAAATAAGTATTATGGACGAATCAGAGGCAATGAAAGTAGCACAACCCAAGAAACAATTTTTAAGGCACTATCTGTAGAATTTGGCCCATTCTCTTTTAGCTTTCTTTATCAGTGCTTTGCATCTAGGTTGCCAGTGCTTATATTGCTTCTTATTTTCTTCATTTGGACCCTTTTTTCCATTTTTTTGAAAGTTGTTCTTTTGGATCTAATATCCTCTTTCACTTCACCTTTTAATTATGCTGGCTGTCATTTACTCATCTTTCCACCATTGTTAATACGTGGAATACTTCTGGTCTGGGCTTCCACTGTGGTATTTTTAAACGACGTCCATGCGTGATTTAAAGTCCTAACCTTTGTGGCTAATCCTTTTAGCTTCTTTTTAACCATTTTCCTTATTTTATCATAGTCACCCGTTCGAAAATTAAATGCTGCTACAGTATATTTCCTTAGTAACTTCACTCCAGATATCATGTTATGATCACTGTTTCCCAGTGGATCCAACACCGTTACCTCTCATATTATGTTGTATGCTCCACTAAGGACTAGATCTGAAATAACTCTCCCTAGTCTGTTCTTGAGTTGTTCTAAGAAGCAGTCATTTATTACTTCCCTTACACTCCTGATGTAATATTTATCCAGTCAAAATTGGGGTAATTGAAATCAATCCAATACTGTATCAAAAATTAGAGATTAAACAAAACACAATTGCACCAATACCAATTCAACAGTTTGCCAGCTTTCCTAATTTCTGTAAACATTTCTTTCTGTCTGTTCTGTCCTGGCAGACAGTAGTACAGCCCTACCAGTATATGCCTTCCCTTCACACGTGGAATTTCTATCCATAAGGATTCCACATTGCTATCTGTTTCATGTAGAATGTTTATTTTGTTTGAGTCAATTCCCTTCTTAACATAAAACACAACCCCCTCCCTCCAATTTGATCCCCTCTATCATTGCAATATAATTTGTACCCTGATAACACAGTTTCCCATTGATTGTCCTTCTTCCACCAGGTCTCTGAGATGCCTATTATATTTGCCTCTTTGTTTAGTCTATACTATAACTCTCCCATCTTATTTTTTAGGCTTCTAGCATTTCTATACAGACATTTCAAATTGTGTTTCCCCCCCCCCCCCCCCCCTTCTTCTACAAGCTACTTAGACATTGATAGGGATATTTTGCATCCTTTACTCTGTTCTCTCCTTAAACACACCAGGCTTTCTTTCACCTTTGTTGAAACCTCTCTATCTGTTTCAATACTATCCTTCAAGGATACTCCACACTGAACCATGTGCTCCTGGGTGACTATCTGCTCCCTTACCCCCTTTTTAGTTTAAAAGCCTCTCTATCTCCTTTTTAAATGTTGGCGCCGGCAGCTTGGCTCCATCCCGGTTAAAGTGGAGTCCAACATTTTGGAATAGGCTCCCCCTTTCCCAGAATGTTGCCCAGTTCCTAACAAATCTAAATCCCTCTTCCCTGCACGATTGTCTCAACCAACTTCAGAGCTTTGCCTGCCTCTTGGGTCCTGAGCGTGAAACGGGGAACATTTTCTAAGATGCTACCCTGGAGGATCTGGATTTCAGCTTTCTAAGTAAGAACCTAAATTTGGATTCCAGAACCTCCCTCCCATAATAATTTCCTATGTCATTGGTACCCACATATAGCAAGACAGTTGGCTCCTCCCCAGCACTATCTAAAATTCTATTTAGGTGACCCGAGGTCTGCTACCTTCGCACCTTGCAGGTAAGTGACAAGGTGATCCTAACGTTCACCAGCCACCCAGCTGTCTATATGCCTGATGTTCGAATCACCAACTACAACAGTTGTCCTAACCCTTCTCTCCTGGGCAGAAGCCCCTGGAGACACATCCTCGGTGTGAGAGGATATTACATCCCCTGGTGGGTAGGTCCTGGCAACAGGATTATTTCCCACTTCACCGGAGTGATGCTCTCCATTTAGAAGGCCTCCCTCCTCCAAGGCAGCACAGGGGCTGCCAGACTGGAGTTGGGACTTCTCTACAATATCTCTGTAGGTCTCTTCTCTGTACCTCTGTCTCCCTCAGCTCCTCCAAGTTTGCTACTCTAGCCTCAAGAGAACGGACTCATTCTCTTAGAGTTAGTTCTTTGCATCGAGCATACACATATAACCTCTCACCAACTGGGAGATAATCATACATGTGACACTCAGTGCAAAAGATTGGATAGCACCCCTCTTGCTATTGGACTGCTGCCTGCATCTTAGTGTTATTGATTTGTTTAATTAAAACTTGTTAAGGTACTAGGGATATTAGACTGAGCCTTAAGATTATATCATATATTATGTGCTTTATTTAGTTTTTGCTTCTCAGTAAGTAATGAAATGTAATTAAAACACTCTGTAATGAAAATTCACCTTTTTATATCCTAATTAGAATAACCAACTATAAACTAAGACTATAAATGAAGAGATATGCTTGGTGTGGGCAGGAATGAAGATTGAGCTAGCTCTAGAGGGCTTATAATCTAGATTTGTTCCTGACACAGAAGAGGGTTAAGTGACTTGCCCAAGATGTATTTTGCTTCCCTTCTTATGTCAATAAAGATACTATACGTTTTATTCCTACTGTTGGTGTTTATAGCTGTTTACAGTTGTGCAAGATATTTTTAGCATTTTGGACTGGCTCAGCGACAGCGCTGCACTGTACCATATGAAGGATGCTCAGGTTTTATTTTTTTTTTTGGGGGGGGGGGTTCCCCCCTGATCAGACCTTCCACAGCCTGAGTCATCTGGGGCAAGGGGTGCTGTGAAGACAATGTTCATAGATCCTGGTGGGTTTGAGTCATGGTCATGGAGAGTGACACCTGGTGGCCAGATTTAGAGGCCATATTGGGCAGTTCTAGTAGAAGGAGCCTTGATGCATGGCTCTTGACCTTGGGACCATTGTTGCAATGACCAGACTAGAAACAGTGGGAGGATGGGCCTTTTAAAAGAGGGGAAAAGTCTCTGACTAGTTGTGAATGAAGGCTCATGGTGCTGGAATCCCAGCACAGGTTCTGACTAAGATGGAAGAACAAAGGAGACCAGTGGAATTACCAGGCCCCTAAAGAAAGTAGTTAAAATAATATTGTGTTAAACCATATAATAGCGGAACTATCCTGGAGTTTGTGAAAAGAGAGGCACAATATGAGAACAAGCAACGAAGGCTGTATGAAAGAGAAAGATGTACGTACATTTGTAGGAATATGTGGACCTGTGTTTTTTAATGTAGAGCCAGAGGAAATGTGAGGAAAAACTCCTTTACCAAGAACATAGTGGATGACCGGAATTGCCTGTCAGCATGGGCAGTGATAAGTGATAAAATTCAAGAGCAGAGGGGTGAGGGGAAGGAGATCAGACAGGGTCAGTGATGATGGTGGACAGGATCAGCTGATCAAACTGGGTAGGCTGTCTTTTATATAATCTATATGAAAATCTCATGAAGTGTTAGCTGTAGAGCTACATCTGCTTATATGTTGCAACTGTATTTTGCTGAAGCTGCATGGGATGACTGTATGCCATTAGGATTTTGTGTGTTCATGGATTTAAAGTCAAGTCCTGACCTATTTATTCCTTTGCAATTTAAATAATTTAAATGATTTAAAGTGTCTTATGCTGGGTGTTGGCTGCCTGGTTGTAGTGTGTGTGCAGTATTTACCATAAATCGTCACGAGCAGTCTTTGAAGTTAAACCTCATTTATGATAAATGGAGGAAGTTCACACCGCCTTTAATGTTACTGGTTCAATTTCATCTCGTTGAAGACGGTACAGAAGAGCAGTGAAATAACTTGCACTGGAGAAGGCTGACTGTGAAGGGTAAAAAGCCAAAATGCACCAGAAGGGAAATTTTATAAGAGATGCTGCATGCTGTTGTGACCCAGTACAGCTCAGGTCAAATTAGGTAAACATGCCAGGACTTACCACTGTTGCTCCTTCTCCTGCCTGACTTCCCTTTGAACTGGTGGGCTTCTTGCTGCTGCCACCAGTGGATTCCCCTCCAGCCCCCCTCCCCCCCACGACACCTCTGGCCTGAGACTGTAATTGGAGAATGGAGAAAAGTGCCTCTTTACAACATTTCTGTTTTGTCTTTTTGTGAGATTTCATTTTAATTTTTTGTTTCTGGGCTTGTTTCTTAGTTCTTTGTATAGATTTAAAAAATAATTTTTGTAATATTTACTTGGTTTTGCATCCTCCCCCCCCCCCCCCCCCCCCCCCTCCGTTCCTTGTAGTTTCTGCTCTGTGTGGGGAGGAGATCAGGGCCAGTAGTTCAAATCACAATTTTCATGCCCTAGTAGCGGGCATGGCATCCTTTGTCTATTTAAAGGCAGCTGCCCACATTTTAACTCGTATTTTATTTGAGGCTTAAGTGTAATGCAGGTATGTCACCCAAGGGCATAGTTATCAACATGGGCTACTGTTAAAACCGGTTATATTACCGTTAACCCGGGTTATTAGTACATAAAATGAGGCCTATGGTAAAATAACATATCTTAATGGCATACCACATGGATAGCTCCCCCTCCCCCAAGTATTACTGTGTGCACTCTGCTAATGCTAAATATAGAAAAAACTGGCAAGAAAACTAGCAGATTTAATATAAGAATAGATATTCCGAAGTTTCTTGCTTTCTAGAGTTTACAACATTTTTTTATAATTTTTATTTTTCACTTAATTTACAAAGCGTATGATCCTTATAACAGCAAATAGGATGGTGCCAAATGAAAATAAGAAATTAAGAGGTCCTTTTATTAAGGTGTGCCGAAAAATGGCCTGCACTGTTGTAGACACATGTATTGGACGCGCGCAGGTTCATTTTTCATTGTGCCTGCAAAAAAGGCCTTTTTTGGGGGGGCCGAAAATGGTCGTGCAGCAAAATGAAAATTGCCACATTTCCATTTTGGGCCTGAGACCTTACCACCACCCATTCACTTAACGATAAGGTCTCGCGCGTTAACCGGGTGATAATCGTCAGTGCGAGTACAATGCCAATTACTGCCTGGTTAGTGCCGCGCACCGGAAAAATAAAATATATTTTCCGACGTGCGTACTGGACGTGCATAAAAAAATGAAATTACCGCCCAGGCCATGCGGTAGCCAGGAATTGGTGCGCATTGGGCATGCGTAGGCACCTATGCGGCCTAGTAAAAGGGCCCCAAAGCCATAACAGGCACCCACAAAAGAAAGAGGATCCAACAGAAAGTATTAGGGAAGTTCCTATTACACAAAGCCCAATCAGATTCAAGTATATGTATATGACCCAGTAGATGTTAATATATGGGCTCCGTGCTGTATCCAGAAGAGTCTGAACAGAAAACGGTTTACTCAGAAATGCTTTCAGATGTTCAGGTTCAAAGAAAATATATTGTTCATTAGCAATCTTAAATTAAACATTTCACAGAGTATTTAATAAAACGATATTTTAATTTGGGCAAGATTTTCCTTTCGTGACTGCTCAAGCAAACAAAGCTGCATAGCGGTAGTAATCCTATAATCCTATTCCCAAAAGCTCAAAGTCAGGCAGATAAGAACAGTGCCCTCATTTGATTTGCATTGAAAATATCTACACAGGCTCATAGTAGCACTTTATAATCTAAGGGGTTGATATTCACTTTTAATATTCGAAAAATGTCTCTATTTCTGAAGAAAGCAGTAATTATTAAAGGAGTCTCTCTCCAACATGCACACCCCCTCCCCAACAGAACCCCTCCACAACACACACACACCCAAAACCAAAAACCAAATCTAAGTGTTACAAATAAAAAAAATCAAATCCCAGAGCTTTGCCAACAGAAATTCGGATCAATGTAATGGGAAGTGGACTCCTCAGGTTCTGACCTCTACACTGACCATAATTATTCCAGAGGTAACATACATACATAGTAGATGACAGCAGAAAAAGACCTGCACGGTCCATCCAGTCTGCCCAACAAGATAACTCATATGTGCTACTTTTTGTGTATACCCTACTTTGATTTGTACCTGTGTTCTTCAGGGCACAGAGGTCATATTAACAGGTACATTGGGGGAGGGGGGGTAGGAGTCTAAGGGTTCCTTTTACTAAGCCAAGTAAGCGTCTACGCACGCCCAAGTGTGCCAAAATGGAGTTACCGCCCGGCTACCGCGTGGCTCTTGCGGTAAATTCATTTTTGGTGCGCGTCTGATACGTGCACAGGTCATTACCACATGAGACTTTACTGCAAGGTCGGTAGATGGCGGTAAGGTCTCACACCCAAAATGGACGCACGGCAATTTTCATTTTGCCGCATGTCCATTTTTTGCAAAAAATTTTAAAAAAGCATTTTTTGTAGGTGTGCTGAAAAAATAATTCTGCGTGCGCCCAAAACACGCTTCTACACTACCGCAGGCCGTTTTTCAGCGCACCTTAGTAAAAGGACCCTAAGCAATCAAAGAATATGCAACATCTACTGGCTACACTTGAGGTGCACCTGTACCATATTATAGATGACTTGTGGCCTGAGCAAGGAACGTAGGAATGCTTCTGTAATGGCTGGGCCAGGGATGGGGACAGCCAAAAAATTCAGTTCGTTTTCAGTTTTTCCCAGACTTTTTTCCCAATTTTCAAGTGTGGTTTTTTTTGTTTGTTTCTTTTCACACATTCATTTCAATAAAATAAAGTCTGAAAGTTTAAACTTTTTTATATGCTCAAATCAGTTGTATGCATGTAGATTCATAGTGTTACATATATACAAACTGTTTTGTGTGTACACTTTATTTTCAGGCTCCTACACAGAATGCATGTGCACTAACAAATGTGAACATCTCTAGGTTGTTCAAGGTGGGAGAGAGGATTATAAAAAGGGATGGATAAGTCCTGGATGGTTGCTGTAACCCAGTAGGTGAAGCTTTTAATTGATCTGGAATCCCAAAAGACTAGAAGAAAATTGCTGAGCCAGAATAACCAAGCAAAAATCCCTTGCTGCTTAATGGAAATCTGATATTTGGAGCTGAATACAACTTTTCTTTTTTCTAACGTTAACTGTTATCAGTACTGCTTGCTAAACTGAGCAAAGCAAAAGCCCCATGACTCTTTTGCTTACCCAAAAAGGTTATTTTTTTTTCTTGTTTAAATATTGACACTGTGTCACAGTTCTAGAGTACTTTTTGTAAAACGGATGCGTCAGTAAACATTTCCCAGTGAAATCACCTGATGCGCATGTGACACCTGTTTGTTTAAAGTTGCCCGTTTGGTGTAAATAATTTTCTTCAGGTCTGGCCTGATGATGGTTTGGCCATTACCTTTTACTCTGTGGTGCGAGAGACACCAGTAGGATGCTGAGGTAATGCTCTTTGAATTATACAAGAGAGCATGAGTGGAAATGGTATTGTCGGGTAGATGTGTACTAATTTAATTTTTAGGTGTCCATTTGTTACCGTGACTGAGCTATAGAGAACAACACAAATAGATCCTATGAGGAAATACTAAAGTGGCTAGGGCTCTTCAGCTTGGAGAAAAGACGACTGAAGGGAGATATGATAGAGGTCTATAAAATAATGAGTGGAGTGGAACGGATAGATGTGAATCACTTGTTTACTCTTTCCAAAAATACTAGGACTAGGGGGCACACAATGAAGCTACAAAGTAGTAAATTTAAAATGAATCAGAGAAAATTTTTCTTCACTCAACTTGTAATTAAACTCTGGAATTCGTTGCTAGAGAATTTGGTAAAAGCAGTTAGCGTTTGCATGGCTTCCTAAAGGAAAAATCCATAGACCATTATTAAAGTGGACTTGGGGAAAATCCACTGCTTATTTCTAGGATACACAATAATAATTAAAAAAAAAATGTATGAGATCTATTTGCATTCCCTGCTTCCATTACATGCAGATAGATGTTCCACTCCATGTGGAAACTCAAACGAGTAAAACCTTTCTTTCCGAGATCCATCTTCCGTAACCTGGTACAGTCAATGGTGCTAAGTCACCTGGACTACTGCAACACACTATACGCTGGCTGCAAAGAACAGACTATCAAGAAACTTCAAACTGCCCAGAATATCGCAGCCAGACTCATATTTGGCAAAACAAAATATGAAAGTGCGAAACCCCTATGAGAAAGACTTCACTGGCTCCCACTTAAAGAGCGTATCGCGTTCAAGATCTGCACGAGATGCCCCGAGCTACATGCTAGACCTCGTGGACCTGCCTCCCAGAAATGCTAAAAGATCAGCCCGCAAATTCCTTAATCTGCACTTCCCAACTGCAAAGGATTAAAATACAAGCTAACACATGCGACTAGCTTCTCCTACATGAGCAAACAGGTGGGAAAATGTGGGATACAAATGCAATAAATTAAATAAATAATCTCATACGTATTCATTGTGGAAATCAGGCTGGGTTGTGGATGTCGAGGACTGGACTTGAGGACCCCTGAGATTACGTACTGTTCATTTACGTTTGCCCTGACAGAATAGGGCTTAGGCTCCCAGGGGGTCCTTTTACTAAGCCGCTGTAAAAAGTGGCCTGCGGTACTGCGAGCTGTCTTTTGGGCACATCCTGGGCCATTTTTTTTTTTACTGCATCTAGAAAGAAGGGCCTTTTTTTTTTTTTTTTAAAGGGGCTGGAAAATGGACGTGCGCTAAAATTGAACCCGATGCTCATCCATTTTTGGCCTGAGACCTTACCACCACCCATTGACCTAGCAGTAAGGGCTCACGCTCTACATGCGTGGTGACCCGGTCAGCGCGCACCAAATGCCAATTAATGCCGGAAATGCCACGTGTGGCAGGAAATAAAAAATTTTTTTACAAGTGTTATGGGCGCGCGCCAAATCTGAAATTAGTGACGGTAGTCTCATTTTGGTGCACGCTGCACGCGTGTAGAGCCTACTGCGCCTTTGGAAAAGGCCCCCCCCCCCCAGTTAGCATTTATGCATGTAGGTGTATACTTACTCATGGAAGCTCTGGTATTCTGTAAGTTTACCCACACACAGGATACATAAATTGTTGGCAAGACTTTCCCTTTACTGCAGTGCTTCTCAACCCAGTCCTCGGGGCACACTCAGCCAGTCAGGTTTTCAGGATATCCACAATGAAGATGCAGAGAGAGATTTGCATGCAGTGCCTCCTTGGTATGCAAATCTATTTTCTGAATATTCATTGTGGATATCCTGAAAACCTGACTGGCTGAGTCATTGATCAATAAAATACTCCTGTTGTCCTAGTTCTGAAGGCCCAGTGTTTATTTATTTGTGACATTTATATCCCAAACAAGTTTGAGTTCAATGTGGCTTACAATAAACAACATAGGATAAATAACAAAGAATAATGCATAAGAAAATGATTTGTTGTAAGAATCCAATTATATCCACATATCAGATGCTGGTACCTGCATAAATGGTTTCACTATTGACTCGAGAGATTTTTTCCTTCAGCTTTATGGAGATCGGTGCTAGATCAGATGTCCTTAAAAAGATATCCAGACATTACTAAGCAAAAAATGCCAAGAAAGGCCAGGGATGTGAGGACTTGCATACGCTCCAGGGTTCTCCAGATTGGGGCTGTCTTCTGTAGAAAACACAGTTGACAAGGATTTAATTATTCCCTACAATTATATGAAAAGGCCATACAGGGTATTGTAGGCAGTCATTTCACCCTAGAAATGGCAAACACAAATTAAGGTGGCCTCCTGTCGGATGAAGGAGAAATTGATTTTATTCCCTGTAGAGGTTTGGATTCTTTACTCAGAAAGATATTTGCCACCCTTTATGGATACAATATTATGTGGTGTCAAAAGAAAATTGCACAGAGAGACGTGCTGATTAGGGGTCTTGAACTGACTGTGGACACATTATCTGTGGTGTTGCTACAGATGCTGTAGTTTCTCTCTCTTTCCTGAATTTTATGCGCCTCTGGCCCTCTCATGCTTTATGCCACTTTTTGGACGTTTTTTTCTCTTTTGAAAATGAGCCCCTTTGTCTCTCAAAAGTTTTCAAGCAGATTTAAAGACTTGGTTGTTCAGTCAGGCATATAGCCACACTAGCTTAGCTAACCTCAGATTGCTTGATGAAGGTCCTGCTACTTCTATGCTTTCCCATACTTTGCATTCCCCCCTCCCTCCTTCAACTTTTCTTTCATCTTTTTAGACTTGTAATTTTTAACCTGCTTCTGTTCGATCATTAATTGGAGTTCCTTTCTGTTTTCTAATTTTAGCCTGTGCACCGCTTTGCTCTGCAATGCCTGTTTGAGCGGCATAGTAAGAATTAATAAAATATAAATTATAACATGTAAATATTAGTGCCTAGTTTGTAGATTTGCTCTTGTAGTAACTATTTTAAGGTATGGATGTTATAGTTTTTCATTTTAAAAGAAAGGGACTCTGTGAAAGGGGAACTGAGGTGTCTCAGAACTGAGTTTTACAGCCTTGGTAACTAATTCCCTCATGTTGGAAACTGCTTCAGTATTAATAGTGGCAAGAGGAGGGTTCGGCCTAGTAGCCTAATGGAATTGTTGCACACTGACTTGGGTGAGATCAGCATCTGATCCCCGAGCACAGCTTCAGCCCATGAGCTAGCATGGTTTTGGGAGTTGTAGAGACAGTTTCACTGGTCCCAGTTCTCACACTTTGATACTTACAGATAGGGCCCCGGGTATGTGCATGTTGGTTTATGAAAGGAGCCGTGGGCTGAGCCCTTTATAAGTGAGGATCCTTACAGATGTGACTTGGTTAAAGGGGAAGGGGAATGAGCTAACAAAAAGATAGCAGTACCCTTAAGGGCATTTGGAAATGAAGATTCATGATGTTGTAGTTCAAGAGAGGCTGGCTCTAACTGAGCTGAGTCCAAAAGAGCTGGGCCAAAACAAAGCAGTTAGGTCTTGCCAGACGTTGAGTAGGAGTATCAGCTTGTTTGTTTTATTTCTGGGTAAAATAGATGAACTGTTGTTTGACAAATATTCTGCAGTGGCCTTGGGAAGGTCACAGGAAGCTGCAAAGGTCTTTAGCGAAAGGATACAGTTGCTGGTGGCACCAGGATCTCCCAGTGAGTCATGAGGCATCTCACCTTTAATTGCTCCCAGAAAGAGCAGTGAAAGGGAGGTTCTCTTATTCATGAAAGTAAAAGAGAGAATAAAATCTTGGGTGGTTTTATTCACAGTCTGCTTACCTGTAGCATTTTGTTTTCTTTATATATACAGTAACATGCTACAGATAATGTTTTTACAGCTTAGGAAGGAAATGTTGATGGCAGCATGCAAGCCAGAAAAACATCACTGACATTGCTTGACCAGCAGTTTATTCAATTTTCCAGTCAGCATGCCATTAAGAGAAACTTTATCTTTCCATATACCCAAGTTCAGTGACTCTGCTTCTTATGCTTTTTCAATTGGTTACCTCTGCCCTGCTTAAATTTATTTTTTATTTATTTCAATTTGATATATCACCTACATAGTGCTATCAAGGCGGTTATTTCAATTTTAAGAAATAACAAAGATAGGTGGGGAAAAAAACCCCTCCATCCAATGAGAAGGGGTAAGTGGTGAGGGAAGTCAGGAAAGAGAGGTAAAGGAATAGGTAGACCCCACCAACCCCCAAGAAGGTTCACTTCATGCTTATACTCTACATTTCTTCGTATGTTTAATCTGCTTCCAAATACTTTGGGTTTTGTCAGGTTCCCTCCCTCCTCTTTCCCCCCCCCCCCCCCCATATACACTTACAAAGTAACATAGTGACAAAGGGTGGATTATAAATAATAAATCTCAATTATTTATTTATATATGTATGTATATATTATTACATTTGTACCCCGCGCTTTCCCACTCAAAGCAGGTTCAATGCGGCTTACATAGTAATAGGGATTACAGGTTATTGATCGTGAAACTTGATAGGGAAAATATAAGTTTAGTAAAGCAGAATAATAGAAGATATAGGTGGGTAGAGATGTGCAAGTGTTTGGGTGGTAGCGCTTTATAAACGTTAAGTAGTAGTAGCAGTAGTAAATGGATTCATAGGATTAGAAAAAACTTGTTTGCTCATCGAGTCTGTCCAGTTGACCACGTCTGTGTTGCCAAGGGCATAACTCAATAGGATATTATTGTGTAGCCCTTGTCAATTTGTGGATCCTGTGATTTATGGCTTACTAGTAAAAAAGCCCCGTTTCTGATGCAAATGAAACGAGGGCTAGCAATGTTTTCTTCTGTGTGCATGTGGGAGTGTGTGTGTCCCTGCCCTCTGGCCTCTCTCCTCTCCCCCCTCTGAGTCCTTCACTGTTACAGAGCCAGCGATTTGATTTCGTGCTCTGCTGTTTTCCTTCACTGACTATGTTACAGAGAGGGCGGGGCAGACACTCATAGGGAAAACGGATATCTCGCCCCCTTCACACTTCCGGCTGGAGGCTTCATAGAACGTTGTTTTTGCCTTTTATATAGAGAGATTATTTCACTTTCTATGCTTCCTTTCGTATGTCAACATAAAAGCAGTTTACAAGTAAAATAAAATCAAACATTACAATACAAAATACAATAAAACCACTCTAACGGACTCCAATGGTGGCAATTTTGATTCTGTATGAGCTGAGGCACTTCTAGGATATGTCACTGTAATTTTCAGACTTCCAGGAGGGAACTAATAATAATGAGAAGCCTTTGGCATCTTGGATTTTTTTAGATTTTGGATTTTGCTCACAGCTTTTTCAGTAGTAGCTCAAGGTGAGTTACATTCAGGTACACTGGATATCTTGATCTTCTCTTTCCTCTCTTTACACCTCCACTTATTAAGATCTGGGCCAGGGTATTTTCTGAACCAGTTTTTACTTAAGAATTAAGTAGAAGGCAGTTATAACAATGAAAAGTCCACATTCAGCAGAGTAAAAGACTGTACAGAAACACTCATTCCTTTCTTCTGGGATCTGTGTCCTCTGTGGTAAATGATTGGCTTCCTTGATGACCACAGCTGCCCCTTCTGAATATCTCAGATGTCTTCCCTTCACCAGCAGTTCTCTATCAACTCTTTCAAGCAGTAGGTGTTCTTGCTGGGGTAGCAGAACAGATGTGGGGCACAAGCCTAAGCTGCCTGTCTCCCATTGTGGGAATGACCAGCTGCTTCTTCTGGTGGAAGGTTTAGCTAGCCAAAAACCTAGATTATCTTTGGGACTGGTATTTTATACTAGTCCCAGTTGCCTTCTGAAAGAGGTCTCCTCCTACCATTTTCCTTCCTAGTTCTAGAAACTGCAAAGTTATAAACAGGTCACCATATAATATACTAGTAGAACAACTAGAAGTCTGTGCTATATAAGAAAGGTAGATCTCCAGGGGTCTCTCCACTTGCTTATCCATGCCTTGCCCCCAAGCTTTATAGTAATTTAGACAGCTACCAACATTAATGAGGTTGTTGTCCAAACATTCAGCCTCCTGTGTTCTTGTGGACCCTTTGGAAGTAGCTAGCCATTTGCTGGCTTAGTTTCTAGGAAGTTGCACTGGCTCCAGCGATGGCATTGCGAGGTTCTGCTGTATCATGGCAGGATTTTATGACTTTTACATTTGGCTGGTTTGGTTGCTTCTACCAGCTTTGTAGTTTCTGTTTCCTTTTGGTAACCATCTTGTTGCTGTTTGGCTATGTATATATACTCAGTTTTTCCTTGTCATCTTTGCCAGAGTTTGGTGCTTTCAGCTCTAGCCTTCTTCACATCATTTCTTGTTCCAGTATTCTGTTTAGCAGCATGAGTGAGGGTGGGCCTGGAGCCCAAACACAGCAGGTTAAAGGTGAAGCAAAGTGATTTTTTAATATGCAGGAAAAGGGGTTGCCTGATCCTTTCACAGGTGGGGAAAAATAAAATGCAAAATAGAGGCAAAACTGGCCAAAACCCAAACTGCCACCAAAACTGTCTGAAAGCTTTCAGCTGAAACTGCAGCTGATAACTCACCACCTGGTTTCAGCCAAAACCGAAAACTGTAGTTTGGCTGTGTGAATGTGGACCACTGAGGACTGCTGGGGATTGTCAGAGCTTGCACTCTGCATTCCTCTGCTAAACCCACAGTATCCAAGTCAGAATATAATAATATAAATAATGAAAAACTTTATTTTACCTTCAAGCAAAATAAACTCCTCAAATATGGAACTTTTACAGTGGCTGATACTGTTCCACACTGGAAACAACAGCTGATGTCATAACTGACTGACTGTCAGTCAGGACTGTTTAGGGGGCTGACTGGCAGTCGGTCAGTCAAGCAGGGCTGACTGGCTGGCAGTTGGTCAGTCAAGCAAGACTGGATCATTTTTTTTTTCTCTTTTCTTGAAAAAATTTGTGCTCCTATACATGAAAGTTTGTGTTGTGGGGGCAGAGAAGTTTCAGCTTTTGGCAAGATATTATGCACCTTCATCCCTTTTGCTTTTCTGTCAGACTTTGTTCTTGGCTTGTGCCAGCTTCAGGCCCTCTAGAGTTTAATCACATTTGGCAATTGTGGCTCACAATGGAGCCTGACACCGCCTTGTCCTTGAAGGGCCTTTTGTTCAGCGGGGAGCAGAAATGTCTGGGCTTGTTCTCTGAGAACGGGTGTGTATCTGTGGGGCCTTTTTTTGTGTGTGTGTGTGAATTGTTGTTTCAGTGAATTTTATATGGATTTGTTGAAAAAGAATCTCGCTGAAAGCCAGCCTTTGTTGAAACATGAAGATCCAGGTGCCTGCTGATGGACTTGCTGCATTTTATATAATGTTAGGCTCCTAAATGGTTTGTTAACCTGAAGTAAAGGTAAGCTGACAGTGTGGCACATTGAAGCAAGCGCATGGCAAAAGTGTAGACCCTGCTTCTGCTGTTCTATTAGTAATGTAGCTGGGTGGGGGTGGGGGGGGGGGGTTAGTGTGTACCTGGAATTAGAGTTGGAACCAGGGATTGGACTGGAATCCTCCATAAGGCTGAACGCAGTTTTCGCCTCTCTTTTACCACACTCACAATAAGACAGTTCACTCCAGGAGTGTTTTAACTGTTTACTCAAAGTCTCTTAGGCAAAACAAGTACAAATACAAATTAACACATGCATCCAACTTTTCATACATAAGCACACAGCTGTGGAATGCACTACCATTTGGTGTGAAAAAAATTCCTGACCTAACCAACTTTCGGAAATCACTGAAGACCTTCCTCTTCATCAAAGCATACCACAACGATCCATCATATAAACCAGTGATGGCGAACCTTTCAGAGACCGAGTGCCCAAACAGCAACCCAAAATCTAATTATTTATCGCAAAGTGCCAACAGGGCAATTTAACAGGTGGTGCCCCCCTCCATCGTCCCCCCTCCACCTGCCTCCGAGTTCCAGGCCCCCCTCCCTTATCCCCCCTCCACCTCCCTCCCAGTTCCAGGGTCCCCCCGCCCTCCCTCCCTCCCTCCAAATTTTAAGTCATCTATCTTACCTCATTGGGGTTAGGGCGGCAGCAGCGGTAAAAGCATGCAGGCTCAGCTCGGTGCTTAGTTCAGTTTTCCCTTCTCTCTCTCTCTCTCTCAGCTCTGGTCCCGCCCTCATTTCCTGTTTACACAAGGGCGGGACCAGAGCTGAGAGATTGAAGGGAAAACTGAACTAAGCACTGAGCCGAGCCTGCATGCTGCCGCCCTAACCCCAACGAGGTAAAATAGATGACTTTTAAAATTCGGAGGGAGGGGGCCTGGAACTCGAAGAGAGGAGAGAACGAACTTCCGGTGGGTGAGGCGATGGCGCGCGTGCCAACAGGGCTCTGCGTGCCCTCTCTGGCAAGCGTGCCATAGGTTCGCCATCACTGATATAAACCCTAATGCAATACCACTTTTCTCTGGTCCCGAATTGTGATCTCTTCATACTTGTTTGATTAATTTTACTATGTTATTCATGTTCTTTATGTATCACCACTTGTATCTTTAACTCTGGATTGGCGATAGCCATGATGGAACAATGTAAGCCACATTGAGCCTGCAAATAGATGGGAAAATGTGGTATACAAATGCAGCAGATAATGGCAAAGTCACTTTCTACCTGGTACTTGCTCGACCAAACTACTATTATATCCACACTTTGCAAGTAAAATGTCTCTCTCTGTTTTCTTCCAAACTACGACGAAAAGACTTCAGATACTTGGTACGCACTGATGTGTCTTACACAGTGGACCGTTCTGCTCGGCTGCTTACTTTAGAGATTTGGCTTTTCCTCTTACAGAACAGCCAGCGAGCATCCTCATGAGTGAAAACCCCGTTATTTATTTATTCTAATTTTTCTCTAATTTTTATTTAACGTATTTCATCTTATATAATGGAAATTAAACTGGCACTTAGCTGCTGTTGCTGTGGAATTAATGGGTACGCCCGACAGCGAGCTCCAGTTTTGCTGGTGCTTCCTAAGGAGCTGCAACCATAGTTTTCTACAACGTCCTGGTATGCATGTCGGTGCCTATCTTAATCACCATTTTTAGTTAAGAAAAATGGTGGTTAAGATAGACGTACCGAGTATCTGAAGTCTTTCCCTCATAGTTGGAAGAGAACATAGACATTTTACTTGCAAAGTGTGGATAGAATAGATAATGGCAAAGGCAATTATAGTATATGCAAATGTCTCTGGCAACTTACACTCCTTACTCCCAAACCCAGAGAAAGTCCTTTATCTCCTTAAGTAAATAACTACTATTCTTGATAGCAGGGAAGCAATACAGTTTGTTTCACTATTCACTTATAGTTCTGAAGCTGGCTGTGAAGAGACTGAGTGAGCTCTGATGCAAATAATTCAAAAGACAGGCTCCATTGGGCTGCTGATATCTCCTGTGGGGACATCTTAGCTTTAGATGGTAAACTTTCTCTTTCAACCTTAAAGATGGATGGCTGAGATCCAGATTGCCTTGGGACTTTTAGCTTGGTCTCTCCTATCTCCCCAGTATTAGAGAAGGGAGGCAAAAGTCTCCCTGTTCCCTTAGGCATTCCAATAGGGCAGCAGCTTAAGCGGAATGGTCACCTATATACTTCTGGATCACTCCTTTCCCCTCAATATACCAGCTAGAGTAGCACAGTACAAATGCAGTAAACTTCTGGGATCTATTTGGCTAAAGCATAGGCTTGAAGGGCTCTTCTTCCTTATTGCATATGTTCAGTGACTAGGAAGAGGGAAAACCAAAGACAGAACTTTATTCAGATATTAATCACTTTTATAATCGGGGAGTTTTCTTCTAGCTTAATCCCTCCCCCTCTGATCATAGCTCCTCCTCCTTTCTGGAAGTGACCAGAATATCTAGTGCTATGGTATTGCTCTGCTACTGCTGAGGTCAGACACGAGATAGATGAGATCCAATCAAATTCCAATGATACTTGTATTAGCAACAGATGTAGAGGGGTAGAAAGCTTTGCCCGACTTGGCCAAGTTTCACCCAAACACAGGGCTGCCTCAGGGGCTCTCAATTCCAATAAGATGTAAAAAGCAAACTTACACCAGTGCTGGCCAGGAGTATGTGAGGGATTGGCCACTGTTGGAAGCAGGATACTGGGCTAGATAGACCATTGGTCTGATCTAGTATGGCAAAGTCTTATGTTCTTAAGTGTGCCAGATACACCTGGCAGTGAAGTGGAAGGGAAGGATTTTGGATTTAGCTCACACATTTTTCAATTGTAGTTCAAGATGAGATACATTCAGATACAGTGAATATTATCCTGTCCCTTGAGGACTTACAATCTAAATTTTTACCTAAGTCAGTGGAGGGTTAAGTGATGTGCCTAAGACGATAAGGGGCCAAAGTGGGATTTATACTGGGATTCCATGGTTCTCGGTTTAATGCTCTTACTTAGAGGTCAGAAGATATGCTATATAGAGCAGACAAAATGTCCACTGTCTTATAAAAGTCTTCACATTCTTAAAAACTCTTTACATTCTGCTGTCTACAAGTACAGGTCAAGATGCATTGAAGTTGGAGTTTGTTTCACTGATCTACAGAATACTCTGTACACTGTAAGAAGTTAATTTTCATAACAGGGTACCTAGGTTAAAAGGTCAAGTCGTCATCTACTTTTAAGCGCTTTTAGACACATAGGCGTTTGTAGCTTAAGTGTCAGAAATCGCAGCTTGAATATATCTACAGACATTGCTACCTACTCAAGAGCACGTGAAAATGTTCATGCACACAGTTTGTAAGTATGCACAGCGATTGAAGTATTTTATTATCAACATGTGCTTTTGAAATCTACCTGCACTCTGCCCCGACAGTGGCCCCACTCATGCTTCATGGCAAAGTACACATCATATTGACAAGAAGTAGGAAACTACAGGTCGGTAAGCCTCACTTCGGTGGTTCGAAAAATAATGAAGTGCAGAGTGAAGCATTTGGGGAGTAGAAATCCAAAGTTGCTGTATGTACTAGGGGACGAGAGGCTGATATGCATGGACCAGGAAAGGGACCTTGGGGTGATTAGTGTCTGAAGAACTCAGGGAGGCTAAACAATGTGACAAAGAGGTGGCCATAGGTAGGATGATTCTAGGCTGCATAGAGAGAAGCATATTGTAAACCCCTCCGCCACTTCTGGGTTAGGTTGCAAATGTAGTCTGGACCGGGGGGGGGGGGGGGGGGGGGTATCGGCCAGATGTGGACAAGAGGTACAAATAAAACTATCAAGATGGAATTGATTTAAGGTTTTTTTTTAATTCAAACCATTAACTTTGTTAAACACAATTGATTTCAACCCACAACTCAATAATTTATACCCTGCACACCAACTGCTAGTATTACCCCTTCCCGTTCACCAGTTACTCTTTAGGTATAAAACTTATAACATTGGGTCACTTAAGCTTCTATGTTCCCTTTTCCCAGTGCAAACTTTGTTTCTATTAACCGTGAACCTTTTTAAAAATAAACACTGTAACTAATAACATTCCTATCTTTGTTTCTTTACAGGATCACTCTACCAGCTAAAGGATGCAACTAATGTCAGATAATGTGTTTATTTTCTCTCCTAATTTAGTCTCTGCAGAATCCTTAGTCAAATCACATTCTGTGGTGTAAAGGATACTTTTTTTCCTGCTTTCTTGCTTTATCTTCTTATCTTCTCCTTTCTTTCGGTGGGTACCATGTATTCATGTGATGCTTCCCAAAGAAGGAACTGTCAGGGATCAGGAACTCCAGATACCTACTATACTAGGCTTTAATTAACACAAAAAGGCAAAACCCTACTCCCTACCTAGTTGATGGCCCTAGCAAATGTCACCACTCACAGCTATCAAGGATAATTGCTTGTCCCTAGCTAGCTAACCCATATAAAGAAATGAATGATCAGGTTTCCCTATACTTTCCCTCCCACAGTTAATTAAAAATAAAATGAGTGTGAGGTTCTACCTTAATCAGCTGGAAGCATAAACTTCTTAATATCAATATCACTTCCAACCCCTTTGTATGCACACTGTCACCTTAATACAGGCTACAAACAATTCTCCTTTAAAGAATTGTTTTCCACAATTCCAATGAGGCTTTTCACCTTTAAAATCCTCTTCTCAAATCAATCAGATTTGATAGAATGTTAGTGTACCATTACAGCCAGCACTAGTGCTGAATATATGAAAATGACACTTTATTAACCAATCCTGGTTACCAGCTCCTCTCCACATTTACTTCCTGGTAGGATTTATGGTCAATCCATTTTTGTTTCACCAAACTCTCAAACAGCTCAGTCTCTCTCTAAAAGCCCTTAAAACGCGTCAGGCTTTTTTAATTTAAAGAATTAAACTTAGGCTCTCACATCACACTCATCAATTGCCCTTACAACACTCCCAAATCTGTTTTTTAAACAGATTTTCTCTAGAGCTGTAGACAGACACAAAACATACCTCTGCTTAGCAGTTTCCTTACCTCCCAACTGCCCAGCAAGCCGTTGCCAAGGCAACCAGTTGCTCAGCTGCTGTCCCAGAGTGATGTCACTTTAGAACCTGTATTTTTTTTTCCTGGAGGAGCCCAGTCAAGATTATTTTAACCCCTAGGGTTACATTCGGCCTAGCCAAGTTAAAAAAAAAATGTATGAAATAACATTTTTTTTAATCATTCCACCCACTTCATATTCTACCATCTTGGTAACAAAACATTCCCCCATAAATATTGTGTTCCGTTTTGGAGGCTGCATCTCACAAAGGACAGCAAGACTTGAAGTGATTCAGAAAGGAGCAAGAAAAATGTCATGGATTTTGCGCCAAATTATGTATGAGAAGAGATTGAAAGATCTGAATATGTATACCTTAGAGCAGGGGTTCTCAACCTAGTCCTCGGGACACACCTGGCTAGTCAGGTTTTCTGGATACCCACAATGAATATACATAGGATATATTTGCATACAATGGAGGTAGGGCATGCAAATCTCTCCTATGCATATTCACTGTGGGTATCCTGAAAATCTGACTGGCTAGGTGTATCCCGAGGACTGGGTTGAGAACCCCTGCCCTAGAGGAAAGGAGAGATAGAGGAGATATGATACAGATATTTAAATTCTTGAAAGGTATTACTATACAAACAAATCTTTTCCAGAATTGCGAACTGGTATATCTAGAGGACATGAATTGAAGTTGTAGGGTGGTAAACTTAGGAGTAACATTGGGTAATACTACTTCAGGGAGAGAATCGGAGAGAGTCGTGGATGCCTGAAATGTCAGAATTAAAAAATGCATCAGATAGACAGAGGATCTCTAAATGGAAAGAGAATGAGCTTGCGGCTATTGTGTTATGATGGGCAGAAATGGTGCTTAGATGGCAACTCCAGCAGTGGGGAAGTAAGGCCAATGTTGGATATATCTCTATAATCTGCGTCCCATAGACGGCAAGACAGATCAGGATGGGCTGAAGTGACTTCAATAGCAACTCCATTAGCTGAGTAATAGGGTCAGTGTAGGACAAACGTCTACGGTCTGTGTCCCGAAAATGGCAAAGACTGATCAGGGTCAAATATATATGTTTTATACCACATTCATATGGTATGCTATTGAGAGTGGGTGCGGTGCATCTCAGTGAGAGAGGGGAAGATATCTTAAAGTTGAATTTAGTAAGTAAAATGTTAGTAATATTGTTGGTTTAATCATGAATTGATAATGTGACGTTGGGCAGACTGGATGGGATCGTACAGGGCTAGTGGTTAGAGCACGGGTCTTGCAATCCAGAGGTGGCCCTTTCAAATCCTGCTGCTGCTCCTTGCGATCTTGGGCAAGTCAATTAACCCTCCATTGCCTCAGGTGCAAACTTAGATTGTGAGCCCTCCTAGGACAGATAAATATCCAGTGCACCTGAATGTGACTCACCTTCAGCTACTTCTGAAAAGGTGTGAGCAAAATCCAAATTTAAAAAAAATCATTTACTTTGTTGCCAATCTTCATTTCATGGGAGCCCTTATACACACGTGTGGCCACGTACATGTGAAAAAGACTTCATAAAATTACTCTCTCAGTGTGAAGGAACAATTACAGAAACATCCAAACATAAATAAGAATTGTGATTGTACGGGTGATGGGGGAGGAACAAGGAAAACCCCAAATATAGGGAATTCAAGACTCTGTATTGAAGAGCACTGGAAACCCTATTTTGAGTAGATACGTTTAAAAAAATGTCTGGCACTGATTTTCATTATATTTATCTATCTGTTGCATACATGTTCTTGCATTAGTGTGTTAATTGCAAGGGACAAGTTGATACAGGACTTGAGGAAAGCTGAATAAGAAGAGAGTTGTGTATTTATTTTCTGAGGCCTCTGACTATGGGTGTGTGTCTCGGAAGGTTGCCAAGGGTTTGCGTTTCAGTACAATGTTTTTCTTTGCATTTGTTTATAAAATACCACATTGTATAGTACTTCGCTTCAGCACGTTTGCCATGGTAATTTTGCCCTTCTGAACTGTGATACTTGTGCATTTTATTAGGCTTGATGAGCTACGCTGGTATACTAGGATTCAGGATGACTTGTTCTTAATGTGGATTTTTTTTTTAAGGAGCCAGTTAGACTTGTCTCTCTTCCCTGCCCCCCTTTATAGAGACCTTTGGTAGAAAGTGAACTTTGAAATTCTTTCTTTCCATGTGAACCAATATGGAGAGCAGTTATTGGGTAGTACAGATTATAGTAAAGTATCTGCTCCTTTACTGCCTTCAAATGCAGGGCCTCAGAGAAGACAATTCTATAAATTTGCATAGTAACAGAGAAATAAATAAGCACATAAAGATCATATGGCCTATCCAGTCCGCCCATGTATGCCATCTACTCTCCCTATCACTCCCTTAGAGATCCTATTTACTTGTCCCAAGTACTACTACTACTTATCACTTCTATAGTTCTACTAAACGTACGCAACACTGGACATAAAGAGACAGTCCCTACTCAACAGAGCTTACAATCTAATTAGGACAAACAGGACAAATAAGAGATAAGGGAATTACTAAGGTGGAAATGATAAAACATGGGTACTGAACAAGTGAATGGGGGGTTAGGAGTTAAAAGCAGCCTCAAAAAGGTGGGCTTTTAGCCTAGATTTCAAGACAGCCTTAGATGAAGCTTGACGTACCGGCACAGGAAGTCTATTCCAGGCAAATGGTGCCCCTGCCTCATCTTAGACCTTAGACACTTCAGTTGTTTTCTCTATAAATGGGTAGTTAAAAATGGGTACCCTTCCTACTATTATCCCCTGTCTGACCAAAGGTAACTGGCCATGTTCACTAGATCTCAAGGATATATAGTAGGAAGTATCTTTGCTTCACTCTGCAAATCAGCCATTGAGTTCTTTCAGTTGAATTCACTAATGCCCCGATGCTCAAAACTCCAGCACTATACGGAACAGTGCAGGAGTTTACCGCTACAACAGCGCCCAAAAAATAACGTCCTCATGCTCAAATCTAATACTATGTAAATAATATGCACACTATTAGCTTCAAACATGAGGAAATAAAGTGGGCAGATGGTGCCTGGAGCATGCGCTAAAGAGTTGTGCGTTAAGCAAAGCTCTTCTGCTCATGTGCCAGAACACCCGGGGGGTGGGGGGGGGGGGGAGGAGGAGGAAGAGTGAGGACAGCTAACCAGCAAGGACTGGGGGATGGAGGGTATCTAGAAATGGTCTAAGGCCATAGGATAATAATCTGAAAAAGAAAAAAAAAAAAAAGATTCCACCTCTGATGTAGCTTGATGGAATTATGTTTCATGAAGAAATCAAATCCGAAACATTTTGCAGCAATTGCAAGCGCCTTTACTGACTGGTCCTACAGTGAGAAGTAGATTAGACCTGGACTGGGTTTTGCAGCACAAAATCTGAAAATTTCCTGCCTTTATGCGTAGGATTTGCGATGGTACGGGTGTGCTTGTGGAGTTGGTGACCATACGAGTTCTGTTTGCATGCATTTGCATGCTACTTGCGCAGATTGCGGTCGTGCTCTTTATTTGTAGTGGAACAAGGTCTTCTGGTATTTCCATATCTCAATGTCTGTCTTCTAGTAGCCTCGTTGCTGGACCTAGCTATTTCCCTCATGAACACACCTCTGTATGTGCTTCAGTTTCTCAGCTTTCTTCTCATCGGTTTTGAAAAATTAAAGTTTTCAGTCTGCATAGAAGATCTTCTTCATGAGATCTTCTAGATACAGAACAAGTAATGCATTTTTTTCCCCGACTGAATAAAATGTAAAATCTAGCAAACCATGTTCATCACTATGGGTCAGAACTAAAACCAGCTGAAAGATATTAGGCCACATGGACTCTCCAATACATGCAAACCCCTTGCTTGCATCAAGATGAGACAGCTTTAATGGGACCTCAAGTTTCAGTGGAACCAAAAACTCAACATCTCTGCTGGAACTAATTTTGATGTTCTTCAAGAAGTGTTTTTAAATGATAGCTGCTGTGAGCTTTCTGAATAGCCAGACCATATAATCATTTACCTCAGAAGGTACCCAAAGAGAAAACACCCTCACAAATCACTAAAACCAAAACACATACTAGGAAATGTACATGGAAAGCGATGACCACAAATGCTCGCAGTCTAAGCAAGAAAATTCCTGACCTTCAAGCCCTGATTTTGGAGTCTAACTTGGACATAATTGCAGTCACAGAGACATGGCTCAATGGTTCCCATGAATGGGATGTAAACATACCAGGCTATAATCTTTTTAGGAAGGATAGAGAGGGACGTATAGGTGGAGGAGTAGCTCTGTATGTCAGAAATGATATCCCAGCGACTGAAATGACAGGGAACTGGGGAAAGGAAGAAGCGATATGGATCACCTTAAAAAGAGAGGATAGAACATTGGTCCACGTGGGTGTTGTCTATAGACCCCCGACACAATTGGAAGAACTAGATAAAGATCTGATTGCTGATATTCAAAAGTTGGGGAAGAAAAGAGAGGTGCTGTTGTTGGGAGATTTTAATATGCCGGATGTAGATTGGAAGGTTCCGTCTGCAAAATCGGAAAGAAGTAGAGAGATTGTGGATGCTTTCCAAAGTGCTCTGCTCAGACAAATGGTGAACGAACCCACAAGGGAGGGAGCCACGTTGGATCTGGTGCTCACGAATGGGGATAGTGTGTCAAATGTGCGAGTGGCTGCGCACCTGGGAAACAGTGACCATCAAACGGTTTGTTTTGATGTAACGGCTCATGTGGATGGCGGCCACTCTAAACTCAAAGTCCTCGATTTCAAGCGAGCTGACTTTAACAAAATGGGAGAATACCTGAGGAAGGAGCTGATGGGCTGGGAGGACATACGAGAAGTGGAAGGACAGTGGTCCAGGCTAAAAGAAGTAATAAACAGGGCCACAGACCTTTATGTAAGGAGAGTAAATAAAAGCAAGAGAAAAAGGAAACCGATATGGTTCTCAAAGCAAGTGGCTGAGAAAATAAAGATTAAAGAGTTAGCGTTCCAGAAATATAGAAAATCTCAAGAGGAGGAACACGGGGAGGAATACCGGATGAAACTGAAAGAAGCCAAGAGAGAGGTACGTCTGGCGAAGGCGCAAGCGGAAGAACAAATGGCTAGAAATGTAAGGAGGGGAGACAAAAACTTCTTCAGGTATATTAGTGAAAGGAGAAAGACTATAAAGGGAATTGTGAGACTAAAAGAAACATCAAAACGCTATGTAGAAAATGATGAAGAAAAAGCCAATTTGCTAAATAGATACTTTTGTTTTGTTTTCACTGATGAAAACCCTGGGGAAGGACCGAGAGGGACTGGCAAAAGTACACCTGAGAATGAGGTGGATGGAGCACCATTCACAGAAGAGAGTGTGAAGCTGAAGGTGGACAAAGCCATGGGGCCGGACGGGATCCACCCCAGAATACTGAGGGAGCTCAGAGAGGTTCTGGCGGGTCCTCTTAAAGACTTGTTTAATAAATCCTTGGAGACAGGAGAGGTTCCGAGGGATTGGAGAACGGCGGAGGTGGTCCCTCTTCACAAAAGTGGGGATAGGGAAGAAGCTGGAAACTACAGGCCGGTAAGCCTCACTTCAGTTATTGGAAAAGTAATGGAAGCCATGCTGAAGGAAAGGATAGTGAATTTCCTGGAAGCCAATAAGTTGCAAGATCCGAGACAACATGGTTTCACCAAAGGGAAATCGTGCCAAACGAATCTCATTGAATTCTTTGACTGGGTGACTGGAGAATTAAATCAAGGACGTGCTATGGACGTCATCTACTTAGATTTCAGCAAGGCTTTTGACACGGTTCCCCACAGGAGGCTCTTAAATAAACTAGACGGCCTGAAGATAGGACCCGAAGTGGTGAACTGGATTAGGAACTGGTTGACGGACAGACGCCAGAGGGTGGTGGTGAATGGAGTTCGCTCGGAGGAAGGAAAGGTGAGTAGTGGAGTGCCTCAGGGATCTGTGCTGGGGCCCATTCTGTTCAATATATTTGTGAGTGACATTGCCGAGGGGTTACAAGGTAAGGTTTGCCTTTTTGCGGATGACACCAAGATTTCCAACAGAGTGGACACCCCGGAGGGTGTGGAAAACATGAAAAAAGATCTGAAGAAGCTAGAAGAATGGTCTAACGTTTGGCAATTAAAATTCAATGCGAAGAAATGTAAAGTGATGCACTTGGGGAGTAGAAATCCAAGGGAGACGTATGTGTTAGGCGGGGAGAGTCTGATAGGCACGGAAGGGGAGAGGGATCTTGGGGTGATAGTATCTGAGGACCTGAAGGCGACGAAACAGTGCGACAAGGCGGTGGCAGTAGCTAGAAGATTGCTAGGCTGTATAGAGAGAGGAGTGACCAGCAGAAGAAAGGAGGTTTTAATGCCCCTGTATAAGACGTTGGTGAGGCCCCACCTGGAGTATTGTGTTCAGTTTTGGAGGCCGTATCTTGCGAAGGATGTTAAAAAAATGGAAGCGGTGCAAAGAAAAGCTACGAGGATGGTATGGGATTTACGTTCCAAGACGTATAAAGAAAGGCTTGCTGACCTGAACATGTACACCCTGGAGGAAAGGAGGAACAGGGTGATATGATACAGACGTTCAAATATTTGAAAGGTATTAATCCGCAAATGCACCTTTTCCGGAGATGGGAAGGCGGTAGAACGAGAGGACATGAAATGAGATTGAAGGGGGGCAGACTCAGGAAAGATGTCAGGAAGTATTTTTTCACGGAGAGGGTGGTGGACGCTTGGAATGCCCTCCCGCGGGAGGTGGTGGAAATGAAAACGGTAGCGGAGTTCAAACATGCGTGGGATATGCATAGAGGAATCCTGTGCAGAGGGAATAGATCCTCAGAAGCTTAGCTGAAATTGGGTGGCGGAGCAGTTGAGGGGAAGAGGGGGTGGTGGTTGGGAGGCGAGGATAGGGGAGGGCAGACTTATACGGTCTGTACCAGAGCCAGTGATGGGAGGCGGGACTGGTGGCTGGGAGGCGGGAAATACTGCTGGGCAGACTTATATGGTCTGTGCCCTGAAAAGGACAGGTACAAATTCAAGGTAAGGTATACACATATGAGTTTGTCATGGGCAGACTGGATGGACCATGCAGGTCTTTATCTGCCGTCATCTACTATGTTACCTCTGCTTGACAGTGTCCAGGATGGCAAAATAGTGTTTGGGTGATATGACCATATTCAGTAATTTTTCCTGTGAGGATGGTTTTTTTTTTGTTTGTTTTTTTTTTTGTGTTAGTGATCGCAAGTGGATGAACTCATTCCAAATACTCCTTCCCATGAGTCTCATCATTCCTAATTTTCCTCAGATGTTCCATCATTACTCATCAGGCATGCCAAATCCTTTCAAACTTCTAGGAATGTTGCCATCAATATAAAAGAACTTGTCGTAAATTCCCCTGAATGTAGTATTCTGAGCAACCTGCCTGGCATTTACAGACCCTCTGGACATTTGATCTCAGCTAAAGAATCTGCAACTGTACTATTTTGTTTATTTTTATTGCCATTAGACAAGACTGTTCATTGTACTTTTTCATGTTCATATATTCACTGATTTCTCATCATTTATCATTTATCATTGATCTTTTTTTAGATGCGGTGACTAGAATTGCACACAATATTCAAGGTGCGGTTGTACCATGGAGCGATACAAAGGCATTAAAACATCCTTGATTTTATTTTCCATTCCTTTCCTAATAATACCTAACATTCTATTTGCATTCTTTGCCACTGCAGCACACAGAGCAGAGGGTTTCCGATGACGCCTACATCATATTCCTGGTCGGTGACTCGTAAGACGGAACCTTGCATCGCATGGCTATAGTTTGGGTTCCTCTTTTATTAGGATTTATTTACCGCCTTTTTGAAGGAATTCATTCAAGGCGGTGTACAGTAAGCATAGATCAAACTTGTGCAGATTGCGGCCGTACTCTTTCCCACACGCATCACTTTGCGCTTGTTCACATTAAACATCATCTGTCATTTGGATGCCCAGTCTTGTAAGGTGGTCTTGCAATTTTTCACCGTCTTGTGATTTAACAACTTTGAATAACTTTGTGTCATCGGCAAATTTAATTACCGCACTAGTTATTCCCATATCTAGAACATTTATAAATATGTTAAAAAGCAGCAGTCCTAACACAGACCCCTGCGGAACCCCACTATCTACCCTTCTCCATTGAGAATACTGACCATTTAACCCTACTCTCTGGTTTCTATCCTTTAACCAGATTGTAATCCACAATAGAACACTACCTCCTATCCCATGAATTTTCAGTTTCCTCTGGAGTCTTTCATGAGGTACTTTGTCAAATGCCTTTTGAAAATCCAGATATATAATATCGGCCGGCTCACCTTTATCCATTTGTTTGTTTAATCCTTCAAAGGAATGTAGTAGATTGGTGAGGCAACATTTCTCTTCATTAAATCCATGTTGGCTTTGTCTCATTCATCCATGCTTTTGAATATGCTCTTTAATTTTGTTCTTTGTTCTCTCTAACATTTTGATTAGAATAATTGCATATATATGCATATATGTGCACACATGCACGTAAATGCCAAAAATTTGCCTAAGTGCTACACACATATCTTACCTAGCATGCACTTGACAGGTATGCATGCATATGAGTAGTCTCTGGGTGGAGCACAGATTTGCATGGGCAACCTATAGACTACTGTAAGTTACAGACGTCTCTAGCTCTGTGGCTCACTGTTAACTACATACACGTATATTACCCAGTGATGCTAGTAATGTGGGTGCTGGTTTTTCTTTACAGAATATGTACCTTATATGTAGGTGCATAGATATACAATTACCCCCTAAGGGCTAGATTCTAAATATGGCATCTAAAAAATTGGCGCTGAAAAAAACTTGAATAAATGGTATGCTATGAGCCGTGCTTAAAATTTGTCACAGTTTATAGAATTAATGCGTAAGCAGAGAGGTTACACGGAAACATGATGCAAATGCCCACCCCTAAATTTACATGTGTAACTCAAAACCACGCCCTGATCCGCCCCAAACACCCATGATCCTCCCATTTCTGCACTCCCTTTTTCAACCGTGAGTAAATTTTAGGCATGGATCCCACACCTAACTTTACATGGTTAAGTCCCAATGAAATCTAATTAGTGCCAATAATTGCTTGTTAAAAAGGCAGTTATTGCCACTAAGTGTGAGCAAATTGGGAATGTGCCTAAATTTGCGCATACACATTTTGGCGAATCGGGGTAAGTGGCTGATACTTTCAGAGTTCTGCCACCCATTAAAGGAGACACAGCACTGCCTTCCTATGTCCAGGACAGTTTTTGATCCTTGTGCAAGAGCCTTGCTGCACTCTTCAGTACCCTACCTAAATGCAAGGCGTCAATGCACTTTAATGTCCATGGACCACTTAGACTGTTCTCAAAGTGAAATTGCTCTAGTGATCCTTTGAAAATTGCTTACATTTGGTACAACACTCTGCATTGCCTATATGTGTGGGTGATAAATTAAAGGTAAAACAGTGCACATATGGTTTAAAGTGTTAATGTGCATTCACTGTTCACCCCTCCCCCCACCCACCTAACATGCACCCGTAAGGTCTGTATCTAAACTGGCTAAAGGTGTGGGCACTTTGAAAGTCCAAGTGTAAGCTAGACTAGGCTAGTCTACCCAAGTAAATAAACTTAAAGGCCAGCCAAAACTTTAAGCAGTAAGGGGAAAATGTTGCTGCTTCATTTTTGTATAGCTTTTTGGTAGATCTTTTTATGTTTTGTTGGCTTATTTTGCTTTTTTTTTTTTGGTCTACTTTGCTCTGCTTATTCTGGTTCATTGTTTTCTAGGCTTTCTCTCTCATCTTTTTTTTCTCGGTAGTAGCTCAAGATGCATTACATTCAGGTATGGTAGGTATTTTCTACCCCTTCAACCCCTCTAGTCTCTCTTCTTCCCTTTCCATTCCGCCTTTCTCCTTTCCACCCGCCCCACCCCCAATTTGCTCGCTTCCTCCAGGTGATGCAGCAGCAAGGGGTGGTCTAGGCCTGTCTGTGGTGACTCTTCTTTGGCTTGGGTCCAGCTACAGTGATGACAGCACTGTGCTTTAGAAACCTGGTACAGGGACCAAACTACAGCATGCTGTGACAGATCATTGTCAACAGAGCACCATTATTATTTTAAAATATGATCTAATCAGTTCATGGAAGCAGCATATCCAGCTTTTTTTATTTTTAATTTTGTAATGAGAAATTGGCCCCTTGATTATTTTTTCTGTGTTCTGTTCTGCATTGGCCACTGTGGCGGTCCACTGCTTATATTTACAAGTCTTTAACATCTTTACCCTGTTTATAGTTAACTGAACCACATTCCTTCTATAACCTCGGACTGTTTTTTTTAGACTGTAAGTAACCATAAATCTGTGAAAAATGAATGAGAATTAACTCTCATCCTTCATCCATATGTAGGAAACAGAAATCTCTTTGGTTCTGTAATGTTATGTCTGGATGTCCCCAAAAGCATGGGGGGGGGGGGGCGGGGAGGGATTTGCCATTGTAACTGGGTCAGAAACTAAGCCCAGCACAGTCCTTTTTTTAATTCTTTTCTGCTTCACAGATGTGTGTAATTCAATGCAGCCCACAGCTGTGTTATTACTGTCATTTCTGCAGGGATTTGTTACTGGGGCTTAAAGCCAAAGGGTTAGAAATCACCCTTCCGTCTGCACCTATAAATCAGTTGTAGGAGAGCATTTCTCCTTCCTGTTTCTCTCACCAGTTTGACTATCCTTGAGTTGAACATCTGTCTGGTGTACCCTTCCGCCGTCCCCTTCCCCCCTTTTATGATAAATACTCCCAGACATGTCAGTTTCTTAGCTTGATTTGTCAGAGTCGGCGGAAAATGCATGGTTTGCAAATAGTTTGCAATCCTTCTGGCTCAAAGTTTTATATATGCTTTGATACATGATGTTGTCATTGCTGAACCCCTGCTTAGGGACCAGTGCAGTTGATAATTACCCATTCCTGCTGTTCGACATCATTGGGCCTCTTTAGAATTAGAAACAAATTGAGCGTAAGGTAACAAAGCAGTGGTAGACATGACAAATAGACTGCCTTTTTAGAGCTGGCTCTGTCCAGTGTATTTGTGAGTGATGTTGCGGCAGGATTAGCAGGAAAACTAAAGTTCCTTTACAGATGATGCTAACAATGGAGTGGAGGAGTGGCCTAGTGCTTAGAGCACCAGTCTTGCAATCCAGAGGTAGCCAGTTCAAATCCTGCTGCTGCTCCTTGTGATCTTGGGCAAGTCATTTAACCCTCCATTGCCTCAGGTACAAACGTAGATTGTGAGCCCTCCTGGGACAGAGAAATATCCAGTGTACCTGAATGTAACTCACCTTGAGCTACTGTCTATGCCCTGATCCTAACTGAATATATATGGATGGGGAGTGTAAGTTTTAAGGGACTTCGACGTTAGCTTCAGAACTTTTAGTACAAGAAGAGTGCTGGGCAGACTTCTACGGTCTGTGCCCTGAGAATGGCAAGGACAAATCAAATTCGGGTATACATATAAAGTATCACATACCTAGTAAAATGAGTTTATCTTGTTGGGCAGACTGGTTGGACCATACAGGTCTTTATCTGCCGTCATTTACTATGTTACTATGTTACTGAAAAAAGGTGTGAGCAAAATCTGAATAAATAAACTAATAAATATTCTGTAAATATGCACTTAACTGACATAGCCCAAAAGATCAAACATATTCATAAGTTATAGAATACTGTAAGTTATACATGTCATGCAAAATTCTGTGATCACTTTACGCTGCTTCTAAAGCAGTTACATTGGCTGCTCATTGAATCTAGAGTGAAGTTTAAGCTCTTAACTCCAGCACATAAAATTTTCCATGATAATAAACTGGTGTATCTGTCATCCTTAGTTATTCCCTACACTCCTTCTCACACTCTTAGGCCCCTTAATGACAATAAGCTTGTGATTCCCCCATCCATCTAAGGTAAGGTGGGATTCGATATGCTCCAGTACATTTTATTTTCTGGCACCCACTCTCTAGAATTCTCTCCCTCACTCCCTCTGTTTAGAGAAATCGCCCTTTTTAGGTCGTTATTAAAGACCCATCTTTTTAGTTTAATAACTGAGGGGTCCTTTTACTAAGGTGCGCTGAAAAATGACTTGCGGTAGTGTAGATGCGGGTTTTGGGCGTGCGACAATCCATTTTTTAGTGCGCCTGTAAAAAAAGGCCTTTTTACATTTTTTTTTAATCCATTATTTTTTACTCATTTTAAATATAACATCCATCCAAATACAGTACAGAATATAATAAACTTCCATTCCATTAGAAGATCCATATGAGAACAAACATATAACTAGATTACTGTCAAAGTTCAAAAATTGCCAGATGTCTCATCATAAAGTTTGGTTAACATTGCAGCAATATTTGGAATCAAATTCTACTAGTTAGCCATCTGAGCACAATATTATGATTCCCTTTTTCCCCTTTCTTCCCTTTCTTAATTTTCCCCTCTGTCCCTAGTCTTTCCTTTTAAGTTATCATTTCTTTTTATACAACTTCATATTTTGGTATACCTCTTGTATACTTCGAATTTTTGAACTTTGGCCTTTTTAAAATTTTTGCCAAAAATGGATGTGCGGCAAAATCAAAATTTCCGCATATCCATTTTGGGTCTGAGACCTTACCGCCAGCCGTTGACCCTAGTGGTAAAGTCTCACATGGTAACCGGGCAGTAATGACCTACGCGTGCCAGAAAATAAAAAATATTTTTCAGGCGCACATAGCGGATGCGTACCAAAAATGTAATTACCGCAGGGGCCACATGGTAATTGTGCGGTATCCAAAACACACAGACAGTGGATTCAAAAGAGTCCTCTCACAAGTAGTGTTTTCGTAAACAAGGTCTTTATTTCAAATCAATAAAGACCTTGTTTAAGAAAACACTACTTGTGAGAGGATTCTTTTGGATCCACTGTCTGTGTGTTTTGGCTTTCGTTTCTCTTGTGGAGAGATCACCTTCTGTAGGTGTTGGCTTCAACTGTGCGATGTCTCCATTTTGGCACGCATAGATGCTTATGCGGCTTAGTAAAAGGGCCCCCTCGGGTTTTTACCTTTTTTCTTTTTTCCTTCTGCGTTCGAGGGAGCTAACCCTGGGTATGGTTTGGTCCACTCCTAAGATTATAACATTATTCTTATAGATGTGTGATTGGTCTGTCATATCAAATAATGGAGTTCCTTTAACTCTTCTTTCGTAAATTTTATTTTGTAAACCACTTTGACTTGGTGCGAATGAAGCGGTATAGAAAGTCAGTAAACAATAAATGATGTACGTTGTATCTGGCGGCATGTAGATACTAAAACACCAGCTCTATGGCTGGCGTAAGTGCTAGCATCTTTTAAGAGCATAAATACCTGGCGACGCTAGTATCATATAAAGGAAAGCAGGTGCCTATGTTCCTTTATTGAATAGACTCCCACCAGACACCCAGTTATGGAATTGGCTTCTATGGGTACAAAAATCCAAGGGAGCAGTACATGATGTGGGGCAAGATGCTGAGCAGAAGTAGTGAAACTGTGACAGAGAGGTGCTGACTGGGTATGGCCTTTGCAGTATGGGTCTCCTCCTTCTCCCTTGGCCTAGGGAGCAGAATTCTGAGTCAGGCGTTGAACCCAGGTCTTCTATAAGGCAGTGTACAGCTTTGACACCGGGATGTCGATTTCTGTGTTTGGTGTGGAGACTAGAAGTAATGATGATTTTTAAAAGTGGCTGAAAACTCATTGTTTTCTCTTGGTGCAGGATGTTGTTTTTTTTGTGGGGGTGGGGAGGGGTTGAGGAGATGCAGTTACAATATTTGTTGTTTTTTGTTTTTGTTTGGGGATGTGCGTTGCTCTAGTGTATATGTGTGTGTAGGTCTATCCTATGTTTTTTATGGCGTTCCTTTTGTTTGTTTTATTTATATTTTAGCTTTGTAAACCGCTGCAATCATTTTTGAAATGGCAGTCTAGAAAATCTTAATAAACAATAAATGAATGATAAACGATAGGTATATGAGCAGCTTGGCACAAATCGTTGCCAGTGCTAGTGGGGGAAGGGGAGAAGACGGATGATGGTTTTCATTGAAAGAATTAATGATGCCAATCCAGATGAAAGGAAATCTCACCATGTTGTGATCTATGGCAGCACTTGCCAATCCTTCTGCTGCCACAACCTCAATTTGCGTGGCTGCACAAAAAACATAACCATGGGCGGTGCAGGATACTAAGGGGTCCTTTTACTAAGGTGCGCTGAAAAATGGCTTGCGGTAGTGTAGGAGCGGGTTTTGGGTGCGCGCCAATCCAGAATTGCCACATGTCCATTTTGGGTCTGCGACCTTACCGCCAACTATTGACTTAGCGGTAAAGTCTCACGCAGTAACCTTGCGGTAATGACCTACGTGCGTCAAATGCCACTTGGTGCGCGTCCGAAAATAAAATGATTTTTCGGTTGCGTATATCGGCTACGCAGCAAAAATGAAATTACCGCAAGATCCACGCAGTAGCCGGGCGGTATCTCCATTTTTGCACACATTGAGCGCGTAGACGCTTAGTAAAAGGGCCCCTAACTTCCTGTGGAGTGCCTGCCTAGGTCATAACACCAAATGTGAGTTTAATGATCCCATTGGGGGTTCCGACCCACAGTTTGGGAAGCCCTGCTTTATGGTAAGAGAAGCAATGCCCATTTAACTTCTTTGAGTTTATGTGGCTTCCAGGTGTTAATGTGACATCTCATGATGAAGGTCAGTGCTTTTTCCAGTGAATTTTGTGGAACTTCAGTCTGTTTTTGTCCTCTTCTCCTGCACTGTCACATTTAAATCTGTATTTCTAAAAAACATTTTTTTGTCAGTTTTTGGTTTAAAATGAGCCCTCTATTCAAATTATGCATCAAATACTGTGAAACAAAGACCTGCATTGTTAAACATACTGGTCCTGACCTTTCGAGCTTCCAAATTGTGTAGTTTGTAGCAAACCTATCTTGCATGCTGCTTCATGTATTTCACATGACAAGCTATTTGGGTTTTTTGTTTTTTTTTATGAGAAATAATTACCATTTAGGTGTCTTAACCATTTTAAATGAATTGCTTACAGTGGGCAGGCATGAAAAGCTAAGCTTAAATCATTTTTTTTAGTTTGTTTTTTATGTTTGGATCGCAGTACAAGTATCCACTTATCTTCTGTAAAGAAAGAGAAATGTTTGTTGTAAAGCTGCCATAAAGCCAGGCGTCTGTTTTATCTTGTTCTTGAAGAAACAAACGTGAACACACCAGTAAATGTGAGTGTGCTTTGTGACAGGGAAGGAGTCGTACTGAGTGGAACCTCAAAACTACCAAGGCAAAGAAATAATCTGGTCAGTATTCAAAAAGCACTTCTCCGGACAACAGCACCTGCTGTCCAGATGAGCGCTGGCTGACCAGGATATCCGAATAGAACCTCTGAATATACTTACAGACTGCCTTGGCACTATGGGGACAGTTCTAAAACTGTGTGCCCCCTTTTAGGCACTCCAATGCCTCACGGTGAGAGCCTATTGTATAACAGTATCTGAGCAGCCAGATTCCAGTATAAAATACCTGGATAACCCATCATCGGCACACCTAACATTTCTGTGCCTGCAGTTACACCAACCATAGACCTTGTGTAACTGCTTAAATGCAAGAAGGGCGCAGGTAGCTTACTGTATTCTGTAACTTCGGCTTGTAAGTGACAGCTCCACCCAATCCCATGCTTCGTCCATGTGAAAACCCTCTTTGCAGTTATGTGATATGTCACTTATGTGCCATTATAGAATGGCACTTAGGCACCCTGGCACTTTCATGGGTAAGTGTACACATCCACAAGTGTGCTGGTGTTCTGTAAATTTGCACGTAAAAGTGGTGTGTAAATCAAGGAGGTTTAATTGAGAAGTGATGGTGGGAGTGTGCTTAGTCCATTATCTGGCCTGAAGCCAGTAGGCTGAACTTGCTGCCATATTGATTCACCCAAAACAGTAGCAAATGCTTGTTAGAAATAAGCACTGCTTATGCGTGGCTTGGCATGGACCAATAGTTTATGATTTTATAACCAGACATAGATTAGACTCAGCAGAAACAATATTCATGGAAGATTTGAACTTGCATCTTGACAATTTGCATGGTTCTAAGACACACAATATTTTTTTTAATTTTTAGAGTCCATAGGTATAATATGGTCTCCAGTACACTGTATACATGATAAGGTCATCATTTGAATCTTTTTGCATATACCAATTTATTGTCTAAGAACTTGCAATCAGCAGCTAGTAACTCCATTTCTCTATGGGTGAAATTGCCGTTTCTGGTGAGGACATCTTTATGTGCAGCAGTTGTGAACTATCTGCTGATCAGGTCAACAACATTGTAAAATAGCTACAGGGGCATCTATATATGCCATTTATGGATGTCCAAGCTAATGTTTCTAGCACGCCTATGTTATCCACCTTTGTTTCTTCAGATTGACTCGTTCTGAGCTATGTCCAAATCATGAACGTTCAACATTTACAAATTATCCACTGTTGTACATCTACATCACAGACATTCACTTTTCAAATTAGCAGCCATACATCCATGTCGTGGTTGTCCTGTATGTGCACATCACAGATGTCCATCTTTTCAAAGTAGCCAGTGTCATACATCCATGACACTGACAGCCAACATTTGAAATCAACACCACTGTGCCCTGGTTATGGGTGTCCAAATGATGGGTAGACTCTTGCTGAATCATGATTGTGGAAGGTGCATTGTTTTGATCCATCCCTCCATCTGACCACATGTCTATGTATCCTTCACTATGACCTGACCATTAAACCTTTCTGTTTCAAGAGATCTGTAAATGGTATATGGATACTACATGTTGAGTCCTTGAATAGATAGCTGGCATAGATGGAGTGGCCTAGTGGTTAGAGCAATGGGCTTGCAATCTAGAGGTGGCTGGTTCAAATCCCACTGCTGCTCCTTGTGATCTTGGGCAAGTCGCTTAACCCTCCATTGCCTCAGATACAAACTTAGATCGCTGGGACAGAGAAATATGCAGTGTGTACCTGAAAGTAACTCACCTTGAGCTACTACTGAAAAAGGTGTGAGCAAATCTAAATAAATAATGGATATTTTCACCCTTCAAGGATCTGGGAAATAGTATATATGCCATGTGTTGAGACTGCCTACTGGTAGCAATCCAATGAAGAGGGGCATGTGGAGTGGGGGAGCATTTCATTTTTCATTACATTGTTTCACTGACTGTTATGGAGCTTTGGAGAAGGACCATGAAACAGCAGCACAATAGAACCAGGGTGTGTTTCATTTTGGATTTTACAGCAAGTACAGCATGGGCTGGCCAGGGATGTGAGGTTCCTCATAGACAGTTGCCTAATGATGTGAAACGGGGACTGGTTTTGACTGTTACAGAGCAGATACATATGGGTACATATGATAGGAAATCCTACCATACATTTATTATTTATTTATTGGTTTATTTTGATTTTGCTCACACCTTTTTCTGTAGTAGCTCAGTGCCAGTTTTATAATAGTATGTGTGTCAACATACTGTTTTATATGACTAATTTATGTTTGCCTTTTTATATGACCTTGTCATCATAGTTTTATTTGTTTATATAATTCTTATTTATATATTTTTTTTAACCATTTGTTCTTTTTATGTTGAGATTATGCTATTACATTGTGTGTTTTTAAATGTTTTTATTTAGGCTCCTGAGGAAGGCCAGATAGGCCAAAATACGGCCATGTCGAGTTTTGCATTTTTTGAGTCACCTTTGCTGTTTTTTGTGTGTCTTCGAGTCTGCAAGGGCTTCGGTTCTTCTGTGTGTACGTTGTCAAGATGCTGGGACGGAATCCCAGCATAATCCCATATTAGTGCACCTAGATTTAGGTTCAACCATTTACGCCAGGTCTGTTATAGAGTAGCGTAAAGTGCACTTTGTGTGCAAAATTGTCAGTTCTCTCGCTATTTATGCATGCAGGTTGTGCGTAACTGCAGGCACCTAGTTATTGAATTGCCCTATTGGTATCAAGAGGGCAGATTGTGCTCTCTTATGGTTAGGCTTTTAAGGGCTTAAGGTTTTGGCTCTCCTGTCTTTTATTTCCTCATCTTCTGATGCATTTGTGGGCAGCAGCTGCCTGGCTGAACAATCTACAGTTTTAATTAGTGAATTGAGGCAGAGCAGTTGAAGGAAAACATCGTTTAGAATTTGATTTAGGTTATCTGTTTTTCAAATGTCAACATGCTTTCCATTGAGCACCGAGAAGATAAAAACAGCTAAGCACAGGACATGAGGAGTTATGTTGGGTATCGGCCAGCTATTAAATCTATTAAATAGGTTGGAGGATTAGCTGGGCCCTCGCACTAACAGAAATCTGATAGGGTAGAGTGTGCTGATGTGATCACATCTGGCAGTTTACCTAGATTACTAGTAATCTGGGTAGCAGTTTCCATACAGGTGACTTTCATACAACTCCGTGACATGGTCACAAGTTGACCCACCTGGTCTTACTCTTTCAGGTTGGTAGGGGAGCCAAAGAATTAAAATGCAACTCTGCACAAAACACAAATTCTGAACTTCTATATCACATTTAAGATAGAGACCACTCTTTTGGCACTGCCTTACCCTCTCTAGCTAATTAGCTGTCTGTAAATACTGACACACACCAGGGATGAATTAACAAACGTTTGAAACTTGAGAGCAGAAGCTCCAGTCTGCTGCCAGCAGGTTTCATACTTGTGCTCAGTCCATATTACTGTTGTGTATCCAGTAGACACAAGTGTATTTTTCTTCATAAAGAGTGGTGATCATTCCCCGCTGGAGTACTGACAAGTGAACTGACATGTTTTCCTTGCTTTGGTCCGGACACGTTTTCCTTGCCAAATGAAACAGCAGCTTTTCTCATCATGGGGAATGACCTACTTGGTCAGGGTAACTTGAAATTGAAAACGACTTCTAGCTATTCCAGGTTATATCCCCAACAGAGTTGTTGACTTGTGATGTTCTTAGTTGGTCACTGAACATCAACTGACACCTGTTTCTCTGAACAGCAACAGGAAGCCATCATAGTCTAGGACCAGACAGTCTAGACATTACGCTGGTCTCTTTAGCAGATGTCCAGAGGAAATGTTTAAAAGGACAGTTTGAGAGTACCAAGAAACTAGTAATGTGAACCTGGCTGACTACTTAATTGACCCATTATTTAGTGAATTAACCAGCAAGAAATTCATGGTGTCATGCTGGGTGATGGTGCTGGTTTGGCCTGATTTTTAGCTGTTGTAAGTGCCTCTGTATTTGAGTGCTTGCTATGGGCCAGATGCACTAAACTTAACGAGCAAGTAGTAAACCCTGGCATGCACTAAAGACTTTTTTCCGACGACGGTAGTAGCTAACGAAAACGGAATGCAGATGAGCAAATTGTGTAGAAACCCTATTGTAATGAAATGCACTAACCTTTTCCGATTGCCTTAATGCTGGAAAATCTAATGAGAGGTCTGTATCTCTCGTTGGGGCTGCACGGAATAAAACTTGGCCCAAAGTAACAAAAAAAAAATCGGGGAACAAAAAAAACGTCCTTCACTCGAAATAACGCCCAAGTGCTCGTCAAAACCCTCCCCCCCCCCCAAACAAAATAGCGCTCCGCTTTAAAAAAAACCATCCATTTTGGGCGTCATTTGATGTAGGGCAGTTCAGGCTGCCCATCCATAAAGACGCCCATTTTGGCCGTCATTCCTCCCTCCCCCCCCCCCCCCCCCCGCAGTCTTTAACCCTGCTGCTGTTTCTTGTTTTTGTTTTCCCTATTCCATGAAGCTTGTGAGACTAGAAAAAGAAAAATTAGCAGAATCGCAGCACCAGACAGAGAAAAGGTTGAGGTGTGGGGTGAATGTTCTTGTGAAGCAATGCGCCCGAGTGGTTGACAGCAGTGTAGGGCTTTCCCACACTGATGAATTCGCTCCCTAAAAGGTTGTTTACCTATGTCAGGGATCCCTTGGCAACATTTTGTTGTTGCTTTCTTTGCGGAACTCCTTGTTGGGGATATGGGGGGGGGGGGGGGGGTGAGTCCCAGTTTCCAGGAAACTGAAATCCCCAAACCAGCAGTTGCCAGTTTAAGGTTACTTACACACATTCTGGGCAGAGAGATCAAGACACCACAGACAGGCACTGGAGTGAATAATGCATAAAGCCAGCAGAAGAAGAAGAGGTTTCCCTGTAGAGATTTGCACGGGAACGGGGTTTGTGGGAATCCTGCGGAACCCGCGGGATTCCTGAGGGGACGGAAGCAGTTCTGCGGGGATCCCGTGGGGACGGAAGCAGTTCCTGTGGGGTTCCCGTGGAAGTGTATGCTGCACTTGCGCCAGCCTCTCACCTACCGAGTACCAAGTTCTTTGAGTGTTGTCTCCTCTTCCTCCTCCTCCTCCTCGCTTTAACAGCACAGATGTGGAAAGCCTCCATTAAGGAGGTGGTAGAGATACAAATGGTGGCGAAATTCAAAAAGGCATGGGATGAACACAGAGGATCTCTATTTAGAAAATGGAAGTTATAAAAAAACCTAAACTTAAATGGCTGCATGTGTGTGAATGTGTCGTGTGACACTTACATGGTGACTCTGGCTGTGATGAACTAGGGCCGATACTGGGAGACCTGTACTGTCTGTGACTCATAAATGGCAATCTGGTTTTGGATGGGCTGGAAAGGGTTTAGACAGCAACTTTAGTAGCTGGAACATGAGGACAGTCCTGGACAGACTTTTACGGTCTGTGTCCCGCAAATGAGAAGATGAATAGGCTGGAGTGCACTTTGAGGGCAACTCCAGCAGTTGGAACATAAGGATAGGGCCAGGCGGACTTCTATGGTCTATGTCCCAGAAACACCACAGAAAGACCGTAATCAAGTATATAATATCACATTCATTGTTGATTTAATCATGAATTGATAATGATTGTGACTATTAGGCAGACTGGATGGACCGATCCGGTTTTTATCTGCTGTCATTTACTATTACTATTAATCCTCTCTGCTTCCAGGCTGATGCGTAGACCTCAGCTCTGACATAGGCATGAGCATCAGATGTCACCTGACCTACTGGCGCATTCATGTGGTGATCTCTTAGCACACAGTGCCAGTGAATCAGAGAAATCTTATATGTGCGCACCAGAGTGTTCCAGCATCCGTTCTTTCCTTGCCTGCAGTGCTGCGGCTCAAACCCAGAGACTGAGAGAGCTGACAGGAATTCTTTTTAATGTACCATTAAATTCTTGTGGGTGAGGACAGGTTAAATTCTTGTGGGGACGGGCGGGGACGGGTTAGATTCCCCGCGGGGATGGGTTAGATTTCCTACGGGGACGGATGGGGACTGGTTGGGTTCCAGTGGGGACGAGTTGGATTTCTGTCCCCGTGCAACTCTCTATTTCCCTGCTCATTACCCGCCCCCCCCCCCCCCCCCCACAGCAATAATAAAAACGGCCTTTTTGGACGTGCTTCACTCAGCTGAGTGAAGCACTGCCAAAAAAGACGTTTTTATTATTGCAGAGGGGGAATGACGGCCAAAATGGACATTTTTTTTTGGATGGGCATCCTCAACTGCACTGTCCTCTGGATCGTGCCGCATCGGAGGGGATGAGCAGCATGGCGTCTTCGGGCGGCACAGGGAGACGTATTTGGCATGCGCAGAGCAGCCAGCATAACGCTTGGCTGCTCTGCGCATGCTCGACCGGCCGACTATCAGACTGTTTAACAACGGAATAGAGAATGCAAGTGAGCTACAACGAGCAGCTCATTTCCATTCCTATTCGCTAAGGGAATCAGTAAGGAAAGGGCTTTAACGAGTCTTTAGTACATCTTGCCCTGAGTGCTCTTTGTAAATTCATTGTGCTTTTCAAGGGAGTGGAAACTTGTTCTAAATCCTTGTCTTTGGGGATGTTCCAGAGATGCAACCTCCTTAGCACGGGTGTAGTTCAAACAGAGGCTGGTGGCAGTTTGTAGACTAGCCAAGTTAATGAGGCAAGAGTCCACTTGATCAGGTGCCTGAAGTGTATGTAGTTCAGGAGGCGGCTAAGTACACTGTACATGAAAATAGAATGGATGCGGAGGAGGGGAAGGATACAGAGTACAGGGAAAGCATTGAAAGGTGCAGAGCAGGATGTAGAAAGGGAGTGATAATAGCAGTGTAATTCAGCTAAGTGACAACTGAGGCAGTGAGAGAAACCAATGATAAGATGATCTGGGAATAAAGTCCAGTCACACCTGAAGTGAGCCATGAAGCAGTTGTTCCTGTTCAGGTCTAGGTGGTGTCAAACCAGTCTGCCTTGCTTTAATTTCATTTATTAAACAGCTAATAGCTGACCTACAGTGGGGAAGTAGCCCAGGGGCGTAGCCAGCCCTCCAATTTTGTGGGTGGCCAGGGGTAGACTGGGGAGGGGCAACACATTCTTCCCTCCTGCTCACCCCCCCCCCCCCCCCCCCCCACGCCAAGCATATTTTTACTGGCGGGGATGTCGAGGTCCTGCCAGACAAAGAAATGTAGTTCCCAAGCCATTCCCTTCCTTGCGTGCTTCTGTAATGCAGAAGTCAGAGGCGTGCCTCCAGCCACCAACTTCAGGACACCCCAAGCGTGCTCAGTTCTTGCGCAAACTGAGCATACACGAGAAGTCCCGGCATCAGCAGCTGGAGGCATGCTACTGAGTTTTGCATTAAAGAAACTGTGCAAGGAGGAGGGGAGAGGCTCAGGCACTATATTTCTTAGGCTGTCAGGGCTTTGGCATCCCAGCCATTTCAAGGGTGCTACAGTTCTGGAGAGGGCCTGAGCCCAAATTGAGCCACCACTGGAGTAGCCCAATGGCTAGTGCAGTGGGTTGTGAACCAGAGGACCTGGATTCGATTCTTACTGCAACTCCATGTTAATCTAGGCAAGGCACCTAACTCCCCTCCCTCCCCCATTTGCCCCATGTACACAACTTAGATTGTGAGTCAACTAGTGTCAGAAATTCTTTATACTATTTTGATTGTACCACAGAAAGGTGGTATATCAAATGCATAACCCTTACCTTGAAACTTTAGTGGATTACATCATCAACATAGCCATACTATCATATGCAAAAAAGACAAAACAATCAGAATGCATGCTTGCCTCGCTTCCACCTACTGAAAGTGTGAGCAAAAAAAAAGTAAGCTTAAGTTCCTTTTTGAGCTGCTGAGTCATTTTGGAGATGAAACGCAACAACTGTGAGCTCCACAGAATAGGCCCGGCAACAGAAAATGCAGAACCTCGTGTAGTAGCCAATCTGACTGCTCTTAATGACCGTAAAATCAGAAGGGCAGAATTCTTGGCTCTATCCCACTTTCATTGTGCGTTATTATGCCTGATGGTGTGTGTTGGGCAGGGGCAGTGCTTATACCTGAGTTTTTCAAAAATGTGTGCATTATATATCAGTTATGTGCCCTCCCTTCTTTCTGACCACACAAAGGTCAGGTGCAGATCATAAAGATGCTTTCAATGCATTTACAGTTTCCACCTCCAGCCAACAGCATGAGAATGCACGGTTAGTGTATTTAAGGTACACAAAGCTCCATAATAAGTCTACTTCTGCATTTTTGTGCTGCAGTGGCGTAGCACAGGCCCACCCATTCTTGCCTCAGGCCCACCCAGTCTAGTGGCCCCCCAAAGCACCTCATTGGTGGTACCGCATGCCTCTCACTCTCTCGCCCTCATGGCAGCTGCCCATCTCTCTCTAAATTCCCCACCCCCACCTACCTTTGAGCTATTGCCTGCAACGATTCCTGTAATCAACCTGCGCCAGCCTTGCAGGCTTCCATCTACCGCATCCTGCCCTCAATGACATAATTTCCTGTTCCTTCACTGGTGGGGACGCAGTAGAGGGAAGCCTGTAGGGCTGGCACAGACTGCTTACTGGAATTGCTGCCAGTGTCGGCTTGAAGGTAGACCGGGAAGGGAAAGAGGAACAGATGTCGGCGGGGGCAGGGGGGAAGGAAAGAGAGGAATGGATTCTGGTTGGGGGAGGAGCAGATGCTGAGTGGGGGGGGGGGGGGCGGGTGGAGAAGCATGACGATAGCAGGGGCAGAGGGAAAGTTTAACAAACAAACTGTATGTATGGACAGGGGTGGGGATGGGAAGGGCCCACCCGGGTTAACTGAGGGCCCACCCAGTATAACAGGTCTGACTACACTCCTGGTGCTGCATTTTATGAATTCTCACACAGACACATCCCGGTGTGGCATTTTGTGTCCCCCAGTAAAGCCAGATTCTCATAGTTTGTGGTTGTACAAGCAGTGATGAAAAAATGGCTGCTCAGGATTGGTTGTTTTCAAGATGGAGACATTAGAATGAGGAAAGCCAAACCACTCATTAAGGCATAGTGATATTTCAGGAATGCAGAGTATGCAGCCACATGGAATGAAGATGTGCAGTTTGCTACTCATTCCCACCTCTTGAACCATATAACTTATTTAACTAGACCATATTAATATAAGCAGATAATTCTCATCGGAAGTCTACAGTGTGGAAGAGATAACAATGCCCAGAACAACCTTGGCGCTAAATTACTCTCATGAAGTTTATAGTGACTTAAAATTCTTGAGCTGAGATGTGTTCTTTGAGACTTTAGCTATAAATGAGATGGATCCTTGAGTAGCTGAATTCCACTGAATTAGATTTACAGCATCCATCCTCGGATTCTATATATCGCACCTAGTGTTCTGCACCGAAATCTAAGCGTATTCCATAACAACATGCGTAACTTAATTGGCTTAACAAGCTAATCAGCATTGATAATAGCATTTAACAAGCAATAATAAGCACTAATTGGCAATAATTAGAATTTACACACATTAATAAGCGGTTTCTGTATTGAGTGGCGCCTAAATTCTGATGCTTGCAGTTCAAAAGGGGCGGGGAAATAGGCATTTCATGGGCGTTCCATAATTTAGACACACAGTTATAGAATATGGCCCAGTGCGTGTAAATCTACATGCAGGGATTGCCCTATCCTTTAACCCCCTATTTACTCCCTCGCTGCGTATGCCTTGTAGCGCTATAGAAATGATAAATAGTAGTAGTATTCCACATTTTCATTGGTGTAGGTGGAGGCATGTAGTTTTAGGCGATGGGATATCAACTAAGCTTACTCTACATACCATGCCTAAATCTAGGTGCCGCTTATGGAATATGCTTAGGCAGAAATGTTTACTGTGTTGATTTTTTTAGGCGCCTCATATAGAATCGAGCCCCCAGTGGGAACATGGTAGAAGCTTATTATAATAACCAATCGAATATAAGATATCTACATATGTCAAAGTGATATGTTCTTTATCGGAGGAAAAGCCTCAAGTAACCGCTGGGACACTCCTTTGTTAATATGTTAATCAACTTTAGTGAGGCCCACGGACTCATCGGTGGCATAAAAACCTCCTGGCTTTATTATTACAGCTCTTTATATAGCTTTTTAAGGTAAATTTGAAAAGAGACTTGGCTTTCCAGCCATCCAGTTGTTCGTTGAAACTCTATCAGCTACCCACGACCCGACTTTGGCCAAGGTTTCGATTCCTGCTTCAGGGTACCGCGGACTCCAACTGGTGTTTTCTTAGCTGGATCTGTACTCTTGCATCCATCCTGTTTGGCATTTTAAATTATTTCAAAAGATCGATTTTTTTTTAATACACCCATGCCCTGAAGTAATATCTAGTCAGAGAGTCACTACTGTGTGGTTTTAGTTTTATTTTACAGTTTTATGACTTCAATATATGGTTTACGTAAGTTTGAGTCTAAAATTCTTTTTAAATCTATTTATGTATTTATTCAACTAACTTATGACCCTTGGCCCCAGCAGTACTGAATAAAGCTAGTAGTACTCAACAATAATGCAGATTTGGCTTTTCTGCTTATGTGGTAGAGATGCTCAGCTGCTCTGAAGGAAGAGTGCTACTTGTGAGTAGCTCTGTTTGCTGTTAAGTCTTTTTTTAAAAGGAAGTGCTTTTATACTTAATTCATTTTACTAATGTTGTCTTGTAGACTGTTTGAAGGGAAAAAACTGGCTGTTGGGGATATTCTGTTTTACATTGCCCTATAGGTATGTGTCCTGTTTGGTGTGGTTTTTTTTTTAACTTGTTAACACACTTTTCTGTGTTTTCTACACTAATCACTGTTGCCTGAAATTACACACTTATGCTTGCTTACTGCTCTGGTTCATTTTAATAATAATAATATGGACTTATTTATCTGTTACTAAGTTTTAATCATAATTTATTTATGTAACCTTTCATGATTGCCATATAATCTGTGTATTTATTCATGTCATCAGTTGCTGCATGATTACCTGTTTGTTATGTAGTTTTATGGAATTCTGAATTTTGGTTTTTATGATTTGATTATGTTTTGACATCGAGTTATAGTTTTTATGATCTATATATATGATTTTAAGTATTTTATATGTTTGTACTGCAGCTTTACCCCCAACACAGCTTTTGGGTGAAAATTGGCCACGTCTGGTATTTGTTTTAATAAATCGCATTGCTCTTCATATTGTTGGTCTGCTCCTTGTTTTTACTCATAAATCTTACCACTCAGGTCAGCCTCCATACTTGGCCTTCTTTATCATTCCATATATGCCTTCTAGCACCCTCATGTCCCTAGATTCACATAGATTAGTTCTTCCAAATCCCAAACAGGCCCACTATGGTGAGATTACTCGTTCTTCTAAACTGTGGAACAATCTACACCCAATATCCGCTCTGAAGAGTCTTTTCCTAAATTTAAGGCTTTACTCAAGGCACACATCTTTAGACTGGCTTTTGGCGATGTGGACGCGCAACCGGCTTGCAGGGTATGAGCCCTTGGGTCTCCTATGGACACACCAATGTTGATCTCCTGTCCTGGATAAATGAGATCTGTTCACTATCTAGTTTATTGGAGTTCCTTTTCGTTTCAGTTTTTATGTTCCATGTTTTCTTGTTATTCTAAACTGTGCTGATCCACACGTTGGAAAATGTGATATATTAAGTTTTTATTAAACATATGTGTACACATAAATGGATATATACCATTCTGTAATATAGGCGCTAACATTTATGCACATAAATAATTAGAATAAAGGTGTATACGTGCATATGTGTCCAATTAAGCGCATAAATCCCCAAAACCCACCTAAGCCTTATTCTGTAAGCACATGCATATCTTACATAGTGCTTATTTTACAGGTAGAAGTATACATGGACAGAGTCTGGGCAGAGCATAGGCAGGACTCACACACACACACACACACCTTATAGAATACTATCCAGCTTATTTTCGAAGGAGATCGCCGGCCATTTTCCGACACAAATCGGGAGATGGCCGGCCATCTCCTGAAGCCGGCGAAATCAGTATAATGGAAAGCCGATTTTGGCCGGCTCCAACTGGTTTCCGTCGCAGAGCCGGCCAAACTTAAAGGGGGCATTTCGGAAGGGTATGGGAGGTGGGACGGGACCGTTGTTCAGATATGGTCGGCTTCAGGTGGTAATGGAAAAAAGAAGGCTGGCTCTGAAGAGCATTTGGCCGACTTTACTTGGCCCCTTTTTGTTCATGACCAAGCCTTGAAAAGGTGCCCGAATTGACCAGATGACCACCGGCGGGAATCAGGGATCACCTCCCCTTACTCCCCCAGTGGTCACCAACCCCCTCCCACCCAAAAAAAAAAAAAAAAAAACCTTTTTTGCCAGCCTCTATGTCAGCCTGAAATGTCATACCCAGCTCCCTGACAGCAGTATGCAGGTCCCTGGAGCAGTTTTTAGTGGGTGCAGTGCACTTTCAGGCAGGTGGACCCAGGCCCATCCCCCCCCCCACCTGTTACACTTGTGGTAGTAAATGGGAACTCTCCGAAACCCACTGTACCCACATGTAGGTGCCCCCCTTCACCCATAAGGGTTATGGTAATGGTGTAGAGTTGTGGGGAGTGGGTTTTGGGGGGCTCACCACCCAAGGTAAGGGAGCTATGCACCTGGGAGCTTTTTTTTTTTTTTTTTTTAATTTTTAGAAGTGCCCCCTAGGTTGCCCGGTTGGTGTCCTGGCAAGTCAGGGGGACCAGTGCACTACAAATGCTGGCTCCTTCCACAACCAAATGCCTTGGATTTGGCCAGGTTTGAGATTGCCGGCCTTGGTTTCCATTATTGGTGAAAACCGATGCTGGCCATCTCAAACCCGGCCATCTCTGACATTTGGCCGTCCCCAACCGTATTATCGAAACAAAAGATGGCCGGCCATATTTTTCGATAATACAGTTCAGGACCGCTTTTTGCGGCGCCGGCCATATAGATGGCTGCCCATATAGATGGCCGGCGCCATTCGATTATGCCCCTCCACGAGTTCTATTCGTATCTCCGGCATTTAAGTGCACAGCTCTCTGGCTGGCATAAGTGCTCGTACCTAAGAGCATATGTATATATATACCTGGTTACGCTAGTATTCTGTAAAGGACAGTAGGCACCTATGTTCCTTTATAGAATGGCTACCTAAATTAACCCCCTAAGGCGCTAATAATCAGCGCTTTTTCTCCATGTAAAATCATAGCCTGATTATTGCCCAGCTTTACTGAGAGTATAAATGGGTAGGAACAGGTTGCAGAGATAGAAGCATGCATGAGCATTGTGTTTTAAAAAGTCCTCATGTGCTTTCTGGTACACACTTTGTACCCACTGCAGTGCTGATGCAGAGGTGCGCTGTTACTTTAAAATGCCCATCAGCATGCCAAGTATGAGCTTGAAGTCCTGCAGGGAGACTCATTTTGCCCTCCTGTGCTTTTCTCATCTGGAGATGTATGGATCAATCCATCCACCTATGTGCTCCATTGGAGGGAGAGGAGGGAAGAAGGGGTGACTTAAATGGCTTATTTACTCCTTCCAAAAATATAAGGACTAGGGGCATGTGATGAAGGTACTAAGTAGTAAATTTAAAACAAATTGGAGAAAATATTTCTTTGAACATGCAATTAAACTCTGACATTGGTTGCCAGAGAATGTGGTAAAAACAGTTAGCTTAGCAGGGTTTAAAAAAGGTTTGAACAAGTTCATAAAAGAAAAGTACATAAACCATTATTAAGATGGACTTGGGAGAATCAGCTGCTTATTACTGGGATAAGCAGCATAAAATCTGTTTTATTCTTTTGGGATCTTGTCAGAAACTGGCTTGGCCACTGTTGGAAACATAATACCGTGCTTGATGGATCTTTGGTCTGTCACAGTATGGTGATTCTTATGTTCATATGTTATGAGTTTTCAAAAAGTTTAATGGTTTAAATGGATAGACAGCTGTTAAATCTTTGCTTTCCAAAACTTCACCCAGCTGACTGTCTAAATCAGCCCTGCTGAATTCACATGGCATTCAAATTTAGCTAATTAAGAAAACATCTGGAGTTGTTTCCAGGATGAGGTTTTGATTTAGCCTGTCATTGCACATTTTCAGTGCTAACCAGCTAAGTTTAGCCAGATAACAAGTTGCACATTTAGGTGGACTAAAATAGCCAGACAAATTTAGTCTGGCATGATTTTTTATCACATTTTCAGCCACAAATATATCTGCTTGAAATTTGGCAAAAAAGAATCGGGTAAAATTATTTGGTTATCTTTACTGTTTGGCGACTTGCTTTAAATTGACCTGATAGCTGCTGCCGCTGTCCCTTGTTCCCTTGCCCTTTTTCTGAAGGCAGTGATCCTGACCTGGAACCTAACAGGAGAGGCCCTGGAGATTGCAGATACTGTCAAAACAATGGATCAAGCAGCAAGATTACAGAGCCAAGAAAAGGATAAAAGTGCTTTCTTGTCTCCTCTCTTCCTCTCCCCCCATGTTGCTGATGTCAGGATGCTGCTCTTGTTGAAGCAAGCAGCACTCCTCTGGCTTTAGTTTTTTCTTTGCTAGTTAACTGTACCCAGAAAGAATGGCAAGGAGGAGCAAGGCTGAAAAACATCTGGTTAATTATTATTAATAAGCCATCTCCAAACTCCATTCCTACCAACTCCAGATTCCATTCCTTCTGTCTTGCTGGGTCGATGCCTGGAATAAACTTCCTGAGTCTGTAGTCTTGCTCCATCTTCAGCCCTATTGAAATCCAAGCTAAAATCCCAATTTTATAAAGCTACTTTTAAATTATAATCCCTTATTCAGCCTTTTTATATCCATGTTTTAATCATTCCCATGATAAATGTACATCTTAATCTCTGATTTGTCCTGTGTGTCTGTTTTGAAGAGATTGTAAGCTCAGTTCAGCAGGGACCCTCTCTTATGTCTTTGCATACAACGCTGCATACTCCTAGTAGTGCTGTAGAAATGATGATTAATAATAGTGGTTTAATTTTAGTGTCCAATGTTCCCGTAATAAGCCATATGGGAACAGATTGATGGGAACATTGGACACTAAAGAGTTAATTCTAGCCAGGCAGAATTTGCCTAGCTAACTTAAAGCTAGCTTTTCATGCACTTGAAGTTGTCTGGCTAAAATCCGCACTGACTGACTTATTCAAGCATCCACCCCTAATACCGACTACTTACTTACTTATTTGTATTCCACATTTTCCCACCTATTTGCAGGCTTAATGTGGCTTACATAGTACCGGAGGTGCGTTTGCAGACTCAGGTGTGAACAAATACAAAGTGGTGATGTGGTAATAAGAAGTTCATGTGGAACAGTCAGCAGAAGAGTTGTGTTATGGTCATTGCGTGCTTTACTTTCGTTGTGTTGCCGAGATCAGGCATTTAGGTTGGATCGGAAGGGTATGCCTTCTCAAACAAGTTAGTCTTTAGTAATTTACGGAAGTTTAGGTGGTCATACATTGTTTTTTTTTTTGTTTTTTTTATTTGTACCCCGCACTTTTTCCCACTCATGGCAGGCTCAATGCGGCAGGCAATGGAGGGTTAAGTGACTTGCCCAGAGTCACAAGGAGCTGCCTGGGCCGGGAATCGAACTCAGTTCCTCAGGACCAAAGTCCACCACCCTAACCACTAGGCCACTCCTCCACTCAGCTGTTTTCACAGCTGTTGGTAGTGCTTTCCACAGTTGTGTGCTTATGTAGGAAAAGCTGGATGCGTAAGGCTTCACCGTAAATAATTTTGTGGACCAAGGTGCAGATTTTGAAGGCAATACATTCTTTGATTGGGAGCCAGTGTAGTTTTTCTCGAAGAGGTTTTGAGCTTTCAAATCGCGTTTTTCCAAATATAAGTCTGGCTGCTGTGTTTTGGGCTGTCTGAAGCTTCTTTAGAATTTGTTCTCTGCATCCTGCATAAATTCCAATTCACTTTAGTGCACCTTGTGAATTTAGGTGGTAAGTGTAGCTAGTTTGCTTTAGAAATTTTTCACAACTGGGATTTAAATCACTAACTTCCAGAATGTAATTTTCTGAAAATCAGTCTACGGGCAGTTTCTCCAATGGGTTATTTTTGCTCATACAATGACAATAATGAACCTTATTGCTGTGGTGGAGATAATTTTATAACTGCATGCATGAAAAGCATGTGATTTAGTTTTCATTTGCAAAATGTAAGACACATACAAATTGATATTCAGCGCTGTTTAACCGGCCAGCAGCAGCTCCTGGCCGGTTAAATAGCACTGGTCAGCTAAGCACTAATATTCAGAGTGAGATAACTGGTTATCTCCACTGAATATTATCGCTTACCAAATAGTGGCTAACCAGCTAGGTGCAAATATTCAGCTTGTCACAGGCAAAGTTTGGCAGCCAAATAGGAGACCTGTCTTTGGCATCAGCCAGCGCTGAGTGTTGACTTGGCTGATTAACTTTATATTGGCCAACCCCCGCCCCCCCAGATATTCAATGCCAGTCACTGGAAATGGCCCGGCATTGTATATCCGGGCTCAGTGCCGATTGTGGGCTTTAGCTGGCCTGCTTCCCGTGGGGTGAAAATCGGCAAGATACCTTCCAACTTTGAAAATTACCCCAAGAAAATGGTGTGCAAACACTTATGGTTTATGATTTTTTGTTTTAATATACTTCCATAGGGTACGGCTAGATGGTGCACAATAAGAACAAATTTAAAAATATGAAAGGAACTACAGATTAAAATAGAAAAGATAAGGGCACTGCTGTTTAGCATACACAAATTTTCAGGGTTCATATTTATTTTTTATTTATTTATACAATAAGGCCACCTTCTACAAAACCTCGCTAGTGATTCCCGTGCAGCAAATGATGTGTGTCCAAAACACACGGTAGAAATTTTCTACCACATGGCACTTACTCAGCGGTAATCAGCAGTGTATGCACACTGACGATTACCGCCCGGTTAACGCGTTAGACCTTACCGCTAAGTCAATGGGTGGCAGTAAGGTCTCATTCCGAAAATGGCCGTGCCCTGGTTTAAATTTTGCCGCCCGTCCATTTTCGGCCACAAAAAAAAAGGTCTTTTTTGCAGGTGCGCTGAAAAATGGACCTGCAAGTGTCCAAAACATGCACCTACACCAGCTTCCTCTCATTTATCGTGCAGGCTTTGTAAAAGAAGCCCTAAATGAGGTAAACTTGAAAACAGAAAATTGAAACCTAATAATAGGACTACCATGAAACAGGATCAAAAATATACACATTTAACAGTACTGAAATTCAAATAAGAGAGATAATATGATGTCAACCTAATAATGAAATATCTAATAAGCACTATGATACTAATGCTTTTCTACAATACAGCTTACCATATAGCTGACGGGCCAAGTGTACATATATAGATGGGTACAAGATGTGTAGTACAGAGTCAGGTGGGATAAATAGATTGGTGGCTAAACTCAAGACAATTTCTTTGTACAGTTAAACATATACACATGTATGTTTGAATTTTCAAAAAGTAGTCACTTCAGTGCAAGCCCTGAGCCAGCACATCCAAGTTAGAACATCCCAAACAGATTGTCAGTCTTGCATGTATTTTTGAACAAGATACATCCTGTTTGAAAATATGTGAGATGAACATACTAACATTCCATTTCACTATAAAATAATGAGTGAAACAGAATGGGTGGATGTGAATCGCTTCACTCAACGTGTATTTAAACCCTTGAATTCATTGTCAGAGAATGTGGTAAAAGCAGTTAGCTTAGCAGGGTTTAAAAAAGGTTTGACTAATTTCCTAAAACAAAAGTCCATAAGCCGCTATTAAGGTGGACTTGGGGAAAATCCACTGCTTATTTGTAGGATAAGCAGCACAAAATCTATGTTACTGTTTTGGGATCTTGCCAGGTACTTGAAACCTGGATTGGCCATTTTTGGAAACCGGATACTGGGCTTGATGGACCTTCAGTCTGCCACAGTATGGCAATACTTACGTTCTTATGCATGTGAGATGGATGTCCATGCGCTGGAAATGTCCAGCATGAACATCCATTTTATATACTGAAACATCTAAATTATGAGCAGGGAAAACAAGGTACATGGACGTGTATATAGCAATGTTTTTGGATAATGGCAACACAGACGTCCATGTCAAGCAGAGGGGCAGCCTAATGGTTTGTGCAGTGGACTGTACACCAAGGTACTCAAGTTCTAATCCCACTGTAACTCTTTGTTTTTGTAATTGTGAGCCCTCCAGGGACAGAAAAATACCTGTACCTGAATGTACACCACTTCAGTAGCCTTCAGCTTGCAAGTGTCTTATATGTTTAGGTACAGTAGGCATTTTTCTGTTCCTGGAGGGCTCACAGTTAAAAAAAAAATTAAAAAGAGTTGACATGGGTTTTGAACCTGGATCTCTTGGTTTATATTCCACTGCACTAACCACTAGGCTGCTACTCTGACCTGTTTCCTGCTCTGTTAAAAATGTCCATAATCTTCAGTTTCACTTTCAAGGGAGAGGGACAACAACCACTGGGTGATTAAGGGAGGTAGGGGGATCAAGGAGGTGTTGTGCCTTAATCCCTTCAGTGGAGAACTGCATCTGAGCATCTTCCTCTATCTTGGACGTTCCTGAAACAGGTCTTAATAAAGAACATCCTTCTTTTTTAGACATAATAAAGAACGTCCTGCGACATGGACGTTTCTCCTCTGGTAATCTCTGTTGGACGTCCAAATTTCAGGCCCCCCCTAGTCCCGGCCAAAACATGCCCCCTTGCTGTTTGGACATGCTGCAGTGTTAGACGTCACAATTCTGCCTTTGGAAAATCAGGATTTGGATGTTTCAAGCACATGAGCATCCATTTTGGGCTTTTGAGATGGAGGATTAGCCTAGCGGTTAGTGCAGTGGACTTTGATCCTGGGGAACTGGGTTCAATTCCCACTGCAGCTCCTTGTGACGCCGGGCAAGCCACTTAAACCTCCATTGTCCCAGGTACAAATAAGTACCTGTACATAATATGTAAACCGCTTTGAATGTAGTTGCAAAAACCACAGAAAGGCATCAAGTCCCATTCCCGTTCCCCTTTCCTTTCCCTTTATATGCTTTGAAAATGAGCGCCTAAGGGGCTCTTTTTCTAAAATTTAGAGCGCTAATGTCCGTTAGTACACACTAAGTTTTAGTAAAAGGGCCCCTAAGTTTTCAGCTGAATGTTCAGCTTAATTTAAGAACATAAGTTATGCCTGTAAGTGTAGGCCTGCCATTCATTTGCCTAGATTTAAGAGCCTAATTTATGAGCCTAGTGCTGAAAATCAGTTTCCCCCATCCTATATCTGCCCCTGTTGCCACATACTTTTTATCAGTGTGTTTTTTCTACTGAAAAAGGTGCTGGTACTCAAATGACAGGCCACCCTTCAGGGGTGGGGTGATCACTGAGAGACCCACCCACAACAGCCAGGTCCCCTGTAACCAGTCACAGAATCTATGACAAGGCAGAACTTGTATGTAGAGCCTGAGCTCTGTCATTAAAATATGAGGACCATGGGTCAATTTTAGCAGACAATGGAAAAGGTGCCGGTACTCAGGACCCCTAAGTACCCCCTCAAAAAAAGTCCTGCTTTTTATACTCCTAAATTTATGAGTTTAATGAAATTGTAAGTATAAATTTAGGTGCTCGGTTCTGGCCAGTTTAGGAATATTTAACTCTCAAAGCATAAATCTTTTGACTGTTGGGCCCTTGGCTATTTATTCAGTGTCCCCCCTGAAATTCAGCCGGTGGCAGGTATTTCTTTGACTGCCCGCCGCCAGTGTTAAACCCGGATATTCAATGCCAGGCCATTTCTGGCAACTGGCATTGAATATACGGGGGGTTTTTTGGTCCACTAAAAATTTAACCGGTTAAGCTGATATTCAGCAGCTGACCGGTTAAGTCAGGCTGCGGTCTGATTTAACAGGTTAACTTAAGCGTTCAGGCACTGAATATTGCCGCCTAACCGGTTAAGCCCCACAACTTTCCAAAATTTCACGGTAGGCACTAATTGCAAATATTCAGCGGGAGATAACCGTATGAAACGGTCAGTGGCCAATTCTGACCAGTTGAATAGCGCTAAATATTGGCCAACATGTTTATAATTCATTTGAAAAATTATGCGTGTTTGTACATATGTTAGTTTAAGAGGAAAATTGTTTATCTAATGTACTCTTCCCTCACCCTGTTCCCCTTTTTGTGTCTTGCTTTCTTAGGGCTGGATGACTCTTTACAGCAGTACATTCCTAACTTTGAGCGGGAGAAGATAAATGGAGAACAGCTATTAAAAATTTCCAACCAGGATCTAGAGGAGCTTGGGATCATCCGTATTGGGCACCAGGAGCTCGTTCTAGAGGCTGTGGATCTCCTCTGTGCACTGGTCAGTTTTAAACAAGTTGCATAAGACTTGGAAGCCACAGGTAGAACTAAATTGACACGAGACAGCAGAAGACAGTAGCTGAATAAATGGTTTCACTTAACATCAACTACTGTCATTGAAATATCTGGCATTTCCACTTGTTGCTGCGCTTTAATTCACAGGTTTCCAAACTCTGGTCCTTGAGGTTAACCATTTGAGAGACAGTTCTGTAATGGGGCACCTCCATGTAGGTGCCACGATATCACGCAGTGAGAACCTATTCTTTAAGGGTGTCTCGGCATCCAGATTCCATTGTAGAATATTGGTATAAGCTGGCATCAGTGTATCCAACATTTACACCAGCTATAGACCTGGTGTAAGTTCGGACGCCTAAATGCAACAAAGTCACATATAACTTGCTGCATTCAGTAAATTGTCATTGTAGACAGTGTGCTGAAATCTTCTGCCCAGTGTGCTGCAGCAGCCAAAAAAGCAAACATGATGTTAGGAATTATTAGGAGAGGGATGCAAAATAAGACCAAAAATATTATAATGCCTCTGTATTGCTCCATGGTGAGACCTCACCTTGAGTATTGCTTTTAGTTCTGGTCGCCGTATCTCAAAAAAGATATAGCAGAATTGGAAAAGGTTCTAAGTTAACCGACCAAAATGATAGAGGGGATGCTCCCATATGAGGGAATGCTTAGGAGGTTAGGGCTCTTCAGCTTGGAAAAGAGATGCCTGAGGAGGGATATGATTGAGGTCTATAAAATCTTGAGTGGAGTAGATCGGGTAAAATGAATCGATTTTTCACTCATTCAAAATTTACAGGGAACACTCAATGAAATTACATGGACATACTTTTAAAACAAATAGGAGGAAATATTTTTTCACTCAAAGAATAGTTAAGCTCTGGAACTCGCTGCCAGAAGATGTGGTAATGGCGGTTAGGGTATCTGTGTTTAAAAAAGGTTTGGACAAGTTGCTGGAGGAAAAGTTCATAGTCTGGTTTTGAGATGGACATGGGGAAACCATTGCTTGACCTGGGATTTGAAGCATGGGATGTTGATACTATTTGGGGTTCTGCCAGGTACTTGTGACCTGGATTGGTCACTGTTGGAAGCAGGATACTGGGCTAGATGGACCATTGTCTGACCCAGTATGGCTATTCTTATATTCTTATATGGCATTGCTGCCCATGCTCCACCCCCTTGCAGTTATGTGCCAAGCTATTTACATACATCTTTACAGAACAGCACTTAGCTGCCACTTAGGTAAGCGTACACTTAACCCATGCAAATGCTGGAATTGTGTACATATGGACACCCAGTTATAGAATGAGGGGGGTGGACCTTTTCAACCATGTGATTGAAGGTACATCTTATCATTCATTGTTGTAACACCATAAAAATCAGATCTGTCTGTGGCTGTGCCAAGGACCAGAGTAGGCAGCCTTAGACCAGAGTAGGCAGCCTTGGCTTTTAAGTACGTTTTAAATTGAAACCAAAACATAACTCTTAGGTTTTGGTTTTGGTTCTACCCTTTCCCTTCCTAGCTGTGGTGGATGAAAGACTACAGGAGTGTATTTTTGCCCCCTTCTCACTCTGATACATTCCATAAGAAACAGTTACCAGTTTTTCATTCCTGTGAATAAGCTATACCACATAAATCTACTTTTGGGATTTGCTGGGTAGTTGTGACTTGGACTTCGGTCTGACTAAGCATGGCTTTTCTTGTGGTCTTCCAACACTATGGTCACACAAGCCCTGCTTGTTCTGGTACACAGTGGTGCTCATTTTCAAAGATGATCAAAAGTAAATGTGGGTGCTAGAGGCCACTAGCAAAGGACTAACGCCCGCATTTACACATCGCCCATGATCAAAGGGAGTCCGGCGCGAGAGCGCATTTACACCGCAGAGCTCATGGGGTGGAATAGTGCCTTAACCGTACGCCAACGCCATTAGGCAGCCCTGGTGGTCACTGTGTTCTGGGGTCCATTGTTGGTGCCCTCCCTCCCCAGATAGCAACAGGGGGCTGGAGGTCTGGCGGACCTCCAGCCCCGACATGAGCGCAGAGGAGCTGGAGCTCCCCTCCACCACCACCACCACATGCCCAAAACAAAATCCCTGGTGGCCCAAGAGGGCTGCCAAACCCGGTCCCCATCTGCCCTAGTGGTCTAGCGTTCCCCTCCTGCCCCTCCCCCCCACACCGTACCTCATTGTAGGAGGAGGGAGCAGCACTCCCTCTTCTTCTAGTGCAGCCTACAAAATCGCGGATGCAAAATCCCAGGATGCAATGGGTAGGGCTTCCGTACCATATGGATGTGAGGACTTGGGGGGGGGGGGGGACACTAGGCCACCAGGGCCTTGCTTTTCCGGGGAGGGGGGCAGCTTCTGTGTTTGATGGGTTTGGGTTTTTGACAGCAGGAGAATTGCACTTTTGCCGACTGATCAGCACTAATAGCATGCTTAAATTTGCATGTTTTTAGCGTTGATCATTGGGGAGTTAACTCCCCGCACTGTTCCGACGCTATTTTTAGGGCTCTAATTTGGAACAGCGCAGGGAATTGATCATCAACCTGTTTGACTTACTATGGAACTTTGTAAGTCTAAGTGCTTTGAAAATTCACCTCATAATGGCATACAGACCTCAGATGTTAGTCACTGAAAGATGTTCCGTAAGTTATATTGTGCATTTTAGTTGGGGGAAAAATGGTTTAGAAAGACTGAAGCTATAATGCACTCAGGACAAAGACCCTGGCTTTGCATTTCCAGATAACCAGTGTCTCTTCTTTCTTCTTCCTTGATTTTTTCTGTCTATACCTGATCTTTGGGTTGAATATCCCTCCCTCCAGTACCCCCGAAAAAGTAGAAAGTAAAAAGTAGAAACAAAACTATGTAAGCCACATTGAGCCTGCAAATAGGAGGGATAATGTGGGATACAAATGCAATAAATAAATAAACCTGCATTGATGGATAGGTTAGAGAAATTTATTCGTTCTTTGAAGGCTGGATTAGCAGAAAGTCCACAGCTTATAGCGTGCGTCTGTTGTAAGACTGTGAAATGGAGCCAGAAGTATATACAGTTACATCACTGAGAACAGTGGGAAAAAAGACTGCAGTTCTGTTGCCCTTGCCGCTCTGCATTCCATCCATTATTCAATACTTGCTGCATTGTGCGTATACTTCTTAAAATGGAGAGGACCTTTTCTTTCTCCCCCATCGCTGTCTTGGAAGCACAGACTTCCTGATTATGTAAGCGGCACTAAAAATAGACTGGATGTTGATAAACGTCTTCATTCAAAAATAATTCTTATTCAGGCCTCTTGCTCAGATAGTTCTTACTTTTCAGTCCCTGGCATCTCCATCTTCTCCACCCCCATGCTAAAAAAAAAAAGGATTCTGTATGTTTGTTTTGACAAGCAATGTTTGTGGGTGTGTTTCCTCCATCTCTACCTACATTTTCTTTAGTAAATTAATTCTCAAGCCATTTACAGTAGGCTCCTTTTTAGGAAAGTATATTTCAAAGTACTGAGGAGAGAGTCTGGTAAAATAATTTGGGAAATCCTTGAAGTAACAGATGAGACAGGGTATCTTTCTCTTTTGCTTTTTTTTTTTTTTTTTTTTGAATCATAAGTAAAAGAACAAAACAGGACGATCACCAAATCCCAAGGCTGCATTCTATCTCCTACAGTTAGCTTCTCATTACTTCTGTAGACAAATTTTTGACCTTGCCCCAGTTTCTGGAAATTCTCTGTAGTGCACCTCGACTTTAACTGTAAGATGAGTGTGTCCCTCCTGCAGCTGTGATGTATCAGTGTGTATATGTGCTTTCCATGCACGCTCTTTCTCTGGTCTTTTTGCTTTTGATTTCTCCATGAAATTCTGTGCTCCATAATGAGGAGGGTTTTTTTTTTCCCATTCACTCAGTTTTGATCGTTACTTATTGAAAACGAAAATCCAGTTGTGCATCAGACACAGGTTAGAATCAGAGCTGGTCCCATAAGAGAGTCCATGGCCCTGATGCTCAAAACCTAACGCTAGCGCTGAGCAATTAGTGCTGCAATTATGTGCATGTTAATTTGTACAGCATGCGTTCTAATCTGTGCGCTGAAGATCAATGCAAATTGTATTTAGGTGCATTGAAATGGATTCAGATCAGGGTGATTATGTATTCATTTCAGCGCTCAGAACACAGCAGAGATACTAACGCTGGCCTTAACGCCAAGAGCTGAACTCCAGGTCATAAGTACCACTACTACTATTTAACATTTCTAGACTAAATATTGCCATACTGGGAAAGACCAAAGATCCATCAAGCCCAGCATCCTGTTTCCAACAGTGGCCAATCCAGGTCACAAATACTTGGCAAGATCCCAAAAAAGTACAAAACATTTTATACTACTTATCCCAGAAATAGTGAATTTTTCCCCAAGTCCATTTAATAATGGTCTATGGACTTTTCCTTTAGGAAGCCGTCCAAATCCTTTTTTAACTCCGCTAAGCTAACCACATTTACCACATTCTCTGGCAATGAATTCCAGAGTTTAATTACACGTTGCGTGAAGAAACTATTTCTCCGATTCGTTTTACATTTACTACATTGTAACTTCATCGCATGCCCCCTAGTCCTAGTATTTTTGGAAAGCGTAAACAGATGCTTCACGTCTACCCGTTCAACTCCACTCATTATTTTATAGACCTCTATCATATCTCCCCTCAGCTGCCTTTTCTCCAAGCTGAATAGCCCTAGCCGCTTTAGCCTTTCCTCATAGGGAAGTCGTCCCATCCTCTTTATCATTTTCATTGCCCTTCTCTGCACCTTTTCTAATTCCACTATATCTTTTTTGAGATGCGGCAACCAGAATTGAAGACAATATTCGAGGTGCGGTCGCACCATGGAGCGATACAAAGGCATTATAACATCCTCATTTTTGTTTTCCATTCCTTTCCTAATAATACCTAACATTCTATTTGCTTTCTTAGCCACAGCAGCACATTGAGCAGAAGGTTTCAACGTATCAACGACACCTAGATCCCTTTCTTGGTCCATGACTCCTAACGTGGAACCTTGCATGACGTAGCTATAATTCGGGTTCCTCTTTCCCACATGCATCACTTTGCACTTGCTCACATTAAACGTCATCTGCCATTTAGACGCTCAGTCTCGTAAGGTTCTTTTGTAATTATTCACAATCCTCCCATGATTTAACGACTTTGAATAACTTTGTGTCATCAGCAAATTTAATTACCTCACTAGTTACTCCCATCTCTAGGTCATTTATAAATATGTTAAAAAGCAGCGGTCCCAGCACAGACCCATGGTGAACCCCACTAACTACCCTTCTCCATTGAGAATACTGACCATTTAACTCTACTCTCTGTTTTCTATCTTTTAACCAGTTTTTAATCCACAATAGAACACTACCTCCTATCCCATGACTCTCCAGTTTCCTCTGGAGTCTTTCATGAGGTACTTTGTCAAACGCCTTCTGAAAATCCAGATACACAATATCAACCGGCTCACCTTTATCCACATGTTTGTTCACCCCTTCAAAGAAATGTAGTAGATTGGTGAGGCAAGATTTCCCTTCACTAAAACCATGTTGACTTTGTCTCATTAATCCATGCTTTTGAATATGCTCTGTAATTGTGTTCTTAATAATAGTCTCTACCATTTTGCCCGGCACCGACGTCAAACTCACCGGTCTGTAATTTCCCAGATCTCCTCTGGAACATTTTTTAAAAATCGGCGTGATTGAGGTCGGGGATGGTGTTTGGGTTTTGAGGAGAGGATTTCTTCTGCATCTTTCACATTAAATTGCCGGTTTTTGGCCTCTTTTGAAAGGAGAAAGAAGCCCTGACAATGAGGAAAAAACATGTCTGTGAGTCTGAGCAAATCAGGGGGTGAGGGCAGACATGGGCACCTATTTTCCTATGCTTTGGTGTGAACCTCTTAGGAGATTTAAACTACAAGAATTGGGGGGGGGGGGGGGGGGCTTATATTTCATACTGCGGGGAAAGGGTGCCGATGTGCTCTTGCACTTCCTGTTTTGCCTGGCGCATGTGCACAGGAGTTTCTCGCGCGCATGCATCAGTCACGTTCCTCCCCTTGCTTTTGCTTTACTAGCACGTATAAAATTTGCATCTCATTTGCTTTGGGCATTGAGGGGCTAGTTTTCTGTGCTGCTTTTGCCTCTAGCGCCAGACGATTGAACATCAGGACCCATGAAAGGCAGAATGAAAAGCAGTGACAGAATTCAAGTGTGCTTGAAAGAAATGTGGAGGGAAGCGTCCACAGAATTAGGGCCTGTGGTGACACAGGAAGTGGGAGTGACTGGTCAGACTGTACGGACCAAGTGGCCCTTACCTACCAGCAGCTACTATGTGATGTACTTTCATTAAGCAATATAAAAATATTTGGCGCATGCATTGTTGCTTGGACAATTAAATAAAAATGAGCTCTGGTATGGGCCTTTTTCTTTCCCATCTCTACCGAGGATTGGGGTAGGGGATGAGGTTCCACAACGAAAGAGAAATATTAAAAGCCATTTCTGCATGTAAGTTTACTTGAATTGACCCAAAGTATTTCTCGGTGATGGAATTGGGGGGAGGCATTAGCGTTTTTGCATATACTTTCTAAAATACATACAGGAAATGGAGATGTAATTGTGTGTGGGTACTTTCCTTGGCCATACGTTATCTTTGAAAATGGATGTAACTTTTGCACAAATGTTCCATACAAGTTAGACAGCTTAACCTCACCTCAGTAGGGTTAAAACTCATACAGGATTAGGGTTTTATATTTCTCCATGTCTCTGTAGTTATGTGTAAATGTTTGGTACCTGAGACCTGCTCACTCATAAGCAAAGTTTGTTGATAAGCAGATTTGCTTGTGGCTACAGTGGAAGTGGAGGTGTTTGGCCACTTATGGCTCATGATGATCTATCATCCAGCTTGTTTATCATTTTAAATAGTGTAGTATTACAGCCCGCCAACGCTGGAGCACCCAGGCCTTTGTTGATGAGGTTAGCTGAAAACCTCGTCCGCTTCAGTGTCTGTGGGCCTGTATACAGGGGCTTTGCCTTTTCCTGCCTTCCTCACGCTATCTTCCTTGTTTCTGGCTCCTGGCTTCTAACATGGACACTCCTGCTGCTTCCTGTCACCTTTACTGTCTTCCAGCTCACTGAGTAGCTGTTTGAACTATTCAGCATGCTGTAGATTCAGGGCTGTGCAGCTTATACAGAGGTGCCAACACCATGGCAGGAGGAATGGCCACACTAGAAGCTGTAGTTGGGCACAAGAGGTAAGAGAGAGAGTAGCTATAGGAATGCACCAATGGACTTCTCAACAATGCAACATAGCACCCCTGCCGCAACAGTGAAAACATTAAGCTATAGAAATCAGTACAATAGAAAAATAAATAGTACAGGAAAAGGCTGACCAAAAAACAGAAGTAATCATGAGCAAGGGTTGACGTAAGCAGTAAGATCCAAGTCTAGTCCATTAACAGAATCCTGTTGCAATAGCCAGGGTCTGTAAGACAGACCCTCCCCCTATAGCTCTCCTCCCACTTCCTCTACCCTTTGCCATCCCGCCCAAGGTTTGTGTATGAGCTCTTAACTTTGAACCAGCCTCTCTTCCTCCACCCCTACTTTTTTTTGCCCCCCATAAAGCAAAATCCCTGCTCTGACAGTTCTGCCTTCTTAAGAGACCTGCTTCCTAGGGGCTCGGACTTGTTCATCAGCACCAGTTTTTCTCCCCAGGGCTGTCTTTCAAGGAGCCTTTCGTATGAGAGACCAGAATGACACCAGACTTCAATCAACATGCACACACAGCACATAAAATACAATTCCAAACTTAAATATTTGATGCAAGGGAATTTTTAATGCTACATTATCCTTCTTGCAAGAAAGTCTTCTATAAGTCAATGTACCCTTCTTGCTTTTCGTATCAAGCGACGAAGTGGTGGAACTCTTTACCTGCTGAAATTAGAACTCAAAGAAGTTATGTTATTTTTCAAAAAATGTTAAAGGCCTTCTTTTTTAGAAGGTTTATGGCTAAGTGTTAGGTTGGAATCTGTTCATATATATTTATTCTGTTTAGGTTCTAATGCTGTTGTGAAGTCGGGATCTGTTTTATTTGAATATTATTGCTTTTCGTTATACTGTATGTAAGCCACATTGAACTCATGAGGTATATGTGGGATATAAGTGCCGCAAGTAAAGTAGATACATTTCCGTGCATATATGTCATTACTCGGTACATTTACATGTGTAACACATGCATAAATAAAAGTGTCTGGTTTAGAGAACTGCCCTTCCCATCAGTGGCGTAGCTACGTGGGGCCTGAGGGGGCCTGGGCCCCCGTAGATTTGGCCCTGGCCCCCTCCCGTCGATCCCCTTGAACCCCCCTCTCGCCACCAACCCACCGTCGCCGTCCGCTCCGCCGTTTTTTTATAGCCCCTGAAGCAGCCCAGTTGGGCGAAACACGGCCTGTGTCGGGCTGTTTGTATTTATATAAGTATTGCTATACTGTTTAAAAATAAATTACATTTTACTTTAAAAAAAACAACAAAAAACGTACGGCTGATCACACCAGGAACTGCATTGAATGAAGGTGCTACTCTGGCGCCGAAGAACTAGATTCTCTTTGGCGGGGCCAGCAAACAACAAGGTATTTGAAGCGGCGGGGCGGACGGCGGGGGAGGGTTGGTGGCGGGAGGGGGTTCAAGGGGATCGTCGGGGGAGGTTCAATGTGGCGGCGGCGGGAGGGGGGCTAAACAGTGCCCCCCCCCCACCTAGGGCTGTGGCCCCCGCTCCCAGCGAGGTCTGGCTACGCCCCTGCTTCCCATGTCTAACTGCTTTTTGTATTGAAGTAAACTAACACAAGCTGGTGGATTTTTCTTTTTATTTACCACCACAGGAATTTCATTTGCTGCAGCTTGAGTGGAATTAATCAGGATTTGTGGAATAGATATCTGTCCTGGGAAATACAGTACGAGAGTGTCCGTCTGTTTCACTTTGAGGTTTAGCTCTGTCAGTGGATGGTACTGCTATTGGTCTGTCTTCTTTCCTCCTCAGATGTTACAGGAAGTTCATGTTGACATAATCTGATAATGATTGGGGGAGTGGGACTTTGAGTCAAAATCTACAGTAAAATATTTATTTCTTCCAGGATCGATTCACCGCCCTCCTCCACCTCCCCCAGACAGTGTGCTTTAACAGAGACCGTGTTAAGCAGTCTGTGTTGGTTTTGTTTCTGTGTTTCTTAGACACATGTTCTTGATTATTGAAAGGATTGCATTGCACTCTAGGTCTTATTGAAATTAAAATCCGAACACATTAATTTTTGAAATTCCAACTGCAATCTGTCTAAGAGGTACAGATTAAATGTAGAATCTAATACATGCATAAACAAATCCAGTAACACTAAAAACATTGGTGATGACCTAAAACATTAAATACCTATTAGATGTGCTTGTGCTTAATGTGGGAAGAGGGAGGGGAGGGTTTTCACCAGTTCACACCAGTGTTTTAAGGCTGGTTTCTGCAGTCGTGGGTTTTCTTTTTTTTTTTTTCAGATTGTAATTGGCGGTAATTTTTCAGATGTTGTAATCCATTCTTTAGCTCGTCTGTCTGGTATGTGAGAGTTGGGTAATATGATTTTTCCCTGGGCTGCTTTCTGACAGTTGTTAGTATATCCACTGGCATAATCCTAAAATCGGATGGAGTTAGTGACAAATCAGAACTGTAGGCATTTCCTTGCTTGTAAGGAGCCAGAAGCCTCAAACCCCAGGACAGGCCCATAAAAGGTTTTCCATATTACGGTTTCTGCAGTTCCTCAGAATGGTAAACCCGGGAAAGACTATATACTTCATTAAAAACAAAAATGTTTTCCATGGGTCCTTTTTATTTTTTTCTTGTTTTTGTAATGGAACATTTCTCTATACCATTGTGGCCTGCCTCTCCTCAGTGCTAAACCCCAAAGAGTTCTTGAACCTGTCTGGAGGGATCATAGCCAGTCTGGTTTGTAGGATAAAAATCACCCACAGATTCTCTTCACTCCAAAAAATATGAGAATTCTCAAAGCATACAAGTGAAGCAAAGAAACAAGCACTCACACTTTTTTTGCAAAAATAAAGGAGGAAAAAGACCTCATACTACTGCATCAAATAACACCATAAAAACGGACCGCTGATTCAGCGGCTACACTTTCACACAATGAAAAAATTAATCATGACTCAAAAAACTTCATGTAAAAAAATGCAGCAAAATTATCAACGCATTGGTGCCATACAATTACAGTCTTCGTGAATGAGCAACTTATCATAATGGTGCCGTGTCTGTATGATCAGTGGCTCAGTCTCAGCAGAATAATAAAAGCAGTGCGATCCCGACAGACCGGTTTCGCATCTGCTTCCTCTGGAGACCTCACTGTGCTTTAATTTCAAGCATGCTGGAGAGTAGTCGCTCCATTGTAAGACCTCAGACAAACCTGAGGGAACCTACTCTCCAGCATGCTTGAAATTAAAGCACAGTGAGGTCTCCAGAGGAAGCTGATGCGAAACGGGTCCGTCAGGACCGCACTGCTTTTCGTTATCCTGCTTAGACTGAGCCACTGATCATACAGACACGGCACTATTCAGATAAGTTATTTCACCATTGTGGTAAGTGCTCATTCATGAGGACTGTAATTGTATGGCACCAATGTGTTGACGTTTTGCAGCATTTTTCTAGAGGAAGTTTTTTTGACCCACGATTAATTTTTTTCACTGTGTGCAAGTGTAGCCTCTGATTCAGCGGTCTGTTTTTATGGTGTTATTTGCTGCAATAGTATGAGGTCTTTTTCCTTCTTTATTTTTGCAAAAAAAGGTGTGAGTGCTTATTTTTTGCTTCACTTGTTTGGTTTGCAGGATAGCCACAGTGGATGGGCATGATAGACATTATGCATCTACTGCCTTGTTTGTACGAAATTTATCTCATGCGTGTATCATGCAGATATTCTGCTTGGCCGATGCTCCTCCAGGACAGTTTTGAGAACTACTGTACTAAACTCTAGAACTGTATATCAGTGTTCCCTTTAAGTTGTTCGCGTGCACACGGGTCAGAAAGGGAGTGCACATGCATAGGAAATGCATGCACAAATTTTTGGTGGCTTTCTTTATTGTGAGCATGCATATTGCACACATTGAATCGAGCTGAAAACTTGCACACAAATCCCCGGATTCTATATAGCTTGCCTAGAGATACGCACCGAAATCTAAACGTATTCCATAACAACGCTCGTAACTTAATTGGCTTAACAAGCCAATCAGCATTGTTAAGAGCACTTAACAAGCAGTGATGAGCATTAATTGCCGATAATTAGAATTTTTGAGCATAACTCGCTAAGCGTATTCTGAAATGAACTGCATCTAAATTCTAAAGCACGCAGTTCAAAAAGGGTGTGGCCAAAGGCATGGAATAGACAGGGAAATGGGCGTCTTGTGAGCGTTTCTAAATTTACACGGTTATAGACTATAACCAAGTTCATGTAAATCTACATGCAGAGATTTACGCCATGTTTTTGTTGATGTAAATAGATGCACATAGTTTTAGGTGGTGGAGTATCAACTAAGTGTATTCTATATACCACGTCTAAATCTTATAGAATGCGCTTAGGCAAAAATGATTTCTGTGTGGAGTTTTTATGCTCCATATATAGAATCTCCCAAAAAATGTTTTTCATGTGCATATGGGTCAGCAAAAATTAGAGAAACCATTGCTGGACATCTTTCAAAGAAGAGAAAAGAAGAGATGATACTCAGATCAAAATTTTGCCATTGTATTGGGCGTCATAGATGATTCAAAGCAATTTCCAAGTACACCTGGATAGGCTGCCAACATCCACAAACTCCACAAAAAAACTCTCTTTGACACAACGCAAGTACTGGGGTGAGCATTAGCATTAAATTTGACTGAGATCATACTGTGCACACACTGGCTTGGAGTGATGGTCTTTGGTGACCTGCCTAAGGTGGATGCCTTGGTTACTGCTGTTACCAAAAAGACCGCTGTTCTGGTGGAAAGGGGGTGGCACTCAAAGACATGAGGCCTCTCTCAAGTGATCGTTTAAAGTGGCAGTGTTGACCTTACAGGCATCCATCTGTAGTTCTTATGCGGCCAGAGCATGACTTTCCTGGTTTCAGCTGGGATTGGAGCAGAACCGGGATTCGGCTTCCATTTCGGTTGCCGGTTCCCATATGGAGTCGGGCCTCGCCTATCTGGCGGATGCTCTCTATGATTTGGTCTGGGCGTCCACTAAGCAAATGGCAATAGCGGTTTCTGCCCACCGTCTGTTGTGGTTGTGCCACTGGTCGGAGGACATGGTATCCAAGCAATGCCCTACGAGGCTTCCCTTTCAGAGTAAGTTGCTCTTCAGCGAGGACCTCAAGAAGATTGTGAAAGATTCCAGAGATTCTAAATCCCAGCATCTTTCCGAAGATAGGCCTAAGTCTGGAGCTCGGGCAGGTACTTCAAGACACCAATAGCGGCCCAGTCGAGTTCGGTGACTTTCCAGCATCCCAGATTTCAGCAGCAGTCGTCTTTTCGGAATGATAAGCGGATATCCAGAACTGCAACCAGGACGCCCCTCCCAGTGATGGGGTGCAGGTCTGCTTTTCAGTGGTTCACATAGCAGATCGGCTGACCCTCTTTTACGAAGAGTGGGCCAAAATTACTTTGGACCACTGGGTCCTCGATCTCATCAAAGATGGTTACAGAGTCAAATTTGCATCGCTTGTCGGAGATTCCTTTTTGGAGTTTCTGTGCGCCATGACCACTAGAAGGGCAGTCGTAGAAGCCACGTTGCAGATTTTGCTAGACATTGGGGCGCTAGTTTTGGTAATGCCAACTGAGGTGCACACTGGTCGTTATTTTGTTTACTTTGTGGTTCCCTGGAAAGGAGGTTCCTTCAGACCGGTGCTCGACCTCAGGAAGGAGAACGATAGTTTGCACGTTGGTTGATTAACTTTCCCAAGAATCACTTGGGCCCCTCCCAGATCTTGGAATACCTGGGAGTGCAGTTTGACATGGTGCAGGGGTGAGTCTTCTTACCAGAGGGCAGGAGGCTCAAACTCATTTCTCAGGTTTGTGGCCTGTTGCGATCACCAAGCCCTCGGGCTTGGGTTATGTACAAGTGCTGGGGTCGATTGCTGCCACTCCAAGGTATTTCTCAGGTGTGTGGCCTGTTGCGATCACCAAGCCCTCAGGCTTAGGTTATGTACAAGTGCTGGGGTCGATTGCTGCCACTCTGGAGGTGATGCCGTGGGTGAGAGCTAATACGCGCACATTCCAGTGTGCACTCTTGTGCTGTTGGTCTCTGGGGCCTTTGGTCAGGGACAGAGGTGATGTGGCCCATCAACTGCCTGGAACTGAGGGCGGTGTTGAAGGCCCTCAGATCCTTTCAGGATCTGCTGGAGGGTTGAGCGATACGAGTCTTCTCAGACAACACCTCAGCTGTGGCCTACATCAACCACCAGATATGTACTCAGAGCTTTGCGTTGGCCACAGAGGCGACCAGCCTTCTGCAGTGAACAGAGAGTCATCTTCTCTGCTTGTCGGTAGCCCACATTGCAGGACAGGGCAATGTTCAGTCGGATTTTCTCAGCCGTCGTGTCCTTGATTCAGCAGAATGGGAGTTGGCGACAGAGGTGTTTTGTCTGATCTGTCAACGGTGGGGTGCACCAGAGATGGATCTGATGGCAACCAGAGTGAACGCCATGGTGGTCAAGTTCTTCAGCAGAAAAAAGGATTTCAAGTCTGCAGGGTTGGACGCTCTGCTGCAGCCCAGGCTGGAGTCCTCCTGTACGTCTTCCCTCTGTGGCTCTTAATTGGATGACTTCTGCACTGGATCAGGCGTCATCGGGGGCCGGTGGTATGCAGATTTGGTTCAACTGCTTGTGGAACCTCCTATACGGTTGCCGGTCATACTGGGGCTTCTGTATCAGGGTCCAGTTCAGATGGAAGACACTTTCCGCTTTGGTCTTATGGCTTGGATCTTGAAAGGGTGAGACTGAGGAAAAAGGGCTTCTCTGATTCAGTGATTGCCACTTTCCTTCGAGCCAGGAAGCGCTTCACTATGACAGCTTATACCAGAGTTTGGTACTTGTTTGAGGCGTGGTGTGCAACTTGTGCTTGGTCTCCCTTTCAGGCGTCTGTTTTGCAGATTTTGGCCTTTCTGCAGGACGGGTTGCAGAAGGGTTTGGCCTACAACTCACTCCAGGTACAGGTCACGGCCTTGGCTTGTTTCCGAGGTCGGTTGTCAGGGTCCCCTCTAGCAGCTCATTCAGATGTAGCGAGGTTTTTGAGAGGTTCGCTACTCCTTCGTCCTCTGGGTCATTGTCCATGCCCTTCTTGGAAGTTGAATCTGGTGCTGAGTACACTGCAGGGTGCGCCGTTCGAGCCATTGCATCTGGCTTCTGATAAAGACCTGACATTGAAGGTAGTCTTTTCGTGGCTATTACTTCAGTGCATCAGGTCTCTGAGATCCAGGCATTGTCATGTTGGGAGCCATTACTTCAATTTTCAGAATCTGAAGTGACCTTGCAGACAGTGCCGTCTTTTTTTGCCAAAAGTCATGTCTGCCTTTCATTTGAATTGGCCACTTTTTCTTCCCTCCTTCCAGAGACCGGACCTTCTGGAGAACTTTCCTCAGCTTCGGCTTTTGGATGTTTGTCGCACTGTCCTCCGGTATCTGCAGATGTCTAACGAATTCCGTTGTTCAGATCATCTTTTTGTGCTGTTGTCGAGGCCCAGGCAAGGCTATGCTGTGTTCAAGGCGTCAATTGCCTGGTAGCTTAAGGAAGGTATCTCATTAAAGGTCGGGCTCCTCCAAAGGCGTTACGTGCGCATTTGACTCAAGCGCAGGCAGCCTCTTGGGCAGAAACTGGCATCCTTTCATTGGATGATATTTTTCGAGCAGCTACTTGGGCTTCCCTGCATTCTTTCATTAAGCATTACAGATTTGACATGGCAGCCTAGGGTGATGCACAGTTTGGGGCGGCAGTGGCGGCTTCCCACCCAGTTTAGGGGATTGTTTTGATACATCTCACCAGTTCCTGGATTCATCTGCTGCTGAGGCTAAGGAAGGAAAAATTATGTCTTACCTGATAATTTGCGTTCCTTTAGTCGCAGCAGACTAATCCAGGATCCCTTCCCCTTTTTGCTTCTGCCGTGTGCCTGATTCTTACGTTTCAGATACAGACTTTCCAAGACATTAAAAAAAAACAACCCCCAAAAAACAAGAAGTGTAAAGACACACACAAGAGAAGATTCAAAGAGTAATTGAAATTAGTTTTTCTTTGCAAATGCATGTTCGGGTGCTTGACTGTTGCCGTGTTGTTGTGAGGAGGGTTTTTTCATGTTCTTACTATTTTTCCATTAACCTCTGATTTGGGATACGACCTATACTGAAGAGATGAGGAGCTGGACGACCAGGGTCACTGCTATCTCTTCAGTGTTCTCTATCTCCACCTGCTGGTAGGCAGATACAACCCACCAGTTCATGGATTCATCTGCTGCAACTAAAGGAAAGAAAATTACCAGGTAAGACATAATATTTCCATTGTATTTATGATTTGGGACTTGGTGCTTGCCAAGAAAACCATTATCTCCCTCTCTGCCTTGAGCCTGTTGGGGCTATGTGCTCCTTCTCGGAAGCCCTTGATTACAGAAATCCTGTTCTTGCAGAGGGCATTTCAATTTAACCAGTGTTTAGAACTAGCAAAATTAAAAGGCCTCTTTGCAAGGTTATTCGTTGGTCCCTGTAGTAAAAGGTTTACCTGATCTCTTGTCTTGAAAGCTCATGAACAACTTTTAAATGCACATTTGATTTCTTCTTCCTGCTGTAAGGGTATTTCCAAGATGATACTTAAAATTATATAGTACCTTGCAAATGTCTTTACACCTTTGTGCATTTTTTTTTGCATTCTATCATCTAAAAAATATTCAAAATGCATTAAAATAGGGGTTTGTCGTCTTAACAGAAGTTCTCAAGCTATTTCAGGTTGGCTAGGGATTGCGTGTGGATTGCAGCTTCAAGGCTTACCACAGATTTTCCATTGGATTCAGGTCCATACTTTGACTGGACACCAGGGGGATCTTCCCTTTCTTGTTGCTGAGTCCCCTCCATTGTTGATTTTGCTTTGTGCTTAAGATCACTAGCATGCTGAATTTTCTTTGTCCAGGAGTCCACGGCAAACTGGAACATGCTCCCTCCAGGATCTGCTTGTATTTTAGTATCCACTAGTAAAAAAGCCCCGTTTCTGATGCAAATGAAACGGGGGCTAGCAATGTTTTCTTCTGTGTGCATGTGGGAGTGTGTGTGTCCCTGCCCTCTGGCCTCTCTCCCCTCCCCCCTCTGAGTCCTTCACTGTTACAGAGCCAGCGATTTGATTTCGTGCTCTGCTGTTTTCCTTCACTGACTGTGTTACAGAGAGGGCGGGGCAGACACTCATAGGGAAACTGGATATCTCGCCCCCTTCACACTTCCGGCTGGAGGCTTCATAGAACGTTGGTGTTGCCTTTTATATAGAGAGATCTTTCCCTTAGGGGCCCTCTTACTAAGCTGTGGTAAAAAGGACCCTGTGCTAGCGGCGGGGCCATTTTTGTCACGTGCTGAGACCCTTTTTACCACAGCAGTAAAAAGGCCGAAAGAAGACAAGGCCATGCGGTAAGATTGCTCTTACCACGTGACCATGCAGGAGGGGGGGAGAGCACTTACTGCCACCCATTGAGGTGGCAGTAAGGGCTCCTGCACTAATCCAGCAGTAGAAGTCCACTAACTGGATAACTGCATATACATTGTGAAGGACATGGTTCTCTACATGTACATCAAAATCTTAACAACTGCTGATATCACCTCCACATCAGGTCTCCTCTGGTTGAGAAGAGAACTTTTGGGTAACAAAGTCTCATGCAGGTCCCACATAATCAAAGGTTTTGCAGTGATCATTGTGCTGAATTTTTAGAATGGCAGGATAAAGCAGCATAAACTTAGCTTTCCTCTCGTAAAGCAGTGCATAAATCGGGGTAAATTTCTTTCTTTGCTCCTGCAATAGCACTGAGTAGTCGTGAACAATTCTGATGGAATGCCCTTTTTATTGTAGTGATTCTCTTTTCTGCCAATATTCTCTCATGATTTCTACTTTGTGGCTGTAATTAAGGATTTTTATGACTACAGCTCGCGGGGTCCGGCGTCCATCTTGTTCTTGCCCCACACGGTGTGCTCGTTGCAAGCATAGCAGGCCCGCATGATCCGATAGCGCAAACTCGGACCTCAGCCAGTGTTTTTTTTTTTTTTTTTTTTTTGTTACATTTGTACCCCGCGCTTTCCCACTCATGGCAGGCTCAATGCGGCTTACATGGGGCAATGGAGGGTTAAGTGACTTGCCCAGAGTCACAAGGAGCTGCCTGTGCCGGGAATCAAACTCAGTTCCTCAGTTCCCCAGGACCAAAGTCCACCACCCTAACCACTAGGCCACTCCTCCCCTGTTCGAACATTGTAGACAATACTCGGCCTCCAACCGTCTCCGGTAAGCCGATTACTCGTAAACTATTACACGATCGGTTTTCTAAGCCATCTATTTTGCATGCTTGGTTGCAAACTTTTTTTTTCTAAAGCGGACAGAGGCTCTGCAGTTGCAGTAGAGGTTTGTTCCAAAGCTGAGACTCTCTGTTCTAGTTCATTTGTTCGCCAACTTGCTTCTGCTAAGAGCATTTCAAAGTTGTTAAACTGGCTTGAAAGTTATCCCAATTTAGGGTCAGTCGCACGGTCTATAGCTGTATTAAGCTATGTAAGTTGATCTGCCTTAAAGGATGGCCTGCGCGATGATGCCGCTCCTAGTTTGCTGTCACCCGTGGTTTAGCCTTCTCTCTTCTAGAACCTTTGCTAGACATATCTTCAGAAAGTGTATTCAAGTACTTTCCCATAAAAGTAACTCCATTTGTTTGTTCAAAGACGTCTAATTTAGTATCATGTGGTTCGACTTTAAAACACTTAAAAACACTTAAACACTTTACAAACTTTAAAACCACTTAAACCTTCCTAAGCTAACTGCTTTTACCACAGTCTCTCAAATTCCCAGCTATATCCAATTGTAATTTCTGTCAGTCACAGTTCCAAAATAGCACAAATTTAAGTATAGTAAATAAAAAAAAATTATTTCTTATTCAAAATGTTTTTATTTAAATATCCTTTTCAAATTTTCTTCATTATACAAAGTAAGTTTCTCTTCCATCAAAAACACTTTAAAACACATAAAAATGGAAACACTTCAGCTTATGCTTGCTTGGCTCTTGTCTTTCACATATTTTGCAGGGGGGGGGGGGGGAGGGGGAACTGACAACCTGGCCAGCTAACAACCATTAAGCTGCAATTTCATTGGTGAAAGAAAACAGAGCATGGTTGCAGAAGTGTTAGCTTGCTGTGGATACAGTGAAAGCTTGTTATATTGACGTTGTGTCCTGTGCAGGATATCAGGATTTCCGTTACTGTTCTGAAGATATCATTTTTTTTCACACTCTGTGTGTTGATATCCTTTTCCCTATCTTAGTGGCAGGACAAATATTTGCACTTTGGGCTTCTGCCTGGATTCCATAGGATCTGAACAGGAAACTGCAAAGAGCTTGGAGTCAAATAGGAGTTCAACTCTTGCAAGTCTTATCTCGGTGCATTTTGAGTAAAAATAGAAGTTTGCTGCTTTGATGCAGCTAGGTGAGCCCTATGGATTTTGAGAGATGCTGCTTTTCTATGTGGGCATCGACCTAGTTGTTTTACAAAAGTTTCAAATGTGCACATGTGAGCTTCGTCACTGGAAAGATGAAGGTTATATACTCTGAGGAGGAAATTCAGTAAATGACACAAACGTAGGCACTAAAAAAAAAGTTATTCTGTGAAGAGTGTGCACTTTATGTAGAGTGCTCCCTCCAGGATTTAGCGAGGACCCCACACCTAACTTTTAGGCGCCAAACTTACGTCTGCTAAAACCTGCTATAAATGCCAATACCCAAGTCAGGCATGGTTAAGCAGTGCACTGTAAATCCATGTGCAACTTTTCAGAATGCCTCGACATGCCCATGGTTACACCCCCCACCTCCCTTTGAGAAACGTGCCATGGGAGTTAGGCACTGTGCCTTATAGAGCAGCATGCATCCAGCTATGCACACAGATTTTAATAAGTGTCAATTATTGATGTTTCAGAGCTAATTATCCAATTTATTTGTGCACCATATATAGAATCTGGGGTGAATGTGCTGGCAGATAATCTGCCCTCTAATCTTGTACAGCGCTGCGTAACCCTAGTAGCGCTCTAGAAATGTTAAGTAGTAGTAGTAGTAGTAGTAGTAGCCCAGAGCTCGTCAAACCCCAGGTGCCAGGTCACCATGGCAACTAAAAATTCAAATCTGGCGCCTAAGGTTTGCAGGCCATGATTCCTGATTTTTTAAAAAAGTTTGCAGCTGCTTTTTTTTTTGTTCTTTCCTCTCCTCGTGCAGCAGCATTTCTCCCTTCCTCCTCCCCCACATCCCTCCACCCCAGGTCCAAATACATCTCTCCTGCTTATTCCCCTTCCCTGCGATGCTTCAAACCTGTGCTGCAGCAGCGATCAACATACGCTGTCTGCATCCTGCCCTGGAACCTTTGCTGTACTCGTCTCCCACCCCTACCCCCCCCCCCCCCCCAATGCAATTTCCTGTTTACGTAGGTGTGGAATCTGCAGAGGAAAGGTTCCAGGGCTGGCTGCAGACAGAGTATGTTGATCGCTGCAGTGGCAAGGAAACAGGTTTGAAGTGCCGCGGGGCATGGGAAGAAGCAAGCGAGGTACTTGGACTGATCCAGTGGCGTAGCTACGTGGGGCCAGGGAGGGCCTGGGCCCCCACAGATTTGGCCCTGGACCCCCCCTGCTGACGACCCTCTCACCCCCCCCCCCCCCCACCAACCCACAGTCACCTACCTTTGCTGGCGGGGGACCCCAACCCCCGCCAGCCGAGGTCCTCTTCTTGTCGCAAAAGGCTTCTTTCTGTTTCTGACGTCTTTCTGCCACGTTGGTGGCAGCGACGGGGTCAGCAATGGTGGGTGGGTGTTGGCAATGGTGGGGGGGGGGGTCGGTGACGCCGGGGGGGGGCCTAAAATGTGCCCCCTCACCTCGGGCTTTCTGGACCCCCCTCCCGCCAAAGTCTGCCTGCGCCCCTATCGGGAAGTGTCAGGAGAGCTGCTGACTCGCACTAGGGATTGAGGGAGGAAGTGCAGCAGGGAGACCTGTTTGAAACACCATGGGGCATGGAAAGAAGCAGGAGTGGTATTTGAACCCATTGGGGAAGGAGGGAGGAAGCGCAGCAAGGAGACAGGTTTGAATCGCTGTGGGGCTGAGCGGGGGGAGGGAGATGGAAAGCTGCTGGACTTGTGGGTGAGGGACAGGAGAGAAGCTAAACAGAGCTTGCCAGTAGAGAATGACACAGGTATGGGGACAGAGCTTGTGGGGACGGGGCAGGGACAGATCCCAAGGGGATGGGGCGGAGATGGGGACAGATCCCATAGGGACAAACTTTGTCCCCGTGTCATTTTCTGCTTTGAAGCCTGTTAATGAACTGGACTGTTATTTATGTTTGAGTGATGCAGACAACGATATTTTGATTTTTTTTTTTTTTTTTTGAAAAACAAGCAAACATGCTGGCCACAACTAGCAAAATTTGTGTGAGGGATCCTATAAATCCTGCTACTAGTACATCTTCCAAGAAGACTTCTTGTATTGCAGGAAGGACTGTGGAAGGCAGGAGAGCTAGACTGAATCCTGAGATTGTTGGTGTGTTCTTATTCATCCAGAGATTAAAAAAATCATAACAGTGCTTCATAGGGCATATTTCTCCCCTCTAGGGCATACAGAATGGGTTGTATTTTGTACCCCTGGATATTTTAACAGGGTGGATTAGGGTTTCCTTGGGGTAGTAGAAATCAGCTATGGTTGGGGTTGGAAGGGTAAAGGATGGAGGTGAGGAGGGTTAGTATAGCTGTTCGCTGTTATTATTGTTTTCTATTTGCAATTTATACACAATAGTTGCACAACATATTGTTCCTTTTTATACTTTAATAAAAAAGATAAACCTACCTATCTCGGACACCTTGAAAATCCTTGGTGTCACCTTTGATCGACACCTAACACTTGAGAATCACGCGAAAAACACAACCAAAAAGATGTTCCAATCAATGTGGAAATTAAAAAGAGTAAGACCATTCTTCCCGAGGACCGACTTCCGTAACCTGGTTCAATCTTTAGTCCTTAGTCATCTAGACTACTGCAATTCACTTTACGTTGGCTGCAAGGAGCAAATACTCAAGAAACTCCAAACAGCCCAGAACACGGCAGCCAGACTCATATTTGGTAAACCAAAATATGAGAGTGCAAAACCCCTATGAGAGAAGTTACACTGGCTCCCACTCAAAGAGCGCATCACGCTCAAAGTATGCACCCTAGTACACAAAATCATCCATGGCAATGCCCCAGCATACATGTCAGACTTGATAGACCTACCATCCAGGAATGCTAAAAAATCTTCTCGCACATTCCTCAATCTTCATTTCCCCAACTGCAAAGGTCTAAAGTACAAACCAATGCACGCATCAACCTTCACTTACACGAGCGCACAGCTCTGGAACGCATTACCACGTAACCTGAAAGCCGTTCATGAACTAACCAATTTCCGGAAGCTAATAAAGACCCATCTCTTTGACAAGACCTATCACAAAGACCAAGTCATGTGAAATTCTACGACAAGACCTATCACAAAGACCAAGTCATGCGCAACTCACACTTATACCATGAATGTAAATCAAGACCTCTTGTCTCTTACTGTAACGCTTTCCATCACCATCCAACACAAACCCTGCTGTAACTCCAAATGCTTAACCTCTTCTCATTTCCATTATCCATGATGTATTGTAAGCCACATTGAGCCTGCAAAGAGGTGGGATAATGTGGGATACAAATGCAATAAAATAAATAAATAAATAAATAATTGTTTGAGGCTTCTGCAGGTGAGGACAGGATACAGACAGGGACAGAGCAGGGCCTGTGGGGATGGGGTGGGGATGGAGACAGAACGGACGGGGCAGTGATGGGGACAAACGTTTGGCCCCGTGTCATTCTCTACTTGCTAGTTCTTCACTATTGAAAACCATGATAATGAAACAGCACCCCCCAATGGCAGAACCATAGGTGGAGGACTCCCGTTCAATTGAGCGGGAACAGAGGTGTGCGTTCAGTACTGTAATAATTTTCAAAACAAACAATGTGTACCTTTGGTTCACAAATCCAGCAGAGTCCATATAGAGGAAAGTATGCACACTTTTTAGTCATATAATATTTAACCATCTCTCTGACCTCATGTACAGCTTTCTTTAAATCAGTCACCTTACTTTCTAACTCTTCTTACTCTCTTACCTAACTATATGTTCCATCTTTGCTTTTACCCTTCACAATCAATTAAAATGTTCTATTACGTGTTGTGTTGACGTTGTACGTAGTATACTATCCCGTACTTTGTATTGTTGTTTGAATATTTTTACTGCTGTAATTGCCCGTTGCTCATGTTTGATCTATTCTTACTGAACACCGATTTGAGTGAATTCCTTCAAAAAGGCGATAGAAAAATCCTAATAAATAAATAAATATGCACAGTTAGCTCTCCTCTGGGTGACCATTTCCTGTCTGAACCTGTAACATACAGCCTGTCAGAGACATGTGTGGCAGTGGCATGATGATCAGTGAATTCATATTGATCTTTCTCAAGTCGAAACACACAGGTCAGGTGATTAAATTGTTTTGAGATATGGTCTCCCCATGCTGGGCTTCTGTAATTGTCTAATTACTTCCCAGTATTGTATGAAACCAATAAATTTTTAAGTGTGAAAAAGTTTGATCTAAGATTATTGTAGTGTACTGTGGGGGGGGGGGGTATATTCAGGAGGACAGACTCCTAATATATATCCAGAGTTACTTAGCTGGCAGAACACTACTAAGTAGCAATTATTCTGGACTCGTTTCTAGGGGAAGCGTATCTCTCTGGCCCTATGGCTAGCTAGCTGTGCTGGAAAAAGGAACAATGCCACAGATGGAATGTATTATAATTTGTTAGGAATAGAAAAATAATAGTTATATATATGTGGCAAATTGCAAAGCAGATTACAAAAGATAGATTATCACTAAAATATATGCAAAGGTATATGATTATCCAAACGGACTATCTAAATGAGTGATTACGCCACCAATTACAATAGTGATATCCTAATGATTAGTGTGAGAACTTACACCACACGTCTTATGCAAAATACACAGTTAGCTTCTAAATTCACAGACCACAAATCCTGACATAAAACTAATCTGTCTCAGACAAAAACCAAGGACTAATTATCCCCATGACCATAGGTAGTATATCCAGTTATCTCACCTTGCCGTCTGTTATGGCGGACTTCCAATGGTAAAGAGGCGGATTCCTCTCAGTCCAGGAATAAAGTCCAAGATCTGTATTCTTTATACAGATGGCACAGTCTTTAGGTAAGGCCGTATATTGTAGCAGAGCTAACCTTGTTAGTTTATTACAAGGTCTGCAGTTCACTGGTGTTTTAGGAAATCAGTCTCTTGCTTTCTTTCTCAGAGCCTTCGGCAAATCTTCTAGTCTTCTTCCTTCTTCAGTCCAACCTTGGCATCCAAGGGTCAGATGATACCTGTGGACCAATCACAGATGGTGTAATAATGTCCAGCCAGCGTCATGGTCTTGAAGAGAGCCCTTTGTTATAGCAAAGAATCTGTTATCAGATGGCATGCAAACCTCCCTGTCGGACCCTATACTCATGGAGCCATCTGTGTGTCTCTCCTCCATTCTTCCCAGGAAATAACTGTGCTAGTTTGCAACAAATATGCTCAGCAGTAATTTTCCTTTTGTAGAAAAGCTGGTTTCTGATGAATACAGATGTATTCAGGCCACAGGCAGAAGTATCCATATTGTTATAACAGAATGTTTCAGGCGTGTATAGGCCCCAGACTAGCAAAGGTGAGATTACAGGTAAATACTCCTACAGTACCAGTATGTAACTTGTCTTACCATGGAAAAGGCTTGAGCTAAATCCAAATAAATAAATACTTTTCTCCAGTGTTCAACTGCAAAGGTGTTTTTAATTTTTTTTGTATTTTTATTTTTGTCATTCCTGCAGAATTATGGTCTAGAAACAGACAACATGAAAAAGCTTGTTCTTAAATTGCGAGCTTCCTCTAGCAACCTACGGAATTACATCAGCAGCCGGAGGAAGAGCGCCAGCTACGATGGGAATTCCTCACGCAAACCCTCCAATGAATTCCTTACCTCAGTGGTGGAACTGATTGGTGCCGCTAAGGCGTTGCTAGCATGGCTGGACAGGTGAAAATCTGATCGTTTCTCTGCTTCTTTGCACTCCCCCTTTTTGAGTGGTGTACTGTACATAATGTTGATGTGTGTTATGTAGTACTAGAGCAAACCAACTATATTTTCACCATCCTTCCTCTCTGCTCTGTTAAGAATTGAACATACCTCTGCCTTAGTTAAGCATTTAAAGTAACAATAGCTATTGAACCCAAAGAGGTAAAAAATGTTGCTGTTACATTTGGTAGGAATGTGTTAGAAGGCTATTTTTTAATCCTAATTGGTTTTAGACTAGAGGTTGGGTTATTATCCAATGTATTTGTAACTCTGACGGTGAAAAAGCTTTTGATCTTCTGCTCTTTCCATGGTTATTCTTTATACTAGATATTTCTTGGACTACATAAAAGCAATGCACCCTGCCTGCCAACAGTATCTTCTTCTTGTTCAAAGACTATTTTGTTTTGGCTTTTTAGGACACCGTTTACAGGGATCACTGACTTCTCAGCAACAAAGAACAAAATCATTCAGCTTTGCTTGGATTTGACAACTACAGTACAGCAGGTCTGTGTGCTTTTCTTTGTCTTAAGTACCTTCTTTCCATTGCCAAAAAAATAAAAACTTGTATCAATTGAAATATGCTGTTTGCTAACAGGGGAGCAGTGATGGGATTTGCACATCTTTATAAATGTTATCTGGCATTAAAAGTCAGGCTGCATTAGTGTTGGAGCAGAGAGTACTCCAGCTTAATATGTGGCTGCACCTTTAGCAGTTGAAGAGAAAAGGAGGAGGTAAGAAAGCAATCATTTTGCTAAGAGTTTAGTCCTCCTGTGCCGTGAGACAGATGGACATCGAGTCCCAGTCTGAGCCTATGATAATGTCTCACAGTGTTCCTTAAGGTGGCTGCTTCTAACCATAAAAGTTTTCCCATAGCCAAACACAGAAAAGGCAATGTGGAAATTAACTTAGGCATTCATACCTTCCCTATTCAGAACATAATTCACAAAGCATAAATGAATCACAATAACTCAGACTTGACAACTATTAGGTGGCAAATCTTGGCCGCACCTTTATTATTATAAATAAAACTTTTAAGAATAAATGAACATAAATAACTGAATAGGACCAGACGGTGTCATACTGGTCCATACATTCAATACATAACTCATCTCTTCACAGCCTGCGGTAACGCAAGACTGCAAATAATTTAAATTATTTTTCAAACCCCCTTTCTTTTAACCTAAAAGCACGGCGGTATTGCACGTGCCTTACCGCCTACACTTCTAACAATCACAACTCCTAACTTCACAAACTCTTAAACTACGACAAAACCTACAATAATACAAGACCCTAAAACTCTCTAACCAGCCAAAACCTACATGGTGGGCAGTTTTAATAATTAATTTAAATAGAAAATTGCACAGGACTCTCCTCTTTTCAGCTCCTTTCCCGCGCAAACTTCTGTACTCCTACTTCATCCAATCACCTTTCCCCACACCTAAAACCTCCTCACCTCCCTCCAACATTCCATTGCTAATTCTCAGAAGCACTTCTTTTTCTGGAAGGGCTCAGCCAAGTTATAGTGCCCTCCTTTAACTTAGTCAGGCTAATATAGATTAATGGAAATGATTTCTGGTGGAGTTTCGTAAGCGCCAATTCAAATAAGCTGTGCATTACAGCCTTGCGTGGAAGCATAGTAACATAGTAGATGACAGCAGAAAAAGACCTGCACGGTCCATCTAGTCTGGCCAACAAGATAAACTCATAAGTGCTACTTCTTGTGTATACCTTACCTTGATATGTATCTGCCATTTTCAGGACACAGACCGTAGAAGTCTTGCCCAGAACTAGCCCCACCACCCAAACACCAGCCCTGCCTCCCAATCTCGGCTAAGCTTCTGAGGATCCATTCCTTCTGCACAGAATTCCTTTATGTTTATCCCACGCATGCTTGAATTCCGCTACCATTTTCATCTCCACCACCTCCCGCGGGAGGGCATTCCAAGTATCTACCACTCTCTCCGTGAAAAAATACTTCCTGACATTTTTCTTGAGTCTGCCCCCCTTCACTCTCATATCATGTCCTCTCGTTCTACTGCCCTCCCATCTCTGGAAAAGGTTCGTTTGCAGATTAATACCTTTCAAATATTTGAAAGTCTGTATCATATCACCCCTGTTTCTCCTTTCCTGGGATGCACACAACGTATGCTTACACAACCCAGGTGCCGACACATTATTTTGTGCAGAAGATACCGATTCCTGACACACACCTAAAAATAATATTTGCGCCCATTGCAGCAACCAAATCATTTGCAAGTACTCTGTGTGCAAACAAGGGAGCGTATGCTAGTTGCTATGGAAATGTGCACATGGGGACGCGCTAGCAGCAGAATCGGTGGTATCTTCTGCACAAAATATTGTGTCGGCACCTAGGTTGTGTAAGCATACGTTGTGTGCATCCCAGGCACTCCTCCCTTGGTGTAGCATAACCCCTGATGCAACCCATGCATGGATGAAACATGGACTACATCAGATATTTTTAAATAAAGGCACTTTTTTTTTTTAATATCGGCTTTGGATCTGCTCTCTTTTTGCATCTGCTCTGTTGCGGAACTGTGTGGCCTCTTTGGAATGCTGTTCTCTGAGTAAAGGTAATTGTTATGTGATCATTTAAATCTCTACAGTCAAGCATTTTGCCCTTTCTTTCACAGCCACGATACCTCCCCCATACACTAGTGCGGCAGTTCTCTAATTTGATGCCTCAGATTAGGTACTTTGATGCCGCTCACTGAGCACAAATTCTGTAGCAGCATCTTGACATTAAAATTCCATTATAGAATGCCAGCGCAAGTTGGCATTGACACACCTACATTTAGACAGATCCACTTATGCCAAGGCTATGGCTGGTATAGTTGATGCATCATGCAGTGTGTGAAACTAATACTGTTCTATAAATTACCTGTTTAAGTTGGCGCTGTACACACAGCCCGCCATTCTGCACTTTTGTGTATGCCTCCTCACACATCTGCTCTTCCAGGTAGAATAGTGTGTTGTGCGTTTGGGCATGTATTTGGCCCGGATTGGTACATTTAGGTGTGCAAAGTGTGTATAACTGCCCCCCCCCCCCCCCCAGTTTAGGAATTGCCTTTTAAGTGCTTAACACTCTTGAGTAAAAGAGCCCAAAGAGGAAACATTACTAAGTGAAGGAACCGAGAACTGAGGCTGGCTGTCTTGGAATTTTATGTTGATCACTTTACTTTACTCACATGATAATTTCCAAGTGCACATGCAAAGTGGAGGGCAAGGTTAAAATACTCAGTCAGTTGCTAATGGTTTCTTTGAGTAATTGAGTTCAGGCAGTTGATAAGATAAATTGCTTGCAGCCATGCAAATAATTATGTAGCATGTGACAGTGTCTAAATATTCACCTCTACAGTTTATGCACAGTGTTGGACAATGAAGTTAGTAAAGGAGCAAACAGAGGCTTTAAAACTAGCTAAAGCTATGAATTCCACAAGGGACCACAGTCTTCTCTTGTCATGTAGTCTGAGGTAGGTGACAGGTTATAGATTATTCACTTTATTGAGGTATGAGTTGGACCTGAGTCCACGTTATCAAATGCATCTGACAGAGGATTCTGAATTCTCATGCTCTCATTGCTTTATTATAACTCCACAAAAACAACAGGAAGTGAGGTATTCTACCCAGGTGCACCCTCTACTTCCTAGAGGGATCATAGAGACTTACACAACAGTCAGCATGACCCATCATCTCCCTCTCTTTAACGAACAGTTTTCTGTATATTGGGCCAAAATATGTCCTGGTGGGTACCGTGATCTGTGGCAGTTCCACGGCCGACTGTGTCCCAGGTATTGGGAAGCATGACACTTCTGGATGTCTTGGTTGGAACATTATTTTATAGGGTGTCCGAGTTGAGCAGTAACTCTTCAGTTGTAATTGAAGGTACCCCTACTCCAGTAGCATAATCCAGATCTTTCACGGTCAGTGCCGAGTAATAGTAGAAACTATAATGTACAATAAAATTATGGAACACATAAATAAACATGGTTTAATGAGACAGAGTCAGCATGGGTTCAGCCTCACCAATTTGCTTTATTTCTTTGAGGGCATGGATAAACATGGATAATGGTGAGCCAGTTGATGTAGGGGTATCTAGATTTTCAGAAAGCCCATGACAGAGTTCCTCATGAGAGACTCCTGAGAAAATTAGAGTCATGGGATTGGAGGAAATTTTCTGGTGTGGATTAGGAATTGGTTATTGGACAGAAAACAAGGGGTAGGGTCAGTGGTGTGCTGGTAAATGTTTAACAACAGGCTCTGTCCCCGGTCCACCTCTGCGGCCCCCCCCCTCCCCAAATTGCAGAGCTGGCTATAGCTGGGGAGAGAGCTTGGGGGGAGGGCAATGCATTAATCCAGGAAAAAAAATGTAATGATCCCAGGTTCCAATCTAATTCATGTTTAATGTGGGATAAAATGCCATAAATAAGTAAATAAATATAAACTTTTAATGTTGAGCACCTGATTCTCAAAATGGACATATTCCAAATACTATAATGAAAATAAATTTTGTTTTCTACCTTTGTTGTCTGGTGACTTTGTTTTTCTGATCATGCTGGCCCAGTATCCGATTCTGTTGCTATCTGTCCTCTTAACTCTGTTTCCAGGGCTTCCTTTCCATTTATTTCTTTACTTTCCGCCTTTCTTCTTCATTTCTTGTCCTACATCTGTAAGTAAAAGCTGTGTCCTCCACAGACTTGACTGTCCAGTGGATCCAGCTTCTGCCTATTTTCTTCATCCATGTGCAGTTTTTCTCCTCTCTTCCTTTTCCCTCATCTCATCTCCTTCCTCACTCTTCCCTCCCCTCCATCCATATCCAGCAACTCTCCTCTCCCTGCCCCCCTCCAGCCATCCATACCCACACAGCAATTCTCTTCGCTCCCCTGCCCCCCTCCAGCCATTCATACCCACACAGCGATTCTCTTCACTCCACTGCCCCCCCTCCAGCCATCCATACCCACCCAGCGATTCTCTTCGCTCCCCTGCCCCCCTCCAGCCATTCTCTCCTCTCCCCTGCCCCCCCTCCAGCCATCCATACCCACCCAGCGATTCTCTTCGCTCCCCTGCCCCCCCTCCAGCCATCCATACCCACCCAACAATTCTCCTCGCTCCCCTGCCTCCGTCGCAGCAGCTGCAGTGAAAGCCAGTCTCTAGCCTTCCCTTCGTTTCCTGTCAGTGTCCCGCCCTCGCAGAGAGGAAATGATGTCAGAAGAAGGCGGGACACTGACAGGAACAAGGGGAAGGCTAGAGACGGGCTTTCACTGCGGCTGCTGCGATGGAGGTAAATCATCAATTTAAACCCCCCAAAGTGGCGGGGGATGAGGTAAGCATGGCTTGTGGTGCCCTACTGCCATGCTTACCTCACCGCCGGGTTGTGCCGCCCCTGGGAGCCAGCTCACCTGCCACAACAACCGGCTTGCAAGAACTTAAAAAATTTTGCGAGCCGGCTCCAGCACACCACTGGGTAGGGTTAAATGATCATTTCTGTCAATGGAGGAGGGTGAATAGTGGAGTGCCACAGGGATCAGTACTGGGACCGACACCAATTAACATATTTATAAATGATCTGGAAATCGAAAAAACGAGTGAGGTGATTAAATTTGAACTATACAAGGTTGTTAAAGCACATGCGGACAGTGAAAAATTGCAGGAAGACCTTAGGAAATTGGAAGACTGGGCATCCAAATGGCAGATGAAATTTAATGTGGACAAATGCAAAGTGATGCACATTGGAAAGAATAATCCAAATCATAGTTCCATGATGATAGGGTCCACCTTGGGGGTCAGCACCCAAGAAAGAGATCTAGGTGTTGTTGTAGATAATATGCTGAAATCATTTGCTCAGTGTGCAGCGGCGGCCAAAAAAGCAAACAGGATGCTAGGAATTATTAGGAAAGGGGTTGTAAATAAGACCGAAAATACTATAAAGCCTCTGTATCGCTCCATTGTGTGACCCACCTTGAGTATTGCATTCAGTTCTGGTCGCCATATCTCAAAAAAGATATAGCAAAATTAGAAAAAGTTCAATGAAGAGTGACCAAAATGATAAAGGGGATGGAACTCCTCTCACATGAGGAAAGGCTAAAGAGGTTAGGACTCTTCAACTTGGAAAAGAGACAGATGAGGGGAGATACGATTGAAGTAAAATCCTGAGTGGGGTCTTCACATGCAAGGGAGTCAATCCCTTGCATGTCTTACAAACTCTGCCACTTGCACATATAAAGTCCCGAGTGAAGGTGCTGTTTTATGTCTACACATTTATTTGTAAAATCTCTGTTCCCTTTGTACATCTGCTGCCAAATACATATATTTTTTTCTACAGTCTCCACATTCAGAAAGCGCTCAGCAAAACATTCTGCAAATGGTGAATGTCCAAACATAAATAACCTTTTTCCATCCTAGACAACGTATACGACATTGGGTTTCACATGTCCGAAGTGATTTTCTTAGGCAGTATCTTCTTAAAATAAACACACTGTAGAATTCAGATCTGAAAATGAACTTTATCTTCTGTTTCTTCATCTCACTTTGTCGCCAATACTGGATTTTTGTTCATCTTTTCAGGAATGCACAGTTTCAGAAATGGAAGAGAAAGTTCTAAAAGTAGTAAGTATACAGATAATTAACCTATTCATTTCCTCACTTGGTTTGTGTGAGATATTTTCATATATACCAGGCCCATATTTAGAGATAGGCTTTTGCCTAGTAGGGGTGTACAGCTCAAATATTTTCATTTTGTTTAGTTTTCATTGTCATTAATGAAGATTTTTATTTTGTTTGGGTTTTTTTTTCCAGGGATATCATCATAAATAGTGCATGCTCTTCAGAAAGAATATTCATGAGTAGGGTGCACTAGTTGTGAGGAGTATGCACTAGTCCACACTAGTGGGCCTTCTTCGTAAATAGTATTCTCTTGTTTGGAAGAGCCCACACTATTTCCTCATGCATGCTTGTACTATTCATGCATGTATGTACTCTCAGGAAAGAGTGTGCATTATTTGTGAACCATATACACTAGTCCCTGATAGTGTGTATTCTTCATAAATAGTGTGTCCTTGTTTGAAAGAGCCAATATTGTTTCCTCATGCTTGTTTACACTAGTCTTGCACGTGTGTGCTCTCAGAAGGTGTATTCTTCCAAAAGAGGGTGCATTGCTTGTGAAGAGTATGCACTAGTCCCCCCACAGTGTACATTCTTTGTAAATAGTGTGTCCTTGTTTTGAAGAGTGCACACTGTTTCCCAATAGCATATGCATGTGTGTGCTCTCGGGGAAAGAGGGTGCACTAGTTGTGAAGATTACTCACTGGTAAGGAATAGTGCACACTTTTTGCAATATTGCATTCCATTCATAGATAGCGTGCACTCTTTCCAACACAGGAATAAACCTGAAATTTTAGAGTTTATTTTTCTTGTCATTTCAGGCAAAAACCAATATGAAATGGCATGAGAAATCATATTTCAAATGAATGCACATGCCTAGGGTACCAAATTTTAAAGGCACCAAATACCCAGGATCTTCTGTTGTATACTTTAGGACCGTGCGCATGTGCTGCTTTATTAGGGCACCATTATGGCATTGTGGGCCTTCCTCTGTTCCACTTTTGGCTTCTGTAATATTACCACCCTGCATGCTGTGATCTGCTATCTGGTTGACACCAAAAATCTTAAATCCATCCTTGTTTTATTCTGCTGATAGCAATGGATTTCTTTACTGATTTTATTGACTGAAACCTGAAGAGGCCGATGTTTAAAACCACTTTCTTGGGCAAAACAGTGTTTTTCCTGCACAAACGGGCATTTTGAATATTTTTTTCCTTAATGCGGGAAAAATAACATGTAGTGGTCACATAACCCTGGGAGAAAAGAAAGTACCCATGGGCAGATTTTTGTGGCCTTCCCCCCCCCCCCCCTTAGGTGATTAAAAACAAAATTATTCTCCGTTTTGCTTAGATTAGAAGTTACACCAGTGCAGGCTGTTTCGATTATTGTCCTCTATGTATTTCTGTTCTTTAGTTCAAATTCTAAATTCCAGTTTTATATCTCATGAGGACATTATTACGTTCAAGGGTCAGTGAAGAAAATATGAAAATTATATTGGGCTCTGTGTTCAGCCGTGTTGGTAAGCAGCTTGTAAACCGTTCACAGCCATGGACTGAAATGACCACAGATGTTCAGTGCCAGGCATGCCTGTCTTCTGGCATTAAATATCCGGGTATCTGTGGTCACCTGGAAGTTAACCAGGCACTGGCCATTTTTCGGACTGGTGCCCTGTTAACTTGGCAGATAAAGTTAGTGCAGTGTTTTGCTGCCTTAGCTTTATCTGCATTCTTAGTTGGTTAGGACTAGATTCTATAAACAGTGCCCAGAAATTGGCACTGAAAAATGTAAGCACTGGGTGCTATTCTATAAAGGATCTGCGCCGTTTATAGGATAGTGGCTAAGGAGAAGATTCTATATGGCGCCTAAGAAATCGGCGCTGAAATTGTATATTCAAAGTTGATATTTCAGAGCAGATATCTGCATGCATCCATTTACACCTATGAAAACCTGGCGTAAATCTCAGCGCATGATTTAGGCGCACTGGGCCATATTCTATAAGTGCCTAAATTTTGGAACACCTGTGAAACACCCATAACCACGCCTCTCTTTTTGCCTCCAAGTGTTAGAAGTTCAGCCCACATCGTTACAGAATACACTTAGCGAGTTGTGTGACTCAATTCCAATCAGTGCCAATTAGTGCTCATTATTACTTGTTTAGTGCTGTTATCGGTGCTCAGCTTGTTAAGCCAATTAAGCTACGCAAAGTGTTATAGAATCCACGCCGATTACAGCACCTAAATCTAAGTGCACTATATAGAATCCAATCCAGGGGTCAGGACATAAACGGCACCTAACTTAAGGCGCCGGCAATTAGGTCTGCTGAAACAAGGTGTAAATTTCAGTGCCTAAGCTATGCGCCGATCAGGTCTATTCTGTAACAATGCTCATAAATTTTGGGAATGCCCCCCCCCCCCCCCCCCCCCGGAATGCTCCCTTGAATTTCTACGCGCATCATTATAGAATACCGTGCTGAAAGTTTACCTTTAATTAATGTTCCTCAACTTGGAATACAAGATATTTCAGCTTTACTTGAAGAATCAATATCAGAAGTGAAGAAATGGCGAACTTTAATCGTATCGTTTGTATTTGAACAGGACTTAAACGCATTATTGAAGTTATACTTCCTATTCGTTAAAGACTTTTTGTGGATTCTAGGATATGGATATTTCCGGATGTTACAAAAATAGCACAAGATAGAAGGAAAAAGTTTCTGGCTCTCAGAGGAAGAGACTAAGGCATTAGGAGCCTCATTCCTATTAGCATATCCGTGCAAATGCCTTGTAAGATTCTTGCTAATCAAAAAAATGATTCCAGAGTAAGTCCCTAGTAAAAATCGTCAAATACCAAAAAAGAACCAGAGAACTAAGGAATGGAGTCAAAATATAGATAGAAGATTGATCTGACACTTCAAAGATAAATAACTAAATAATTTGATATGTGAAAGTGGAGAGTTCTCAGAGTATTAACTCACCCAAACGAGACTACACACAAGTGATTTATGTCTCTAAGGGTGGACAAGCTTCTCAATCATAGAACCTCTCCGTGGTTCATGTTTTTTTTATATAGAACCCACAAAATAGTGCTCTAATAACCAAAAGTGAATAACCTAATATTAATTATTCTAAAATAATCCAAAAGTGTTCGGAGTCAATCACTTCTATCTATTGCTCCATTCTACCTCAAACAAGGATTTTTCAAAAATCTGTAGCCTATGTTGAGGTCTACAAAACTTATAATTCACAATGAGGCACTTATCGTATTGTGGTGAGTAGCTCCCCTCCTAGATGTTCAATGGGATACTCCCACGCATCCATTCATGTTGCTTTCTGCTATATCCTCGTTCTTTCCACGTTATTTCCTATTTCTTGTAAGGACGGTTCTTACATCTCTGTCGTCCTCATGTTTTCTCCATAAATCATAAAGAGTCCGACTCTGTTAAAACTTCCTCAGGAACTCCAATATGATATCAAAGACGTAAATAAAGCAAAGAAAGTTGCCTCTACCATTTATTTATTTATATTTTGCTCACACCTTTTTCAGTAGTAGCTCAAGGTGAGTTACATTCAGGTACACTGGATATTTCTCTGTCCCAGGAGGGCTCACAATCTAAGTTTGTACCTGAGGCAATGGAGGGTTAAGTGACTTGGCCAAGATCATAAGAAGCTGAAGTGGGATTTGAACCAGCCACCTCTGGATTGCAAGACCGGTGCTCTAACCACTAGGCCATTCCTCCACTCCATTCATGAGAAGGTTCACAAGATTCATCTTCAATTTTTCACCAGGTCACTTCTATCTCCCATTCCCGACCTCATTCTCACAACCTTCCTTCAACCTCTGCCACCCTCTCTTCCTTTTCTAAAAGCACAGGAAATTGCACATTTTTCTCTCCTCCATATTCACTACCTGTTTCTCTGATCCCATTTCCACCTGTTTACTCAACTCAGTCTTTCATTTTATTTATTTATTTATTTATTGCATTTGTATCCCACATTTTCCCACCTCTTTGCAGGCTCAATGTGGCTTACAATACATCATGGATAGTGGAAATATATTAGAAAATAGACAATTAGTGTTACAGAAGGATCTTGGGTAACGTGATAATGATAGAACATGATAGTAGTATAACAAGCAGGAATTCTAAGACAGTTCTGAATATATGTGGAGAAGTTGAGTATGTTTACATTGGTTGAACTGAGATGGGTCTTCAGCAATTTGCGGAAGTTCGTTAATTCGTAAATCGTTTTTAAGTTGCGCGGCAATGCGTTCCATAACTGTGTGCTCAAGTAGGTAAAGTTTGACGCGTGCATTAGTTTGTATTTTAGACCTTTGCAGTTAGGGAAGTGCAGATTAAAGAATGTGCGGGATGATCTTTTGGCATTCCTAGGTGGTAAGTCAATCAGGTCTGACATGTAGGCTGGTGCATCTCCGTGAATGATTTTATGGACTAGGGGGCATATTTTGAACGTGATGCGTTCTTTAAGTGGGAGCCAGTGTAGTTTTTCTCATAGGGGTTTAGCACTTTCATATTTTGTTTTACCGAATATGAGTCTAGCTGCAGTGTTCTGGGCTGTCTGAAGTTTCTTAATTATTTGCTCTTTACAGCAGGCATAGAGTATGTTACAGTAGTCCAGATGGCTGAGCACCAATGATTGTACCACTGCAGTTGTTCCTGATGCCTTCAAACATGTTGTGGTTTCATCACTCCTCAAATATTTTTCACTGGACCCTACCTAACCTTTCAACTAGCATTCCGTCTCCCTCCCCCCTTTCTTATCCAAACTGCTTGAATGTGCTGTTTGCCACTATCGTGACCTTTTTTTCATCTTAGGCAATTGTTGATCCATTACAATCTGGCTTTTGCCCTCTACATTCAAGAGAAACAGTCTCCAGTAACCAAATCCATGAGCCTTTACACAGTCCTCATCCTTCTTGACTCAATCCTCATCCAAAGGCTCTTGGCTAAATCCAAGAGCCTTTACTCAATGCTCATTCTTCTTGACCTATCTGCTGCCTTCGACACTGTTGATCACAACCTATTCCTTGATATGCCAGGCTGTTTCCGGTGACCGGCATTGAAAATCCAGTTTATTTTTGGCCGAGCCAGTATTCAGCGCTAGCCGGTTAAGGTTGAACTGGCCAAAAGATATTCCAGCTATTGATGACCACTAAACTTAGCCGGTAATGCACTGAAAATCATCCGATATCCATATATATCGTGCAATATAACTGACTAAGCACTAACTGGGGCTGTGCAGTGTGAGACAGCTGGCTATGTCCCATTGAATATCAACAGATAGCCGGCTAAGTACCATTTAACCGGCCAGGAACTGGCCGGTGAAATGGTTTTGAATATTGACCGGATAGATGGCATTTTGAAATCTTTACACGTATGTTTTCAGCAGAAGTCCACCTACAGAAAAAAGCAGGTGCAAGCAATTGTATGTACTTCACATTTTGGCAAAAGTTTCAGAGCAGAGCTACGTGCACGTGCCTTTAGCTTTGAGAACTGGTTCAGAGCCTGCAGGTAAATGGGGACTGTCCCATTACTGCTTCAGAATTTCTCACTTCGGGATAGATATTCAAAGCGATTTAAACGGCCAGAAAAGGCTCCTGGCCGTTTAAATCGTTTGTGTTGGTCAATCTGGGGATATTCGGCAGTACTTAACCGGATAGTACCTTTGAATATTCCCTCTAACCGCCTGTGCCAAAACCGGCTGGTCCGTGGGTGGAGTTAGAGTGGAAACTTAGCAGCGATTTTCAGTTAGCTAACCCACTAAGTAAAAGAATGAGGTAGAACAGCAAAACAGCTGTCCAAACTTTATACAGCCGGTGCCCAGTTAACTTTTAGGTTGCTGGTCATATCCGGATATTCAGTGTAGGAACCGTGCCTGCTGTGGCATTGAATATCTAGGGTTAGTTCATCTATAGCTGGAAGTGGCCTGCCAGCCACTTACCGCGATGGGCTGAATGTCATCTTACCATTCCATACTCCCCGGCTAGGCCGCTACAATCTTTGAATGACTATCACTTGATTTTTCCCGGTCCCAGACTCGCTCAACTTGAATCTGCTAGACTGTCAACTTTCTTTTTTCTTGCAGCTTTTGTTTGGAACAGGCTGCCTTTACCTTTACGTAGTAATCTTTCTTTTAAAAAGTTTAAAAGCGAACTGAAATCTTGGCTTTTTTCCCAGGCCTATGGGAATGGTCGTCAGCAGTTGTAACTGTAGTTCGGCTCTCCTAGCTTTTACTATCCTGTTTGACCTTTGCTTCTTTTCCTCTTGTGTGTTGTGGTGTGCTATCCTATTATTGTAGTTTTGTTTTCTTTTTATGTTTAAGTGGATATTTTTAAATTTGTAAACCACTTAGCTCACCAGCTAGAGCGGTATAGTAAATGCAATAAACTATTACTATAGTGCCTTGTGGAAAGGAGGGAAGACACTAAAGACAGAGAAAGTACGTGCGTATAATAAATGCAAACTGCTTAGATTGTACCACAGAAAGACGGTATATCAAATCCCATTAACCTTACCCTTTTGGGGGTATGGATGTGACAGGTACTGTTATCCTGTTACTTGCTGGTTTAAGGTGAATTTGATTTGCTGAGTAACCAGACCTCACACCTCTCATCAGGCTGTTGATATCGGAACTGTCTAGTGTGATATAAGTATCCCAGCAACGTGTCTGTCTAATCTTTGATATAGATGTCAAAAGTAGTCGTGTTTGGGAAACGGGATAATGAGTTGTCCAATCTTTCTAGAGGTTGTTCTTGTTTTGTTCCTTTATGAGCACTGCTCTGTTAATTCTGAAACCCAGGGAGTTTTTCTTACTTTGAGACACTATCAGGCTTATTTTCGAAAGAGAAGGGTGCCCATCTTTCGACACAAATCGGGAGATGGGCGTCTTCCCAGGGTCGCCCAAATTGGCATAATCGAAAGCTGATTTTGGGCGTCCCCAACTGCTTTCCGTCGCGGGGACGACCAAAGTTCCCGGGGGCGTGTCAGAAGCATAACGAAGATGGGACTGGGGCATGCTTAACACATGGGCGTCCTCGGCCAATAATGGAAAAAAGAAGGGCGTCCCTGACGAGCACTTGGCCAACTTTACTTAGTCCATTTTTTCTTGCGACCAAGCCTCAAAAAGGAGCCCAAACTGACCAGATGACCACCGGAGGGAATCGGGGATGACCTCCCCTTACTCCCCCAGTGGTCACTAACCCCCTCCCACCCTCAAAAAAAACTTTAAAAATATTTTTGCCAGCCTCAAATGTCATACCCAGCTCCCTGACAGCAGTATGCAGGTCCCTGGAGCAGTTTTAGTGGGTGCAGTGCACTTCAGGCAGGCGGACCCAGTCCCATCCCCACCCCTACCTGTTACACTTGTGGTGGTAAATGTGAGCCCTTCAAAACCCACCAGAAACCCACTGTACCCACATGTAGATGCCCCCCCTTCACCCCTTAGGGCTATGGTAGTGGTGTACAGTTGTAGGGAGTGTGTTTTTTTTTTTTGGGGGGGGGGGGGGTTGGGGCGCTCAGCACCCAAGATAAGGGAGCTATGCACCTGGGAGCAATTTGTGAAGTCCACTGCAGTGCCTCTTAGGGTGCCCGGTTGGTGTCCTGGCATGTGAGGGGGACCAGTGCACTACGAATGCTGGATCCTCCCATGACCAAAGGGCTTGCATTTGGTCGTTTCTGAGATGGGAGTCCTTGTTTTCCATTATCGCTGAAAACCGGGGATGACCATCTCTAAGGTCAACCTAAATGTTGAGATTTGAGCGTCCCTGACCGTATTATCGAAACAAAAGATGGACACCCATCTTGTTTCAATAATACGGGTTTCCCCGCCCCTTTTGCGAGGACGTCCTCAGGAAAACTTGGGCGCCCCGTTCGATTATGCCTCTCTTTGATTTTGGAAAGCAGTTTGTCGTTGCCATGTGATAGGCACAAGGAATGTTTGAGAAATGCCTTTTGTGTTTGGTAAGAATTAATCATCACTTCCAGCCTTTGACATGAAGCAGCCTGTGCTCTTTGATAAGTTCTTCCTCTTACAAACTGATGCTTTGGCATTCTGTAGCACAAGAGTTCTACTATAAATAAACTGAAAGGTGCAGGAAATGGGAGTTTTGCCAAATAAGCTGTAGTGAAAAATTGTTATTTTAGATCTTTTGTCACGTTGTTTCTACTTGTTCATGCCTAAGCATTGTTCCCTTGTCTTGGCAAACCTTATTTAAAAACTAAAGAACGTTACAGATTCTAAAATAGTGTAGGTTGTCCCGCTTTGGTTGCACGTGAGATGGACAAGAACATGGGGAGCCTGTGGGAATCTGGTGGCTGAAAATAATACTCTATATGGCCGCATGGCTCTTGTCCAGGGCAGTTGACAGGAAGGCTGCTTAAGCTGATTTAAGAATTTGTCCCATTGCAGTGAATAATGTGAGCTCTGGATACAGTTGCAGAAAACATAGGTCTAATGATATATTTAAATAAATAAATGAAAGGCTGGAAGGGGTTTCCATTTCTTTCCAAAATTTTGCAGGGTGAAAGGTGGTTTCAGGTTAATGTAAGCTATGATTGTAAAGTCTGCTTTGGTAAGGTTCTCACTATAATGGGAGAGAGCAGAGGGAGAGCTGGATGTGCACTCACAAGATTGTGACACAGTGGTTAGGTACCTGCTGGTGAAAAGTACTAGCAGTTTATTTATTATTTAGATTTTGCTCACACCTTTTTCAGTAGTAATTCAAGGTGAGTTACATTCAGGTACTCTGGATATTTCTCTGTCCCAGGAGGGCTAACAATCTAAGTTTGTACCTGAGGCAATGGAGGGTTAAGTGACTTGCCCAAGATCACAAGGAGCAGCAGCGGGATTTGTGCCAGCCACCTCTGGATTGCAAGACCGGTGCTCTAACCACTAGGCCACTCCTCCACTTCTTGTAATTAAGAGCCCCGTTTACTAAGCTGCGCTAGAGGCGCGTTATTGCTTTTAGTGTGTGCTAACCATTAGCGCGCGCTAACTGTGTAGGTACCCACAATATTTCTATGGGCGCCTATTACAGCATGCGCTAATTTTGTGCACGGGCTTAAAAACACTAGCACACCTTAGTAAACAGAGCCCTAAATGTCTTGTAGATGTGCTGCAGATCAAGTGCCAGTTATTTAAATGTGACCATTACACTTGCAGGCTTTTTTGCTAGTTGCTACATAAGCATTAAAAGCAGCTTCTTATTTCTTTATATTTCTTTATTTTATTATTTAGATTTTGCTCACATCTTTTTCAGTAGTAGCTCTAGGTGAGTTACATTCAGCTACTCTGGATATTTCTCTGTCCCAGGAGGGCTCACAATCTAGGTTTGTACCTGAGGCAATCGGAGGGTTAAGTGACTTGCCCAAGGTCACAAGGAGCAGCAGTGGGATTTGAACCAGCCACCAGTGTTCCACTCCATTAACCTTGCTACTAACCCAGGGCATGTGGGGTGTGGTTTTAGCAGCAGCAAAGTGCTTATAGCTTTAAACCAGCAACTGGAAAAAAACAAAAAGCTCACTGCCTTAGATCCTTGCACCAGTTGCCAGTGCTTAAAAGATGCTATACTGGAATATGTACCTGCCACTAAGCTCACAGCTGGAGGCATGTATTATACAGAATGACAGCAGATAAGGGTGTTTTTTTTTCTTTATGATGTTGTCAATTATAAAAACTTTAATTAAGAAAAAAAAGTAGCTTCTTAAACTCATTCACTCTGCACTTTGGGGACTGTTTCAAAACTCTCTTTTGCAAGTTAGCATTGCCCACCTTGCTTCAATTTAAAAAATGTGATATATTTTTTTCAAGTTGGTAAGAATCACAGTTCTTTTTTTTTAATTATTCATTCAACAACTAGGTAATAGGCTTCAACACCGGCATAACAGTCAGATTTTTACTTTCTAAAACAGAATATTACAGGGAGAGAAACCCAATTAGGGGTCCATTTGCTAAGGTGCGCTAATGATTAGTGTGTGCTAAATACCAAAATACCCAATGGAATATAATGGGCATCTTGGTATTTAGCACATACTGAGGGCCCCTTTTACCAAGCTGCGGCAAAAGGGGGCCAGTGCTGGCATCTGTCAGCGCGTGTTTTACACGCATACTGAGGCCCCCTTTTACCGCAGCTGGTAAAAGGGAAGGTCTCGCTTGCCTGCAGCAAAATAAAATTACCCTCCGTGTGAGTAATTTTATAAACTTGTTTTCCTCTGATAAACCCTTAGATCAGTGGTTCCCAAACCTGGTCCTGGAGGCACCACAGCCAGTCAGGTTTTTAGGATATCCAACATTGAATATTCATGAGAATTACAAGCACTGTCTCCACTGCATGCAAATCTCTCTCATGAATTTTCATTGTGGATATCCTGAAAATCTGACTGACTGGGGTGCCTCCAGGACCAGGTTTGGGAACCAATGCCTTAGAAGAGGGTGTTGATATGCACAGAACCCCAGGGTAATTTTTTTTTAGAGTGAATGTCTGTAGCTGTTTTTCCCACGACCTGCAATATAGGTGTGTTTGGGGGAGGAGTTTGGGCAGAGCGTGGGTGGAATCATGATGTGCTTGCTAATTTTATAAAACATGTACTTGTTATGCCTAAATGTACACAAATGCATTTATCTGTGACTCTTGTAGGTTTTCTGAGGCTGCTTTGTAAAGACACTGAGTGCCCGGGTTGTCTTTATAAAATAGTCTCAAAATTGGTACATGCTTGGACTTTCCACCCAGGCATACTGTTATAGTATAACTTTCTACAAGCTGAAATTTCTTATTGATCCAGGCTACCTTCCATGAAATTTTAAACATCTCGACTTGAAAGTCCCTTTTATGATCTAAATGCACTATACAAAGTGTGCTTAAGGTAGAGTTTCCCAAATCCGGTCCTGGAGTACCCCCTTGCCAGTCCGGTTTTCAGGATATTCATAATGAATATACATGAACTTGATTTGCATGCACTGCCTGTGTTATATGCACATCTCTTTCTTGCGTATTCATTGTGGGTATCCTAAAAAAACTGACTGGCAAGGGGTACTCCAGGACCAGACTTGGGGAAACACTGCTTTCAAGTATTAAAATAAATGTTCCTGTCTGAATGTGTGCTTTGAACCCAAGTGGAGTCTGAAATCAGTGCACCTTTGGCACGTTCTGGGCACCATCCTGTTTGCTTTCTGTTCTGTACTTACTCTTTTATCCCTTTGTAAATTCTTGTAGTCAAAAATTCTGAATGGAATTTGTGATGAAACCATGAAATTCACCACGGATCCACTGATGAGTCAATGCAGCTGCCTGGAGGAAGTTCACCTGTCCAGCATTAAACCTGGCGAAGGACTGGTAAGACGTACTCCATGCCTGTCCCTGTCTATGGTTCTGGGAAACGCCATCACCCGGCTCTTCTTTACATATCTTCTGAGGTGCATGAGAACATGGTGTTTATCCGTCAAGTCCATGGCAGGTCAAGATTAACTGAAATGCTTTGAAAAAGGGTAAATAGTAAAGAGGACGTGGAAATCACTTTTCATTTTAAGAACAACTTAGTATATGTAAACACAAAGCAGGCAACTAGATTTCGCCTGCCATATCCTGATTTGCTGCTGAACCTGTCAGGGAAGCCCCAAATTCATGGCAGCGGTTCATTGATGGAAAAAAACACAACACTGAGAAGAAAATCCCAGGATTAAAAAGAATAAGATTTATGAAGAATATTTGTTGTTCTTTTGAGGAGATCTAGCACTCTAACAACCCTGATGCTTCATCTGTTTCGACATATTTTTCCATGTAACCTAGAATTCCTATTGTAGTTTTCCCTTATACCTTGACCTTCCTCTACCTAATTTTAAACATTATTATTATTGTAAACCGCTCAGTTTATGTGGTTGGTATATGAATTAACCTATGATATATGCTCATCTACTATAGGTGAAGTTTAAAATTATGGATTATTTTAAATGTTTACAGATTGTAATAGTTTACAAACAGAGGGTGATTTATGGTTTGCATCTTTTAGGGAGATTAGAATGATATTCCTTTTATTTTGGTTAACACGGATTCTATTTGAGAATCTAAGGAGGTTGTTTTAGGAGAGTTAGGTAGTATTTAAATATGTAAAATTCTGGGGCCTGATATTCAAAAGGAAATATCTGGAAAACTGCAGCAGTTACCTGGATATTGCTCTTAATTGTGGCTATCCTAAGTTGTTCCCTGCTTTTTTAACATCTTTGTGAATGATAGTTCATAAGGACTGTCTGGTAAGGTTTGTCTCTTTGTGGATGATACCAAATTCTGTAATAAGAGTGGACATCCCAGAGGGTTTGGATGGCATGAGGAAGGATCTAGTGAAGCTTGAAGAATGGTCCAATAATTGGCAAACAAGATTTAATGCTAAGAAATGCAGGGTCATGCACTTGGGTTACAAAACTCCAAGGGAACGGTAGAGTGAAGTGCTTTTTTGTACGAAAGAAGTACGGGACTTGGGGGTGATTGCGTCTGATGACCTTAAAGTGGCCAAACAGGTAGAAAAAGTGACGGTCAAAGCCAGACGCATGCTTGGGTGCATAAGCAGAGGGATGACCAGCAGGAAAAAAAGAGGTGATAGTGCCCTGTATATGGCCGCATGGCTCTTGTCTAGGGCAGTTGACAGGAAGGCTGCTTAAGCTGATTTAAGAATTTGTCCCATGCAGTGAATAATGTGAGCTCTGGATACAGTTGCAGAAAACATAGGGCTAATGATATACAGTGGTGGAAATAAGTATTTGATCCCTTGCTGATTTTGTAAGTTTGCCCACTGACAAAGACATGAGCAGCCCATAATTGAAGGGTAGGTTATTGGTAACAGTGAGAGATAGCACATCACAAATTAAATCCGGAAAATCACATTGTGGAAAGTATATGAATTTATTTGCATTCTGCAGAGGGAAATAAGTATTTGATCCCCCACCAACCAGTAAGAGATCTGGCCCCTACAGACCAGGTAGATGCTCCAAATCAACTCGTTACCTGCATGACAGACAGCTGTCGGCAATGGTCACCTGTATGAAAGACACCTGTCCACAGACTCAGTGAATCAGTCAGACTCTAACCTCTACAAAATGGCCAAGAGCAAGGAGCTGTCTAAGGATGTCAGGGACAAGATCATACACCTGCACAAGGCTGGAATGGGCTACAAAACCATCAGTAAGACGCTGGGCGAGAAGGAGACAACTGTTGGTGCCATAGTAAGAAAATGGAAGAAGTACAAAATGACTGTCAATCGACAAAGATCTGGGGCTCCACGCAAAATCTCACCTCGTGGGGTATCCTTGATCATGAGGAAGGTTAGAAATCAGCCTACAACTACAAGGGGGGAACTTGTCAATGATCTCAAGGCAGCTGGGACCACTGTCACCACGAAAACCATTGGTAACACATTACGACATAACGGATTGCAATCCTGCAGTGCCCGCAAGGTCCCCCTGCTCCGGAAGGCACATGTGACGGCCCGTCTGAAGTTTGCCAGTGAACACCTGGATGATGCCGAGAGTGATTGGGAGAAGGTGCTGTGGTCAGATGAGACAAAAATTGAGCTCTTTGGCATGAACTCAACTCGCCGTGTTTGGAGGAAGAGAAATGCTGCCTATGACCCAAAGAACACCGTCCCCACTGTCAAGCATGGAGGTGGAAATGTTATGTTTTGGGGGTGTTTCTCTGCTAAGGGCACAGGACTACTTCACCGCATCAGTGGGAGAATGGATGGGGCCATGTACCGTACAATTCAGAGTGACAACCTCCTTCCCTCCGCCAGGGCCTTAAAAATGGGTCGTGGCTGGGTCTTCCAGCACGACAATGACCCAAAATATACAGCCAAGGCAACAAAGGAGTGGCTCAGGAAGAAGCACATTAGGGTCATGGAGTGGCCTAGCCAGTCACCAGACCTTAATCCCATTGAAAACTTATGGAGGGAGCTGAAGCTGCGAGTTGCCAAGCGACAGCCCAGAACTCTTAATGATTTAGAGATGATCTGCAAAGAGGAGTGGACCAAAATTCCTCCTGACATGTGTGCAAACCTCATCATCAACTACAGAAGACGTCTGACCGCTGTGCTTGCCAACAAGGGTTTTGCCACCAAGTATTAGGTCTTGTTTGCCAGAGGGATTAAATACTTATTTCCCTCTGCAGAATGCAAATAAATTCATATACTTTCCACAATGTGATTTTCCGGATTTAATTTGTGATGTGCTATCTCTCACTGTTACCAATAACCTACCCTTCAATTATGGGCTGCTCATGTCTTTGTCAGTGGGCAAACTTACAAAATCAGCAAGGGATCAAATACTTATTTCCACCACTGTATTTTTTTTAAAAAAGTCCCTGGTAAGGCCCCATTTAGAGTACAGCGTGCAATTCAGGAGCCCGCACCTGCAGAAAGATATAAACAGGACGGAGTTGGTCCAGAGAGCGGCTACCAAATTGGTCAACAGTCTCAGTCATAAAACATATAGGGACAGGCTTAGCAGCCACAACTTGTATACCCTGGAAGAGAGGTGGGAGAGAGGGGATATGAAAGAGACGTTTAAATACCTCAGTGGCGTTAATGTTTAGCAAATGAGCCTTTTTCAAACAAAGGAAAACTCTGGAATGAGGGGGGGCATATGATGAAGTTAAGAGGAAATAGGCTTAGGAAGAATCTAAGAAAATACTCTTTCATGGAAAGGGTGGTGGATACGTGGAATGGCCTCCCAGTGGAGGTCGTAGAGACGAGGATTGTGTCAGAATTTAAGAAAGCGTGGGATAGGCATATGGGATCCCTTAGGAAAGGAAAAATTCGTGGTTTCTGAGGATGGGCAGACTAGATGGGCCACTTGACCCTTATCTGCAGTCATGTTTCTGTGTTCAGTGGCTCTGTCCGGATAGTGATGCTGAACATCCTTGGAGACTACCTCAGCATTATCCAGATATAGTCAGGGAGGGCAGCGGCAATATCCAGTGTACTAACTGAATAACTACCTAGATAAAGTGAGGACAGCAAAAAGGCTGTCCTCACTTTAACTGACTAGCTATCCAGATAGTGGACTGAATATCCCAGTTATCTGGGTAGCAGTGAGGAATGCCTCTCTATTTGGATATTCAGTGCCAGACGCCAGACAGACACTGGTGCTGAATAACGATTTATTTAGGTCACAATGACTGGCATTTAAGCAAACACCAACCATGGTGGATGAATACCAGGCAACTAGTTTACTTGTGTAAATGTAAAACTGCTACGTATATTTATCAGCAGCACACATACAGTGGGGGAAATAAGTATTTGATCCCTTGCTGATTTTGTAAGTTTGCCCACTGACAAAGACATGAGCAGCCCATAATTGAAGGGTAGGTTATTGGTAACAGTGAGAGATAGCACATCACAAATTAAATCCGGAAAATCACATTGTGGAAAGTATATGAATTTATTTGCATTCTGCAGAGGGAAATAAGTATTTAATCCCTCTGGCAAACAAGACCTAATACTTGGTGGCAAAACCCTTGTTGGCAAGCACAGCGGTCAGACGTCTTCTGTAGTTGATGATGAGGTTTGCACACATGTCAGGAAGAATTTTGGTCCACTCCTCTTTGCAGATCATCTCTAAATCATTAAGAGTTCTGGGCTGTCGCTTGGCAACTCGCAGCTTCAGCTCCCTCCATAAATTTTCAATGGGATTAAGGTCTGGTGACTGGCTAGGCCACTCCATGACCCTAATGTGCTTCTTCCTGAGCCACTCCTTTGTTGCCTTGGCTGTATGTTTTGGGTCATTGTCGTGCTGGAAGACCCAGCCACGACCCATTTTTAAGGCCCTGGCGGAGGGAAGGAGGTTGTCACTCAGAATTGTACGGTACATGGCCCCATCCATTCTCCCATTGATGCGGTGAAGTAGTCCTGTGCCCTTAGCAGAGAAACACCCCCAAAACATAACATTTCCACCTCCATGCTTGACAGTGGGGACGGTGTTCTTTGGGTCATAGGCAGCATTTCTCTTCCTCCAAACACGGCGAGTTGAGTTCATGCCAAAGAGCTCAATTTTTGTCTCATCTGACCACAGCACCTTCTCCCAATCACTCTCGGCATCATCCAGGTGTTCACTGGCAAACTTCAGACGGGCCGTCACATGTGCCTTCCGGAGCAGGGGGACCTTGCGGGCACTGCAGGATTGCAATCCGTTATGTCGTAATGTGTTACCAATGGTTTTCATGGTGACAGTGGTCCCAGCTGCCTTGAGATCATTGACAAGTTCCCCACTTGTAGTTGTAGGCTGATTTCTAACCTTCCTCATGATCAAGGATACCCCACGAGGTGAGATTTTGCGTGGAGCCCCAGATCTTTGTCGATTGACAGTCATTTTGTACTTCTTCCATTTTCTTACTATGGCACCAACAGTTGTCTCCTTCTCGCCCAGCGTCTTACTGATGGTTTTGTAGCCCATTCCAGCCTTGTGCAGGTGTATGATCTTGTCCCTGACATCCTTAGACAGCTCCTTGCTCTTGGCCATTTTGTAGAGGTTAGAGTCTGACTGATTCACTGAGTCTGTGGACAGGTGTCTTTCATACAGGTGACCATTGCCGACAGCTGTCTGTCATGCAGGTAATGAGTTGATTTGGAGCATCTACCTGGTCTGTAGGGGCCAGATCTCTTACTGGTTGGTGGGGGATCAAATACTTATTTCCCTCTGCAGAATGCAAATAAATTCATATACTTTCCACAATGTGATTTTCCGGATTTAATTTGTGATGTGCTATCTCTCACTGTTACCAATAACCTACCCTTCAATTATGGGCTGCTCATGTCTTTGTCAGTGGGCAAACTTACAAAATCAGCAAGGGATCAAATACTTATTTCCCCCACTGTAGATTTCAAGGGACCAGGTTTTGGGTGTGGTGTGGGCAGCCATTGAAAATATGTGTACTTGCATGTACACGGGGAAATATGCATTTATTTAAAAAAAACTTCCCCATTGGCATTTAAGTGATGAACTGGATTAGGAACTGGTTGACGGACAGACGCCAGAGGGTGGTGGTTAATGGAATTCGCTCGGATGAGGGAAAGGTGAGTAGTGGAGTGCCTCAGGGATCGGTGCTGGGGCCGATTCTGTTCAATATATTTGTGAGTGACATTGCCAAAGGGTTAGAAGGTAAAGTTTGCCTTTTTGCGGATGATACTAAGATTTGTAACACAGTAAGCACACCTGGGAGGGAGTGGAAAACATGAAAAAGGATCTGCAGAAGCTAAAAGAATGGTCTAAGGTTTGGCAATTAAAATTCAATACGAAGAAATGCAAAGTAATGCACTTAGGGAGTAGAAATCCACGGGAGACGTATGTGTTAGGCGATGAGAGTCTGATATGTACAGACGGGCAGAGGGATCTTGGGGTGATAGTATCTGAGGATCTGAAGGCGATGAAACAGTGTGACAAGGCGGTGGACGTAGCCAGAAGGTTGTAAGGCTGTACAGAGAGAGGTGTGACCAGCAGAAAAAAGGAGGTGTTGATGCCCCTGTATAAGTCGTGGGTGAGGCCCCACCTGGAGTATTGAGTTCAGTTTTGGAGGCCGTATCTTGCTAAGGATGTAAAAAGAATTGAAGCGGTGCAATGGAAAGCTACAAAAATGGTATGGGATTTGCGTTACAAGACATATGAGGAGAGACTTTCTGACCTGAACATGTATACCCTGGAGGAAAGGATAAACAGGGGTGACATGATACAGATGTTCAAATATTTGAAAGGTATTAATCTGCAAACAAAACCTTTTCCGGTGATGGGAAGGTGGTAGAACTAGAGGACATGAAATGAGGTTGAAGGGGGGCAGACTCAAGAAAAATGTCAGGAAGTATTTTTTCACGGAGAGAGTGGTGGATACTTGGAATGCCCTCTCGCGGGAGGTAGTGGAGATGAAAACGGTAACGGAATTCAAAAATGCGTGGGATAAACATAAAGGGATTCTGTTCAGAAGGAATGGATCCTCGGAAGCTCAGAGCAGATTGGGTGGCTGCATATCTACAGATGGGGAGAGGGATCTTGGGGTGATAGTATCTGAGGATCTGAAGGCGACGAAACAGTGTGACAAGGCATGGCCATAGCTAGAAGGTTGCTAGGCTGTATAGTGAGAGGTGTGACCAGCAGACGAAAAGAGGTTTTAATGCCCCTGTATAAGTCGTTGGTGAGGCCCCACCTGGAGTATCGTGTTCAGTTTTGGAGGCCATATCTTGCTAAGGATGTAAAAAGAATTGAAGCGGTGCAAAGAAAAATGGTATGGGATTTGCGTTACAAGACGTATGAGGAGAGACTTGCTGACCTGAACATGTATACCCTGGAGGAAAGGAGAAACAGGGGTAATATGATACAGATGTTCAAATATTTGAAAGGTATTAATCCGCAAACGAACCTTTTCCGTAGATGAGAAGGCGGTAGAACTAGAGGACATGAAATGAGATTGAAGGGGGGCAGACTCAAGAAAAATGTCAGGAAATGTTTTTTCACGGAGAGAGTGGTGGATAATTGTTATGCCCTCCCGCGGGACGTGGTGGAGATGAAAACGGTAACGGAATTTAAACATGCGTGGGATAAACATAAAGGAATCCTGTTCAGAAGGAATGGATCCTCAGAAGCTTAGCCAAGATTGGGTGGCGGGGCTGGTGGTGAGAGGCGGGGCTAGTGCTGGGCAGACTTCTATGGTCTGTGCCCTGAAAATGGCGGATACAAATCAAGGTCAGGTATACACAAAAAGTAGCACATATGATGTTGGGCAGACTGGATGGACCGTGCAGGTCTTTTTCTGCCATCATCTACTGTGTTACTATGTATGTTACACCTCTGAATCATGGTTAAGTGTGAGCTAACTACTTGTTTGGACCATGAGTGAGTGAGAGGAAAATTATACTCATTTTTCCGACCTTAAATCCACCTCAAAAAACCAAATATGGGAGGTTTAGAACTTGGCTTCTTACAGTTGGCTCCACTTACAAATCTAGTTTTGCAAAATTCAGCATTTAATGCATACATTTGCTGGCAGCTACACATGTAACACCCCATGAAGCTGCTCTTTCTTTGGATATGTTTGTAAAATGGCAGTTCCCATTGGATGTACTGCATAATATAAGTTATACAAGGTTCAGCTGTCAGTGAAATTTTGAAAATACAAACTTAATTGTCGCTTTTATTACTTAGATGTCCTATGAATAATCTGCCTTTTCATCTTGCTAAATAAGTTCATACCAGTGGTTTATGTCTCCCTGCCAGCAGCTGGAGGCAGAGATGCTGAATGCTTCCAGTGGCATCACCAGTACAAGGAGTGGCTTAGCCTGTGTTTTGAAGTGAAGTACTAAGGGACTTGGAGCTGGCAGGTGAGCAGTGCCGCCAGCTTCTACCAACTGCTCCATTTGCAGTAGTGGGGGAGGATGATATATTCAGCAAGAGAGGGCTCTGGAAGTCTCCTGTAACTAGATACTAGAAAGATTCCGGTTTCTAAATATTCCTCCTTCTCCTTTGCCATCTCTTTTCCAAGCTGAAGTATTGCCATAGTGGGACAGACCGAAGGTCCATCAAGCCCAGTATCCTGTTTCCAACAGTGGCCAATCTAGGTCACAAGTACCTGGCAAGATCCCAAAACAGTACAATACATTTTATGTTGCTTATCCTAGAAGTAAGAAGTGGATTTTCCCAAGTCCATTTTAATAATGGCTTGTGGACTTTTCTTTTAGGAAGATATCCAAACCTTTTTTAAGCCCTGCTAAGCTAACTGCTTTTACCACATTCTCTGGCAACGAGTTTAATTACACATTGAGTGAAGAAATATTTTCTCCGATTCACTTTAAATTTGCTATTTTGTAGCTTCATAGCGTGCCACCTAGTCGTAGTATTCTTGGAAAGAGTAAACAAGCAATTCACATCTACCTATTCCACTCCATCCATTATTTTACATACCTCTGTCATATCTCCCCTCAGCCGTCTTTTCTCCAAGCTGAAGAGCCTTAGCCATTTCAGTCTTTCCTTATAGGGAAGTCATCCCATTCCCTTTATCATCTTCGTCGCCCTTCTCTGTACCTTTTCTAATTCCACCATATCTTGTTTGAGATACGTTCGCCAGAATTCCATGCAGTATTCAAGGTGCAGTCGCACCATGGAGCAATACAAAGTCATTATAACATCCTCGTTTTTATTTTCTATTCCTTTTCTTATAATACCTAACATTCTATTGCTTTTTTTGCCGCCGCAGCACACTGAGCAGAGGGTTTCAAAGTATTGTTGATGACTCCTAGATCCTTTTCTTGGTTGGTTACTCCTAATGCATAACCTTGCATTATGTAGCTGTAGTTCAGGTTCCTATTTCCCACATGCATCACTTTGCAGTCACTCACATTAAAAATCATCTGCCATTTGGATGCCCAGTCTTGTACGGTCATCTTGCAATTTTTTACAATCCTCTTGCGATTTAACAACTTTGAATAACTTTGTTTCATCAGCAAATTTAATTACCTCACTAGTTATTCCCATATCTAGATCATTTATAAATATGTTAAAGAGCAGCAGTCCAACACAGACCCCTGCGGAACCCCACTATCTACCTTTCTCCATTGAGAGTACTGACCAGGTTTTAATCGACAATAGAACACTATCGCCTGTCCCATGACTTTCCATGGAGTCTTTCAAGAGGTACTTTTTTCAAATGCCTTTTGAAAATCCAGATATACGATATCGACCGGCTCACATTTATCCACATGTTTCTTCACCTCTTCAAAGAAATGTAATAGATTGGTGAGGCAAAATTTCCCTTCACTAAATCCATGTTGACTTTGTCTCATTAATCCATGCTTATGTATATGCTTTGTAATTTTGTTCTTTATAATAGTCTGTACCATTTTGCCTGGCACTGATGTCAGGCTTACTGGTCTGTAATTTCCCGGATCACATCTGGAACACTTTTAAAAAATTGGCATTACATTGGCCACCCTCCAGTCTTCTGGTACCATGCTTGATTTAAAACATAAATTACATATTACTAATAATAGTTCTGTAAGTTGAAAACTATATTTGTATTCAGGGATGTATACCATCTGGTCCAGGTGATTTGCTATTTTTCAGTTTGTCAAATTGCCCCATTACATTTTCCAGTTTTACAGAGATTTGATTCAGTTTCTCTGACTCATCAGCATTGAATACCATTTCTGGCACCGGTATCTCTCCCACATCTTCCTTGGTAAAGACCGAAGCAAAGAATTAATTTAATCTCTCCGCTATGACCTTGTCTTCCCTGAATGCCCCTTTTTACCCCTCGGTCATCTAGCGGTCCAACTGATTCTTTTGCTGGCTTCTTGCTTTTAATATACGTAAAAAAGTTTTTACTATGCGTTTTTGCCTCCAACGCAATCTTCTTTTCAAAGTGTCTCTTTGCCTTCCTTGTCAGCGCTTTGCATTTGCCTTCATGTTCAGTTTCATAATCACTTGGGTTGCTTGTTGCCTTCTGTTGAACTTGATCAGTTGCTTCTGCCATCTCTCATGACTGAAATGCTAAGGGGCCCCTTTACAAAGGCACGCTAGTATTTTTAGCATGTGCGTTAAATATGCTTACGCTAAACGCTAGAAATGCCCATATATTCCTATGGACGTCTCTAGCATTTAGCACATACTAATCAGCACGCACTAAAAACGCTAGCGCGCCTTTGTAAAAGGACCCCTGAATGAGTAAAGAAATGCCCTAGGCATGGAGCTACGTCCACATGTTGAATGTTTCCCTATTTTGTAACTGGTCTGTACTTTAGTAACCGAATGCTGGAGTATGGACTATTCTTTTCAGTGAGTCTCTGGGAGTAAGTGAGTGATCTTTACAAAAATGTCTATTGGATGCCAAGCTTTTGAAAAAGTTCTGCAGGAAAACCTGAAGCTCTTCCCATGAATTTATTCCACCTGTCTCTAAAATGTACTACTTGTTGATTGTTAGTAGGGGAGAACCAAGAGAAGGGGAGACTGGACACCATTCTAGCATTGAATATAGTTTAGAGGTAACTAATTATTGGATGTCTGTAATACAGCAGATTGTAAACAGGGAAAATTCACATTAGCTGAGCACCATAGACCCGCCCAGCCTGCTTATTTTCGTTTCTCGTGCATAGTTATTTGTGAATTTCTCTTCACTTGTTTACATCAAAATATTTTCTATGAACTATTGTTTGTACTACAGCATTACTTCTGCTATAAGGTTTGAATCTTGTTTATGCTGTGGTAATAAAAGGTTTGAAAAACATACATGCCATATAGTGCTTTGTTTATCTGACTTACATATTCATAGAAAATTAGCCTCTTTTTGTTATGTAAAGTTTGTGAAATAATCATAGAACATGTCTACATGTGGCAGTTTCATCGTCTGAGATGGTAACCCTAGTGTTGACAGTTAGTTGAAGAGGAGTGGGGCAGGGAAAGGGTGAAATGGTAATAAAGTTGGGGAGGAGTATGGGTGGGGCAAGGGGAAGGGCATATGGCAGGACAGTAGTCTGGTTTTTCTCTGTTAAAAAGTTGGTAACCCTAGTGCTAAGAGCCTTGGCGGATTTCCCCTTTGAGCCCTTGCAGCAGTCCTTCTTAAAGAACTTTACCTTGAAAACTGCCTTCTTGGTAGCTATCTGATCAACTAGATGTATTGCAGAGTCACAGGCCCTCTTGTATAAGAATCCTTGTTTGTCTTTTGCAGCCAATTCTGTTTTAATTTGCACAGTGCCTTCCTTTTATGCCAAAGGTGCTTTATAAGATAGACATGTGCAGAGTAATCTTAAGTACATAAGCTTCACCATACTGGGACAGACCAAAGGTCCATCATGCTGAGTGTCCTGTTTCCAACAGTGGTCAATCCAGGTCACAAGTACCTGGCAAGATCCCCAAAGATTAAAACAGATTTTATACTGTACACCGCCTTGAGTGAATTCTTTCAAAAAGGCGGTAAATAAATCCTAATAAGTAAATGCTGCATATCCCAGAAATAAGCCAACATGGACTTAGTGAAGGGAAATCTTGCCTCGCCAATCTATTACATTTCTTTGAAGGGGTGAATAAACTTGTGGATAAAGTCGAACCAGTTGATATTGTGTTTCTGGATTTTCAAAAGGCGTTTGACAAAGAACCTCATGAAAAATTTCAGAAGAAATTGGAAAGTCATGGGACAGGAGGGTAGTGTCCTATTGTAGATTAAATTCTCCGAGGACAAGCAGGCTGCTTGTTCTCACGACTGGGTGACGTCCGCGGCAGCCCCCACCAACCGGAAAGAAGCTTCGCGGGACGGTCGGCACGCAGGGCACGCCCACCGCGCATGCGCGGCCGTCTTCCCGCCCGTGCGCGACCGCTCCCGCCAGTTCCTTTTTTTCCGCGCCTGGAGAGAGTCGTGTTTTGCGCTCTCTCTGTTCAGCCGCCGGATCGTTCGATCGCGTATACGCTGATCGTGCTTTTTTCTAACTTTATCGGTTTTAGTTACCGCCCGGTTTCCTTTTAAAAAAAAAAAAAAGAAACCCTGCGCGTGTGGGACACGCGCTCCCTTTTTTCCCTCGCTTCCAGCGGGGACGCCACATTGCGGCCTAGTGGCCGCTCGGTCGTTTGTTTTTCGTGGTGTGATTTTAGCCACCATTGACGACTTTGACTTCGCCGACGCGATTTTTCCGTCGATGTCCTCGAAGGTCCCGAGTGGATTTAAAAAGTGTGGTCGCTGCGGCCGGCGATCTCGCAGACCGACACCCACGCTTGGTGCCTCCAGTGCCTCGGGCCGGAGCACAATCTCAAGTCGTGTTCTTTGTGTCTCGGTCTCCGGAAACGGACTCAGGTTGCGAGGCAAGTTCTGCGGGACCGTCTTTTTGGAACTTGCGCCGGCCCCTCGACGTCGACCTCGAAGGCATCGGTATCGACGCCCGGCCCTTCGGTACCGGTATCGATGCCCGAGACATCGGCACCGATGGCAGCGACCCCAGGAGAACAGGTCCCGTCGGCCCGCCGGTCTTCCGGTGAGAGTGGGGGTGAGAGGCCGCGTGGGCAGTCGGCCCCGGTCACGCCCTCAGCTCGTGGGCCGCGGGACCGAACCCTGTCTGACCCGGTACCTCGAGACCGAGGGGGATCGACCTCCTCCTCCTCCATGCCCTCCGGCGCCGGTGACGTGCATCGGAAGAAAGACAAGAAGCGTCGTCACCGGTCACCTTCGGTGCATCCCGATGTCGGAGAGGAGACGACGCCGAAGCGTCATCGTCGTGAGGAGAGGTCTCCGTCGGTTGTGGAGGTACCGACGCGTCGGGGTTCCGGCACCTCGGTGCCGTCTCCTGGCCCCCAGCAGCTTCCGGCACCGACACCCTTACCGGCCCCACCGCCTTTCCCGGCAGCGGGCCTGGACGAGTGCCTCAGAGCCATCCTTCCGGGGATCCTGGAAGGGCTGATGCGCCAGGCTGTGCCCTCGGCGCCGATGACTGGGGCGCCGGCGAGCTCTAGCCCGGCGCCGGGGCTGTCGACACCGCCGCCGCTTGCGGTGCCGGTCTCGACCGCCACGCAGGTGGAGTCCCCGTCGGCGCGGGAGTCCACCGCTCGACGACACCGAGACCTCGGTGCCTCGACGTCGAGCCGGGCCCGGTACAGGACTCAGCTACATGAGCTAATGTCTGATACCGAGGATGAGGACTCGTGGGGGGAAGAGGAGGACCCTAGATATTTCTCCTCAGAGGAGTCTACGGGCCTTCCCTCGGACCCCACGCCTTCACCGGAGAGGAAGCTCTCACCTCCTGAGAGTCTCTCCTTTGCCTCCTTTGTGCGGGATAAGTCTATCAGCATTCCCTTCCCCGTGGTCTCTGTGGAAGAGCCGAGGGCCGAGATGCTCGAGGTCCTCGACTATCCATCACCACCTAGAGAGTCCTCCACGGTGCCGCTGCACAATGTCCTGAAGGAGACGCTGCTCCGGAACTGGGTGCGACCATTAACTAACCCCACCATTCCCAAGAAAGCAGAGTCCCAGTACAGGATCCACTCTGACCCAGAGCTCATGCGGCCCCAATTGCCCCATGACTCAGCGGTCGTGGATTCTGCTCTCAAGAGGGCACGGAGTTCGAGGGATACCGCCTCGGCGCCCCCGGGGCGGGAGTCTCGCACTCTGGACTCGTTTGGGAGGAAGGCCTACCAATCCTCCATGCTCGTGACCCGCATCCAGTCATACCTGCTCTATATGAGCATCCACATGCGGACCAATGTGCAACAGCTGGCGGACCTGGTCGAGAAGCTCCCGCCGGAGCAGTCCAGGCCTTATCAGGAGGTGGTCAGGCAGCTGAAGGCGTGCAGAAAGTTCCTGTCCAGGGGTATTTTTGACACCTGTGACGTGGCATCTCGTGCTGCGGCCCAAGGTATAGTGATGCGCAGGCTCTCATGGCTGCGTGCCTCTGACCTGGACAACCGCACCCAGCAGAGACTGGCTGACGTCCCTTGCCGGGGGGATAACATTTTCGGTGAGAAGGTCGAGCAGATGGTGGACCAACTGCATCAGCGGGAAACCGCTCTCGACAAGCTCTCCCACCGGGCGCCTTCAGCATCCACCTCCACAGGCGGACGTTTTTCCCGGGCCCGGCAGGCTGCACCCTATTCTTTTGCGAAGCGTAGGTACAACCAGCCGGCCCGAAGGCCTCGTCAGGCAAAGGGACAGCCCCAGCGCGCTCGTTCTCGTCAACAGCGTGCGCCTAAGCAGCCCCCTGCGCCTCCACAGCAAAAGCCGGGGACGGGCTTTTGACTGGATCCACGGGAACATAGCCGCCCTACAAGTGTCCGTACCGGACGATCTGCCGGTCGGAGGGAGGTTAAAATTCTTTCACCAAAGGTGGCCTCTCATAACCTCCGACCAGTGGGTTCTCCAAATAGTGCGGTGCGGATACGCCCTGAATTTGGCCTCCCTGCCTCCAAATTGTCCCCCGGGAGCTCAGTCTTTCAGCTCCCATCACAAGCAGGTACTTGCAGAGGAACTCTCCGCCCTTCTCAGCGCCAATGCGGTCGAGCCCGTACCACCCGGGCAGGAAGGGCAGGGATTCTATTCCAGGTACTTCCTTGTGGAAAAGAAAACAGGGGGGATGCGTCCCATCCTAGACCTGAGAGGCCTGAACAAATTCCTGGTCAAAGAAAAGTTCAGGATGCTTTCCTTGGGCACCCTTCTGCCAATGATTCAGAAAAACGATTGGCTATGTTCCCTGGATTTAAAGGACGCATATACTCACATACCGATACTGCCAGCTCACAGACAGTATCTCAGATTCCGCCTGGGCGCACGGCACTTTCAGTATTGTGTGCTGCCCTTTGGGCTCGCCTCTGCCCCACGAGTGTTTACCAAGTGCCTCGTGGTGGTAGCGGCCTACCTACGCAAGCTGGGAGTGCACGTGTTCCCATATCTCGACGATTGGCTGGTCAAGAACACCTCGGAGGCAGGAGCCCTCCGGTCCATGCAGTGCACTATTCAACTTCTGGAGCTGCTGGGGTTTGTGATAAATTACCCAAAGTCCCATCTCCAGCCAACTCAGTCTCTGGAATTCATAGGAGCGCTGCTGAATTCCCAGACGGCTCAGGCCTACCTTCCCGAAGCGAGGGCCACCAACCTCTTGGCCCTGGCTTCGCAGACCAGAGCGTCTCAGCAGATCACAGCTCGGCAGATGTTGAGACTTCTGGGTCATATGGCCTCCACAGTTCATGTGACTCCCATGGCTCGTCTTCACATGAGATCTACTCAATGGACCCTAGCTTCCCAGTGGTTCCAAGCCACCGGGAATCTAGAAGATGTCATCCGCCTCTCCACCAGTTGCCGCACTTCACTGCTCTGGTGGACCATCCGGACCAATTTGACCCTGGGACGTCCATTCCAAATTCCGCAGCCCGTGAAAGTGCTGACGACGGATGCATCTCGCCTGGGGTGGGGAGCCCATGTTGATGGGCTTCACACCCAGGGTCTGTGGTCCCTCCAGGAAAAGGATCTGCAGATCAACCTCCTGGAGCTCCGAGCGATCTGGAACGCACTGAAGGCTTTCAGAGATCGGCTGTCCTGCCAAATTATCCAAATTCGGACAGACAATCAGGTTGCAATGTATTACGTCAACAAGCAGGGGGGCACCGGATCTCGCCCCCTGTGCCAGGAGGCCGTCGGGATGTGGCGTTGGGCGTGTCGGTTCGGCATGCTCCTCCAAGCCACGTACCTGGCAGGCGTAAACAACAGTCTGGCCGACAGACTGAGCAGAGTCATGCAACCCCACGAGTGGTCGCTCCATGCCAGAGTGGTACGCAAGATCTTCCGAGCGTGGGGCACCCCCTCGGTGGACCTTTTCGCCTCTCAGACCAACCACAAGCTGCCTCTGTTCTGTTCCAGACTTCAGGCACACGGCAGGCTAGCGTCGGATGCCTTTCTCCTCCATTGGGGGACCGACCTCCTGTATGCTTATCCTCCCATACCTTTGGTGGGGAAGACCTTACTGAAGCTCAAGCAAGACCGCGGCACCATGATTCTGATAGCGCCCTTTTGGCCCCGTCAGATCTGGTTCCCTCTTCTTCTGGAGTTGTCCTCAGAAGAACCGTGGAGATTGGAGTGTTTTCCGACTCTCATTTCGCAGAACGACGGAGCGTTACTGCACCCCAACCTTCAGTCTCTGGCTCTCACGGCCTGGATGTTGAGGGCGTAGACTTCACTGCGTTGGGTCTGTCTGAGGGTGTCTCCCGGGTCTTACTTGCCTCTAGGAAGGATTCCACTAAAAAGAGTTACTTTTTCAAGTGGAGGAGGTTTGTCGTGTGGTGTGAGAGCAAGGCCCTAGAACCTCGTTCTTGCCCTGCACAGAACCTGCTTGAATACCTTCTGCACTTATCAGAGTCTGGCCTCAAGACCAACTCAGTAAGGAATCACCTTAGTGCGATTAGTGCTTACCATTATCGTGCGGAAGGTAAAGCCATCTCTGGAGAGCCTTTAGTCGTTCGATTCATGAGAGGCTTGCTTTTGTCAAAGCCCCCTATCAAGCCTCCTACTGTGTCATGGGATCTCAACGTCGTCCTCACCCAGCTGATGAAACCTCCTTTTGAGCCACTGAATACCTGCCATCTGAAGTACTTGACCTGGAAGGTCATTTTCTTGGTGGCAGTTACTTCAGCTCGTAGGGTCAGTGAGCTTCAAGCCCTAGTAGCTCATGCTCCATATACCAAATTTCATCACAACAGAGTAGTGCTCCGCACCCACCCAAAGTTCCTGCCGAAGGTGGTGTCGGAGTTCCATCTTAACCAGTCAATTGTCTTGCCAACATTCTTCCCCAGGCCGCATACCCGCCCTGCTGAACGTCAGTTGCACACATTGGACTGCAAGAGAGCATTGGCCTTCTACTTGGAGCGGACACAGCCCAACAGACAGTCCGCCCAATTGTTTATTTCTTTCGACCCTAACAGGCTAGGGGTCGCTGTCGGGAAACGCACCATCTCTAATTGGCTAGCAGATTGCATTTCCTTCACTTACGCCCAGGCTGGGCTGACTCTTGAGGGTCATGTCACGGCTCATAGTGTTAGAGCCATGGCAGCGTCAGTGGCCCACTTGAAGTCAGCCACTATTGAAGAGATTTGCAAGGCTGCGACGTGGTCATCTGTCCACACATTCACATCACATTACTGCCTCCAGCAGGATACCCGACGCGACAGTCGGTTCGGGCAGTCGGTGCTGCAGAATCTGTTTGGGGTGTAAATCCAACTCCACCCTCCAGGACCCGAATTTATTCTGGTCAGGCTGCACTCTCAGTTAGTTGTTCTTCGTAGGTCAATTTCTGTTGTTTCCTCGCCGTTGCGAGGTTCCATTGACCTGGGTTCTTGTTTTGAGTGAGCCTGAGAGCTAGGGATACCCCAGTCGTGAGAACAAGCAGCCTGCTTGTCCTCGGAGAAAGGGTATGATACATACCTGTAGCAGGTGTTCTCCGAGGACAGCAGGCTGATTGTTCTCACCTACCCTCCCTCCTCCCCTTTGGAGTTGTGTGTTTCATCTTTTGCTAGTCATTCAACTGGCGGGAGCGGTCGCGCACGGGCGGGAAGACGGCCGCGCATGCACGGTGGGCGTGTCCTGCGTGCCGACCGTCCCGCGAAGCTTCTTTCCGGTTGGTGGGGGCTGCCGCGGACGTCACCCAGTCGTGAGAACAATCAGCCTGCTGTCCTCGGAGAACACCTGCTACAGGTATGTATCATACCCTAACTGGTTAAAGGATAGAAAACAGACAGTAGGGTTAAATGGTTAGTATTCTCAATGGAGAAGGGTAGATAGTAGGGTTCCCCATGGGGTCTGTGCTGGGACCGCTGCTTTTTAACATATTTATAAATGATCTAGAGATGGGAGTAACTAGTGAGGTAATTAAATTTGCTGATGAAACAAAATTATTCAAAGTTGTTAAATCGTGAGAAGATTGTGAAAAATTACAAGAGGACCTTACGAGACTGGGAGACAGGGCGTCTAAATGGCAGATGATGTTTAATGTGAACAAGTGCAAAGTGATGCATGTGGGAAAGAGGAACCCAAATTATAGCTATGTCATGCAAGGTTCCATGTTAGGAGTCACCGACTCAGCGTCGTTGTTGATGATACGTTGAAACCCTCTGCTCAGTGTGCTGCGGCGACGGCTAAGAAAGCAAATAGAATGTAAGGTATTATTAGGAAAGGAATGGAAAACAAAAGTGAGGACATTATAATGCCTTTGTATCGGTCCATGGTGCGACTGCACTCCGAATATTGTGTTCAATTCTGGTCGTCGCATCTCAAAAAAGATGTAGTGGAATTTAGAAAAGGTACAGAGAAGGGCGACAAAAGTGATAAAGGGGATGGGACGACTTCCCTATGAGGAAAGGCTGAAGCGTCTAGGGCTCTTCAACTTGGAGAAATGACAGATGACGTTTAATGTGAGCAAGTGCAAAGTGATGCATGTGGGAAAGAGGAACCCAAATTATAGCTAAGTGATGGAAACAGGATGCTGAGCTTGATGGACCTTTGGTCTGTCCCAGTATGGTAATACTTATGTACTTATTTTCCCAGGTCTATATTATTAATGGCTTATGGGCTTTTCTTTATGAACTTGCCCAATCTATTTTTAAACCCTGCTAAGCTAATTGCTTTTATAATATTCCCTGGCAGTGAACTCCAGAGTTTAGTTACACATTAAGTGAAGAAATATTTTCTTCAGTTTGTTTTAAATTTACTACTTAGTAGCTTCATTGTGTGCCCCCTAGTCCTTGTGTTTTTGGAAAGATTAAACAAGCGATTCACATTTACCCGTTCCACTCTACTCAGTATTTTAAGACCTCTATCATATCTTCCCTCAGCTGTCTCTTTTTTCTAAGCTGAAGAGCCCTAACCTCATTAGTCGTCCCATCCCTCTTACCATTTTTGTTGCCCTTCTCTGTACCTTTTCAGATCCCACTGTATCTCTTTTGAGATACGGTAACCAAAGTTGCATACAATAATCTAGATGCAGTCGCACCATGGAGCAATCCAAAGGGAGATAGTTCCATTGGCCGAGCAGTAGCGGAAGAAGCTTTTTATACATCCCGTTGGTCTGCACTGGTGTAGCAAGATGAAAAGTAAGTTGAGATTTTACCTTACCAGATAGTTTCCTTTCCTTGATTCCTGCTAAACCAGTCTAGAGCCCACCTGAGAAAACTACAATGCTGAGGACATTGTTGCAGCATGTGCCTGTGTTTCTGCATTTACTCCCTCAGTGTCTCTCCTTTCTAAATGGAGACATTTGCAGAGGACCCCTTTAAAGGATTTTTGACCTTTGTATATAGTCGTTGGTTGTTCTTGCATTTGCATAAGCCTATTGGCAAATTCCAGGCTGCACCACTCCTTATAGTGGTGATGTCACTGGAAGAGTTCAGCTTCTCTGCTTTTATCTGTTGGTAGAGAGGCATAAACCTGTTGTTCTGGACTGGTCTAGCAGGAATCAAGGAAAGGACTTTATCAAGTAAGGCAAAATTTCACCTTGAAGAAATTAATCTAAATCTTTCTGCTTGAATGTGTGCCTGAAGCCAGTGTTCTTTTAAAATTAGCTGCAGTGTGAGCAGTTTGGACTCTTTCTTTTGTGAGATCAGCACTAGCCAGTACTGTCTGTATAGCCCTGTGTAAGCTGCTGCAGCACTTCCACTCCAGTCCAAAGTCGTATGCTGTCGACAGATTGTTTTCTGCTATTATGTAACTTGAGATGTTGTTGCAATGAAATGTAAGGATTAAGCGCCTCCTCCATTTCTTTTTTGTCCTCTATTAGGGAATGTACATAAAATCAACGTATGACGGATTGCATGTCATTACAGGCACCACGGAACATGTAAGTTATTTGAAATTAAATGTCCAATAGGTACAGTGTTCTAAGTTGTTGCTTGAACTTTTTTTCCCCTTTTATCCTAAGTGATCTTTTCCTAATTTTACCTGATTTGGTTTGGTTGCATGTTAGACACTTCTTGCAGTAGAGGTAGTATAATCTGTTATTATTCCAGCTTTTACTTTTTCAAAGATATGTAACATATGAATGTGCCTTGTTAATATACCTCAGGGTTTGCTTATTTTAGAAAGATATATACATAGATATAGATAGGTGTGTGTCTGTGTGTGTATATAGATATGTATACTGCGTTGTGATGAAAATTTTAATCATGATTAATCGTGAGATCAAAGATATGTCCCCCTCCACTGCAACTCCTTGTGACTGGGCAAGTCACTTAACCCTGCATTGCCCAGAGTCACAAGAACCTGCAGTAGGGAAAAAATAAATAACATATCTTTAATCGTGATTACACATTTTAATCAAAATGCAGCCCTAAAAAAATTAAAGAATGAAAAGTAATGAAAAGATACAAAACACAAATTGAAAAATTATAAAGAATCTAAAACAGCGTGTAGAATAGCTATAAACAGCCTTACAGTTTACACGGCCTACTTCAGAAAAGGAAGCCTATTGTGTGTGTGTGTGTGTGTAGGTATGTATATGCATTTCATGCAGATTGTCAACAAACTGGCAGATGCAATTGAAAGTGGATAAGCGTGACCCACAAGAATAGACAAGTACAGTTATAAGTCAGATACTTTGGGATCGATATTCAGCATAATTTAATAGGGTAGAATAGCTCCCAGGAGCAGCCCAAGGCAAGATGGCGCCCCCTACCAGGCAGAGATGCTGCCCCCCTTCCTTCCTTCCTCCACCCCATTCGCTGCGTTTACGTTGTTGTTTCGTCATGTTCCAAAAGCCAGCGGGGGCAGTGATTCCCATATACTGCCCTACCACCAGCACCCGCCTCTTCCCTTTACTATAGCCGCCTCTGACAAAACAGGAAGTTACATCAGAGAGGCGGCTGCAGTAAATGGAAGAGGCATGTGCCGGCGGAAGGGCAGCATATGGGAATTACTGCCCCGCCAGCTTTTGGAACATGATGTATTTACTTACATTCCTCCTAAGTCTGTTTCCTCTTAACTTCATCGTATGTCCCCTCATTCCAGAGTTTTCCTTCATTTGAAAAAGGCTTGCCTCCTGTATATTGACACCACTGAGGTATTTAAATGTCTCTATCGTATCCCGTTTCTCTCGCCTCTCTTCCAGCGTATACATGTTGAGGTTCCTAAGCCTGTCCCTTTATGTTTTATGGCAGAGACCAGTTACTAATTTTCTAGCCGCCCTCTGGACCTACTTCATCCTGTTTATTTCTTTCTGTAGGTGCGGTCTCCACAACACAACAGCATCCACTACCCCTAGCAGTCACTCTCTTCTAGTCCTCACTTCCCCCTGCACTCTCTTAAACCTCCCATCCCTTGTAGTCACTTTTTTTGCCAATATCATCCTTTGTTCCAAGCAGTCCTCCTCCCTGTCCCCAGCAATCACTTTCTTCCAATCCCCCCTCATCCTTAGCAGTATTTCCTTAATCATCTCCAACATCCCCTGTTCCCAGAATACTATCACCTACAAGCATAACTGGCATCAGTTAAGTGCGAGTATTTACGCAAGTCATTGAGCTGGTGTAAATGGACACTTACTAGTATTCTGTAAAGGCAGTCTTGCAAAATTGCCATTAAATTTGCACTTATCCCCTAATTCTGTAAAAGTTGCCAAAAATTGCGTGCACAATTTAATTAAATAATGTCAGACTTGTGAGTTCTTGTACCAAGTAGGGTGCTGCCGAGCCTGGTACTTGGACCAGGTTCTGCTTGGCGGCCGGACAACCCTAGGTTTCACCTGCGCTGACCGCCGTTCTCCAGAGGTTGAGCCCCTAGGTGCGGGCGGCCTGCAGGGCTTATGAGACGGATCAGGAAGCGGGGTGGTGAAGGTAACAACCAGACAGGCAGCAGGCAAGAAAGTGATCCAGGTACAGGCTGTCAATAGGCAGGCAGCAGGCAAGGGAGTAATCCAGGAACAGGCAGGGGAATAATCCAGGTATAGGCAAAGTCAATAGGCAAACAACAGGCAAGAGAGTAATCCAGGCACAGGTAAGTCAATAGGCAGGCAGCAGGTCAAGAGAGTAATCCAGGTATGGGCAAAGTCAGTAGGCAGGCAGCAGGCAAGAGAGTAATCCAGGCACAGGCAAAGTCAGCAATGAGGGACAAAGTAGAGAAGAAGCACGCTATTGAGCAAGTAACACCTACCAAAGTAGAAGCCGAAGCATGGAGTCCAGGAAGAGCTCAGCTGATAAAGTGCTGGCGTCTAACATCAGCAGGGACCAGCAGGGAGAAGGAGCACAGCCATAGGACAAGAGCAGGGGAAGGAGGAACCAGAAGACCAATAGGAGAGAAGCAAGGGAAGCCAGGCAGAGAGAGAGAGCAGACCCAGGTGCATGGAAGCAAAGCAATCAAGAAGCCTGCAGCCAGAGAAGAACTACACACACATGGCTCAGGGCTGTGCCAGTCAAGTGTGCATGTCGACGGGACTCCGCGCAGCCCGAGGACGCCACTTGCGTTGAGGTAGGGGACATGACAAATAATGAGCTAATTAGTGCCAATAATTGGCATTTTTAACAAGCAGTTGGCACTAATTAAATTTAAATGAACTTTACGTTCCTAAAATTTGTGGGTGATTTGAAGTTATCAATAGAAATCAAACAAAATAAAACATGGAAAAGAAAATAAGATGATACCTTTTTTATTGGACATAACAATACATTTCTTGATTAGCTTTCGAAGGTCGCCCTTCTTCCTCAGATCGGAAATAAGCAAATGTGCTAGCTGACAGTGTATATAAGTGAAAACATTCAAGCATTACTATGACAGTCTGACAGGGTGGGAGGATGGGGGTGGGTAGGAAGTATGCATGGGGACATCAAAGCATATCATTGATATTATAACAGGATGGGTGTGGATAGGTGAGGGAAGGGTGATCAACAGAGACATACAGCTTTATGGTTTATAATGGGCTAGGAACCCATTATATGATTTGAAAAAGGGGGCATGGAAATGGGAAGGTCATAGGCATTCCTAAAATTATGTTGTTAAAGAATAACTGGGATGCATGTACTCCACGTTTCAGTTGGTGCAAATGGCTGCGCCTAAAATTAGGTGTGATTCCTGGGCATCGGCGCTATTCTGTAAACCGTGCTTAACTTTAAGCTTGGCTTATAGAATACCGCAGTGGTTCCCAAACCTGGCCCTAGAGGTACCCCAGCCAGCCAGATTTTCAAGGTATTCACAAGAGAGAGATTTGCATGCATTGCCTCCACTGCGTGCAATTTTCCTGATGAATATTCATAGTGGTTTGGGAACCACTGGAATTGTGCATTTTTCGGTGCCATATATAGAATCCAGTCCTTAGTGTGTTCTGTTGGGGTACCTGACTTTAGACCCTCTTTTTCTTAAATTTACACCTATAACTGCTTGTGCATGACCCAGATTTGCGTATGTGTGGGAGACATAGGAGCCAACTTTTTAAAATTATTGGAGGGTGCTAAGTCTAGTGGAAATAACCCCTTCCTGGACACATACAAGGAATTTTCTCTATATTGGGGGGTGCTCAAGCACCCACAGAGTCGGCTCCTATGGTGGGAGATGGAGTCACAAAGTACACACAAGGGTTATATAACAAACGCCTTAAATATACATAGCTGAATTTTAGCTGTGATTTTGGCCACTTTTTGAAGACAAATAGGTGCTATGTGCCTTTATAATCTCTACCTGGACTTTTACCCAGGCGACCCATTATAAAATTACCCTCCATGTTCATGCATACCTTCAGCTGCATGTAAGGTGAGCAACTTCTCAAAAAAAGGTTGTTTCCACACATAGACCACTATTTGACCCACGGGAATAGCTTTGAAAATTACCTCCGTGTGTCATCATCTTGTCCCCCGATCCCAGGCCTTGTGGATGTTGTACATGAAATCCCATTTGGTCTTCCAGGTGATTTAATTCCCAGCCCTCTGATGCGCCTCATCTGCAGGAGGTTTCTAGCCCACGCTGTGCGTTTCAATCACAATAGGTCTGGAACTAGAGAGATACCTTCCTGCTTTGTGTGTATTGTCAGGGCTGCAGAGAAGAGCTGTTGTTATGGCAGCATAATTATTTTTCTTTTAATAGCTGTTGCAGTAATGTGTGCCAGGCACCGGGGGGGGGGGGGGGGGGCTAGATAAATCAAAGCAAATATTTCCACATACGTCAGTCCCGCTTCTGATTTCTATCGGAGGTTTTCCTGCTTATGTTGTGAAGAGGACCTTTTTGTGAGAAGTCAGTACACTTCACATACAGACGATGATACAGACATATTATTTAAATTAGTGCATTAAACTGCCAAAATATGCCACTTGTTTGGGACATAAGAACATAAGCGTTGCCATACTGGAACAGACTGAAAGTCCATCAGGCCCAGTATCTTGTTTCTAAAAGTGGCCAATCCAGGTCATAAGTACGTGCAAAAGGTTAAAACAATTTTATGCTGCTTATCCTAGAAATAAGCAGTGGATTTTCCCAAGTCCATAATGGCTTATGGAGTTTTCTTTTAGGAAATTAGCTAAACCTTTTTTTTTAAACCCTGCTAAGCTAACTGCTTTTACCACATGTTCTGGTAAGTGGTTAAATGAACTGTGATTGTTTACTATCAAAAAGTATATTTCCCAGTATGTTTTATCTGGTTTCTTGATTTTGAAACCCACCTTGAACTGTCAAGGTATGTGGCAGGCTATAAGAATTGCTATACCGTAGCATACCATACCAAATTCCAGAGTTTAATTATACGTTGAGTGAATCAGTAGAAATAAGACAAAATAAAACATGGAAAAGAAAATAAGATGATACCTTTTTTATTGGACATAACTTAATACATTTCTTGATTAGCTTTCGAAGGTTGCCCTTCTTCATCAGATCGGAAATAAGCAAATTTTGGTAGATGACAGTATATATGAGTGAAACTTCAAAGCATTTCAGTGACAGTCTAACAGGATGGGGGTGGATAGGTGAGAGTCAGGGAGACAGGAGAGCAATACAATTTGCAAGGCAATACAATTTTATGCTCTGTAATGGGCTAGAAAACCCAGATCTTTGTTAAGTCCTGTCTGGTGGGTGTTAAAATATTTAATCATTTTGACTTCAAAGGTCTTACATTCCTGTATTGTTTTAAAGTTCCCTTTCAGGATCCTTACCATGAAATCACTGGTACAGTGTTCTGGTTTTGTAAAGTGCTGTCCCACAGGTGTGACATCTTTGTTTGTACTGGCATTTTTCATATGATGTCTATGTAAATTAAATCTCTTCTTTAGCATCTGACTTGTTTCTCCAATGTAGCAGCCTTCATTGCACTTTTTACACTGAATGATATATATCACATTGGAAGATGAGCGTGTGAAAGATTCCTTAATGTTGAATATTTTTCCTTTGTGAATGATCATGGGGTCCTGTGAGATATTTTGGCATAGTTTGCAGCTGGATATGTTGCAAGGATATGTGCCATTCTTTTCTTTTTGAGTCTGTGTTGGGAGCTTACTTCTAATTAGCTTGTGTTTTAAGTTGGGTGAAGAAATATTTTCTCCGGTTTGTTTTAAATTTACTACTTATTAGCTTCATTGTGTGCCCCCTAGTCCCTTGTATTTTTGAAAAGAGTAAACAAGTGATTCACGTCTACCTGTTCCACTCCATTCTACTTTATATACCTCTATCGTATCTCCCCTCAGCCGCGTTTTCCCCAAGCTAAAGAGCCCTAGCCTCTTTAGCCTTTTCTCATAGGGAAGTCATCCCATCCCTTTTATCATTTCCTTTGCCCTTCCCTGTACCTCTTCTAATTCTCCTATATCATTTTTGTGATTCAGTGACTAGAATTGCACACAGTATTCGAGGTGCGGTCGGACCGTGGAGCAATACAAAGGCATTATAATATTCTCATTTTTGTTTTCCATTCCTTTCCTAACATTCTGTTTGCTTTCTTAGTTGCTGCTTCATACTGAGCAGAGGGTTTCAACGTATTATCAACGATGACACCGAGGTTTTTTTCCTGGTTGGTGACTCCTAGTGTGGAGCCTTGTATCATGTAGCTATAGTCTGGGTTCCTCTTTCCTACATGCATCACTTGTGCACTTGCTCATATTAAAAATGTCATCTGCCATGTGGATGCCCAGTCTCGTAAGGTCCTCTTGCAATTTTTCACAATCCTCTTGTGATTAAACAACTTTGAACAACTGTGTGTCACTGGCAAATTTAATTACCTAACTAGTTATACCCATCTCTAGATCATTTATAAATATGTTAAAAAGCAGCGATCCCAGCACAGACCCCTTAGAAACCCCACTATTTACCCTTCTCCATTGAGAATACTGTCCATTTAACCCTGCTCTCTGTTTCCTATCTTTAACCAGTTTTTAATCCACAATAGGACATTGCCTCCTATCCCATGACTTCTAAATTCCTCTGGAGTCTTTCATGAGGTACTTTGTCGCATGCCTTTTGAAAATCCAAATACACAATATTGACCAGCTCACCTTTATCCGCATGTTTATTCACCCCTTCAAATAAGTGTAGCAGATTGGTGAGGCAAGATTTCCCTTGACTAAATCCATGTTGGCTTTGTCCAATTAATCCATGCTTTTGAATATGCTCTGTAATTTTGTTCTTTATAATAGTCTGTATCATTTTGCCCAGCACCTATGTCAGGCTCACCGGTCTATAATTTCTCAGGTCACCTCTGGATTTGTGTTTTGAAGCTCCTTACACATTTGCAGAGATTAGGGACATTAATAAAAAATTTAAATTATCTTCTAGGAAACATGTTGTTCCGCTTCTTATCTGTTTAAGATATACCACTAACTAAAACTAAATAGATTTGTGGTTTTCTAATGGGGGCACTTTAGTGCACTTTTTATATAGTAAAATCTAATAAAGGTGTGATTTGTATTTCTATTGATTTTGTATTCATTCTAATTGTATTGAACTTCTTATGTATTGTGACCTAATATTAAGCACCAGGATACGCTAATTGGCAGTTACACATGTAAGTGTTAGTGGTGTTCTAAGAAGTACGTGCCAAAATCACTTAGCAAATAACTGCAAGGGAGGCGTTCACCACACGATGCACGCAACGTATAAAGTACTATCAGTAGTACGTGTTACATGGCGCACTTAGGCACGTCTGCTTATACCAGCTATTAACCTGCTGTCAGGTCTGCCGAGGAGAGGGGGCTCCAAGGCTTCTGGTGGCAGGTAGGCAGGCACACACAGTCAAAAGAAGGCTGCATTGGTCGCCTGCTCCTGTGTGCCAGAACCGGTACCCCAGTTATCACGTTAACTCTGCTCTGTTGCCACAGGTCCTTCTTCCTGCCTCGGCCCACCTCCTCCTGTGTGAAGTGCTTCCTGTTTCCGCATAGATGGGAGGAGATGCGGCAGGAAGAAGGACTTGAGGCGGCAGAGCAGAGTACGCATTAACGCGATAACCCAGGTCCCGGCACACAGGAGCAGGAGAGAGAAGATAGACCGAGGGAGCAGGCGCAGTAAGTGATGGTCAAACTGCAGTTTTGATTTTGATTTGTGAATTGGTATGGACTTGTTCTCGGACAGCAAGTTAACTTGCATGCATGTACAAAATCATTAATCCTGCACACCACTTCAGAGAGAATCCAGACTTAATAGAACAGATTCCAGTTCAGCGTCTGTCCTTGGCTGCTTTAACTATTCAGTATTGTGACTGATGAAGTGGAGTGGTTTGGGGGGGAGGGGGGGCTGGGGGCCTGGGGCCCTTAAGATTGTTTCCCTGGGCCCAGCTTTGTCTCTCAGTGGTCCTGCCTGCTGTACATGGTGCACCTTAAGTTTTGGTTCATGAGCAAGCTTTTATGCTAGCTGGAATTGGAGCTAAGCATGCCTCATTGTGACATCTAAATTGAGACCTCATTTTATAGAATTGATAAAGGGGATGGGACGACTTCCCTATGAGGAAAGGCTAAAGCGGCTAGGGCTCTTCAGCTTGGAGAAAAGGCGGCTGAGGGGAGATATGATAGAGGTCTATAAAATAATGAGTGGAGTTGAACGGGTAGATGTGAAGCATCTGTTCATGCTTTCCAAAAATACTAGGACTAGGGGGCATGCAATGAAGCTACAATGTAGTAAATTTAAAACGAATCAGAGAAACTTTTTCTTCACTCAACGTGTAATTAAACTCTGGAATTCGTTGCCAGAGAATATGGTAAAAGCGGTTAGCTTAGCGGAGTTTAAAAAAGGTTTGGACAGCTTCCTAAAGGAAAAGTCCATAGACCATTATTAAATGGACTTGGGGAAAATCCACTATTTCTGGGATAAGCAGTATAAAATGTTTTGTACATTTTTGTGATCTTTCCAGGTATTTGTGACCTGGATTGGCCACTGTTGGAAACAGGATGCTGGGCTCAATGGACCTTTGGTCTTTCCCAGTATGGCAATACTTATGTAGAATTACCCCTTTACCTTTTAATTGCCCTAAATAGATCTTGAAGAGCCCCCCCCCCCCCCCAGCCAGTTAGGTTTTCAGGATAACCGCAATGAATATGCATGAGATAAATTCATATATACTGTTTCTCATGAATGTTCACTGTGGATATCATGAAAATTCCACTAGCTGGGGGGGCCCTCCAGGGCAGGTGTAGGAACCAATACCTAAGGCAATTTCTTTATGACAATCAAAAGTGTGTGTGGGGGGGGGGGGGGGGGGGGGGGGGGGGAGAACATTGTGTTGTATCCTGTATCTCATCAGCACCTGACTTGCAATTACATTGTACCAGGTTAGGAGTGAGGGGGTCAGCGGGGCAGAGTTGTAATTTTATACAAAAAGTTGGCCTACCATGATTTCCTTTTCTTTACACAATTCCACAGTCAACACAACATAAATAACACTTGGAAAGCCAGAGCTTCTAAAGTCATTCATTGCCCCTCCAAGCATTTCTGCCTATATGCCCCCATTAGAATGTTACTGTCGTTTTTAAAAATAATTGTTAGGCCACACCCCCAGCCTCTCAAAAGAAGGACAGACAGACTGTCCCGTGCCAGGGACCAAATTGTTGTAGCAGTCTGAAAACCAGTGCAGAGGAATGAATGAATGATGTCATTTTTGTCCAGAACTTGCTGTAGTGTTGTGATAGCTGGAGAGTTACTATGCCAAATGCAGTGCAAGCAGAAATTTCCCCTTCTTCCAACCACTGCCATCTGAGCTCACATTTAATGGATTGCTGGAGGATATCTCCCTCTTTATCTTGCTGTCATCTTTTGCTGCCCTCCCAGAATGACGACTTAGTTTTGGCATGAATTAGTGACTTTTAAGACTAGTATACAGCAGAACATGTTGAGGCTTAGATAGATGCTTTATAACCTACAAGAAGAACAGCATTCAAAACATGCATAAATGTACCTGAAGACAAGAAATAGGTTTAATCTTAAAGTTTAAGGCCTTGATTTCAGTAAAAGGCAAAAGTAGAGTAAACAAAATGCATAAAGCTTGCAAGTAGGGTTCTTTGCACACCTTTGAAGTTGTGCAGGCTTGATTCATCCAATCTGAGGTCAAATTGAAGCAAATAGGTAGAAGGGAGTTTTGATATAGGAGCCAGTTCCATAGGTGTTTGAGCGCCCCCAATACTGAGCAAACTCCTTGACTGTGTCCAGGGAGGAGTAATTTCCATTGGGTTTAACACCACCAATCAGTTTGAAAAGTTGACTCCTATGATGGTGAATATAAAGTCACCATTCAAAGCTTGATCAGAAACCATGTGTAAGGCCAGATAGCAACAAATGGGGAGGCAGTGAATATGTATTGAAGTTTTTGGGGCTTGGAGTCCCCCCCCCAAAGAAAAAAAAAGTAGGGAATCTGCACTGGGCCTTGACATTAGCACAACCAAAAGGCAAGGAGACAAAAATGCCCGCTCACGTTTAGTTGCAGCAAAATGTGTATATTTTGTAAAATACGTATTCACCCCTGCTCCGTAGGATATAATCTGTAAAACTCCAGCATGCAGACATATCTATAAGTGTTTAAGAAACTGCAGACATGCAAAGCCAGCATGTGTTAAATGGTATGCTACTATTTACAGTGTACATTCTTTATTCCCTGTCCTTTCCTCATGGCAGTCCTACTCATGAAGTGACACCATTCACAGGACCTTTGCGATCTGTGTGCAAGGGAAGGTGTGTAGCCGTCCTCAATCCCTGCATTGCTGTCATGTTCCCACAACTACATTCAACATAGTAGATGACGGCAGAAAAAGACCTGCACGGTCCATCCAGTCTGCCCGTGATAAACTCATATGTGTATACCTTACCTTGATTTGTACCTGTCTTTTTCAGGGCACAGACCGTATAAGTCTGTCCAGCAGTATTTCCCGCCTCCCAACCACCAGTCCCGCCTCCCATCATCGGCTCTGGCACAGACCCCGTATAAGTCTGCCCTCCCCTATCCTAGCCTCTCAACCACCAACCCCTCTTCCCCCTGCCACCCAATTTCAGCTAAGCTTCTGTGGATCCATTCCTTCTGCACAGGATTCCTTTATGCCTATCCCACGCATGTTTGAATTCCGTTACCGTTTTCATCTCCACCACCTCCCGCGGGAGGGCATTCCAAGCGTTCACCACCCTCTTTGTGAAGAAATACTTCCTGACATCTTTCCTGAGTCTGCCCCCCTTCAATCTCATTTCAGGTCCTCTCGTTCTACCGCCTTCCCATCTCCGGAAAAGATTCGTTTGCGGATTAATACCTTTCAAGTATTTGAACGTCTGTATCATATCACCCCTGTTCCTCCTTTCCTCCAGAGTATACATGTTCAGGTCAGCAAGTCTCTCTTCATACGTCTTGGAACGCAACTCCCATACCATCCTCGTAGCTTTTCTTTGCACCGCTTCCATTTTTTTTAACATCCTTCGCAAGGTACGGCCTCCAAAACTGAACACAATACTCCAGGTGGGGCCTCACCAACGTCTTATACAGGGGCATTAAAACCTCCTTTCTTCTGCTGGTCACACCTCTCTCTATACAGCCTAGCAACCTTCTCGCTACAGCCACCGCCTTGTCGCACTGTTTCATCGCTTTCAGGTCCTCAGATACTATCACCCCAAGATCCCTCTCCCCGTCCGTGTCTATCAGGCTCTCCCCACCTAACACATACGCCTCTCTTGGATTTCTACTCCCTAAGTGCATCACTTTGCATTTCTAGAACTCATCACTGCATCACCTGACCTTCATTTCCAGCAGTCATGACAAGACAGGTTGTAGTTTCATACGTCGTACTCCTGCCGTCTTACCATTTTTCTACACCTCATCCATCACAGACATATTAGGATGCTCATCTCACCTCCTGCTTTTCTTGTTACGGACAGTACACAAATAGGCACAATTGGCTGTCAAAGTAATTGTTTCCACTCCCTTTTCTTACCTCTTAAGGTTATTATGATCATCTTAGAGTGTATTGAGGGGTTTTCAACCCAGTCTTTGGGGCACACCCAGCCAGTCTGGGTTTTAAGGATATTCCCATTGAATTCAATGAAGGTATCCTGAAAACCCCGACTGGCTGGGTCTGCCCCGAGGACTGGGTTGAAAACCTCTGTCTTAAATGTTACAAACTGCCCCTTCATCAACACTGGACATGGTACATGAATCTCTGAGAATAAAGAATAGAAAATAATATACAGAACACTGTGAAAAACAAGAAAGTGTAGATAGGACAGCAAATATTGCCAGAAAAGAGGTTACAACCAGGTGTCCAGACTTTTATAAGGTATTTCAGTGATAGGAGGTTGTAATTTGAAGACAGAAAAGAAGGAATGTGTGGAGGATGACAGGAGTGTTCACCAAGGAAGGGTTTGAAGAATGACTACAGGTATATGCTGGTGATATAGATGCCACATCTTTTACAGACCAGAGTGGACGTTTTCCTTCTCTAAGCAGGAGGGTATATATTTGGGGTACTAGCCTCAGTGAGGCAGTAAGTCGCAGATCTGTGTGAGTGAGTGAATAACTCTTAGTGGTGGGGATGGTGGCTGAATAGAATAATATAGGCTGCCTCCATCTCCTCTGTGCTCTGAATATCTTTTTCTAGGTCCTTCCAATTATATTTTGGAGTATTTCAAATTGTACCAAGAAGAGGCCAAATATCCTGTTTTATGGTACTAGATATTCAGAAAATTCAGTTTCTTTACATAGCTTCCCACTTCCAGAACCTGTGGGATAGTTGTATCCATCAACCAGCAGGTGGAGACAGAGATCTGAAAACTGAGCTGAGACATATCTCTCTTGGCATCCCATCCAGCTCCTCAGTATTTTCTGTCTCCAGTGGGTGGATGGACACACTTTTCAGCCTCTGGTTCTGAGTGATTTGCTCCTGGTCCAGTTGGTCATCTGGTCCTCAGTTGAGCTTTGCGGGTGGCTTAAGTCTGCAAAGTCATATCTGGAGGTCTTCAGATCCCTGTCTGGTGCCCTGCGAATTTACTTCTTCCCTCCCTGCACCTCTCCCCTGTTTCCTGTGGAGCCCTTCTTTTCCAACACAACAACCTTTAAAAAAATTTTTAAAAAAAGAGAAGGAAGAGGTTTACTGGAGAGCATGGGACAGATTATCCATCCTGATTCTTTCTAATCTAAGGTAAAACTTGTGAAGACAGTGAGCTTGGGGAGAGCAGCCGGCAGTAGTAAGTCAGACTAAAGTTTGACTCAGAACAGCTTGGAGGGCTTCAATTTCTACTTGGTGCAGAGGAGGGATCCTGACTTACCGCTTGGGACTGTGTTGTGATGCACTTGTGCCAGTCGGGGGTAAGTGCTGACACCCGCAGAGGCTGTTAAGCAGTTTTTCCGCTGTGGGACCCACAGGCTGGTGTCAGGGTGCTGCAGTGCGTGCAAGCCAGGAATACCATGGGACATGGAGGGAAACAGCTGACAGCAGCACATCTTCAGATTTGGTGCAGAATCTGAATGTGCTGGGGATTTGGAGCTCTCTGGCAGGACTGGAGCGCAGTTTGATACAGGAGAGCACAGGAACAGGCACGATTGTGTCAGGGCCTACTGGCAGGAAGGAACAGCCTCTGTCTGATCACGCCCAGAGCACAGCCGCCATTTTGCAACTTCAGGGCCTGACAGTTCATTCAGCTGCATGAAATGTTTGTTTTCTCCATATTGCTGTTACTAGGGCTGTACTTGAATATTCATATTTGATTTGGCCTCGAATAGTGCCCCCAGATGCATTATTCATATTCAGCAGAAGAGTGATTTAAATTCAAATACGAATAATCCGGGCTTTACTTAAACAAACACTTGATCTCTGATTTCATATTGATTCTTTTATTATTTGTTATGTTAAAGCTCAATGCCCATTATTCGTATTCAGCTGAATAACATTTTTCATTATTTGTATTTAGTCGAATAGTAAAATATGCTATTCGGTACAGCTCTAGCTCTTAAACCAGGTCTATTTACTGAAGCAGGGACAATCAGAGTTGCTGCAGGGTGTTTCAGTTTCTCGCCTCATTGCCCCTCCAGCCCCTAGGAGATCTCGTTTAGCCACATCTGTCCACTCCTGGAGGTCTATGTCTGCTTCTCCCTCCTTATCTGATGTGGACTCAGTCTATTCAGAGGAGCCATCATTGAAGGAGCCGTTAGAGGAGGAGCTCCCTCATGAGGAGAGGGATGACCCAAAAGTACTGAAGTTGTTTCATAAAGAGGAGCTCAGTACTCTTATTTCTGAGGCATTGACTATGCTTTCTACTGAGGAACCTTCTGCTTTGGCATCAGGAGTTCCATCTTCATTGATCATGAGTGGGCTTAGAGGACCTTCTAAGGCCTTCCCAATGCATCCAGACATTCAAGACCTGCTTACAGCAGAATGGGTCTCACCAGACATGGGGCTGAGAGTGAGAAGAGCCTTGGCTCGCTTCTACCCATTGGTTCTGGAAGAGAAAGAGAAATTTCAGCTTCCCAGGGTGGTTTCCCTTGTTACAGTGGTGACTAAGAAGACCACTTTGCCATTGGAAGGGGGCATTGCCCTAAATTAACTACAGGATAGGAAGCTAGAAGGCTCACTGAAACAAGCCTTTGAAGTGGCCTCTTTGGGCCTTCAGTGTTAAGCTCGTTCATGGCAAAAGCATGCCTGAAGTGGCTGTACATCCATGGTGTATTTGAGAGTGTGGAGGACGTTCAAGGGCTCGTGTTCTGAGCTCGTGTTTTTCCCTTCTCTGCTTAGATTGCACACATCCTAGCATTTCTCCATGCAGGCCTTGAGAAAGGATTGGCGTTGGGTTCCCTAAAAGTTAAGGTTGTGGCTTTGGTTTCAGGGGCTGACTACATAAGATGACTCTTGTGGCTCACCCAGATATTATTCAATTCTTGCGGTGAGCGGGCTGCTTATGGCCTCCCTTTTATTTGCCTTGTCTAGAGTGGAATCTTAATTTAGTCCTTCGGGCTCTTCAGAAGCGTCCTTTTGAGCCATTCTGGAAGGCCGCCTTGAAAGATTTTACACTAAAGACAGCGTTCTTGGTGGCTGTTGTGTCAGCATGTAGGGTTTCAGAGCTTCATGCTCTCTCTTGTCAGGACCTCTTCCTCCACTTTTCAGAGGCAGGGGTCTCCCTGTGCACAGTTCCTTCATTTCTTCTGAAAGTGGTATTAGCATTTCATCTCAACCAATCCGTGTAGCGTCCGTCGTTTCTTCTCAATATTCTTCCTTGAAGCTTTTCAGTGTTTGTAGAGTCCTCATTAGATATCTGGAAATCACGAATGAGTTTGGCAAATTAGACAGAGGCTTGACCTCATGTCTTCCAAACTCACAATTACTAGATGGCTTTATCACATCAGCTTATTTGCTTGTTGGGAAGCAGGTTCCTCAGGCCTTGTGGACTCATTCTACAAGGCATACAGCAATATCCTGGACAGAGACTCCCTTACTGTCTCTGGCGGATATTAGAAAGGTGGACCTGGTTGACACTGCATACCTTTGCTAAGCACTACAGGGTAAACATTGTAGTGTGCTCAGAAACCAGTTTTGTTGCTTCAGTCCTCAGGGCAGTGGCACCAGGATCCCATCCAGTTTCTGGATTAGTGGGAAGCTACATAATGGAAGGATTAATTAGGTCTTACCTGATAATTTTCTTTCCATTACTTCATCCCACTATTCCTGAGGCCCACCTGAGATTTCTAAGATGTTTAGTCGGTGCTAAGTAATGGGTTAACTAATAACTGTCATAGTGCATGGCGCTTCCTGCATATCTGTTGTTCTGTACAAGTTGTCAAGAGATGAGAGAGGTCCACACATGCTTGCTCATCTGGTTAGTGTTAGGTTAGCAAGTTGTTTAAGGTAGTTGTGTTTATTCTGAGTTTCTCCTTACTGCTTGTCTACATAAATACTGAGGATGCCAAGAGAGATATGTCTCAGCTGGTTGATGGACACAACTATCCCACAGGTTCTGGAATATGGGAAAGACTAATAGAAAGAAAATTAACAGGTAAGACCTAATTTCTCCTTTTTGGCCACTGTTCACATAAGGCTGGATTAAGGTGCAGTAAAAATTGGACCATTACTGCACTTTGTTACCACGGAAGTGACTAGCCTATGTTATCTCAGTACCTCAGATTAGTAACTCCCATGGTATATGAAGAATGTAATCTGTGAAAACTCGCAGATGCTCCTAGCAAGCAGTTAAAGAGGTTATCTGTGCTGTGCCATCTCCCTGAACCCCCCCCCCCCCCCCAACAGACCCTGCTCCTAATCAGGGCTTCCCTCCCTGACAGGACCTCCCCCCCTCCAGAATAGAAGACCCCACTCCGAAAGAGTGGGGCCCTCCCAAGAATTTCCCTAGTCCAGTGGGTTCTGGGATAAAGCCAATCTCTGATCGCTCCTGTTCTTGCTGTCACTGGATTCAAAAAAGTGATGCTCGACCCCTAGTAGAAGTCTTGTGGTACTACCACTAAGATTCAAGATTCCCAAACCTCGTGAGGGTGAATCAAGTTTTAATAATTATGTAAGGGTTTGATTTTCTGTAATTTTAAGGAGGCAAAGACAGTCAACAGAAAAACTGTATAAACAGTATGTGGTGTAAAATAAATACTGTGGCACTTCCTGATTTTCAGGCAGAAATCCCAATGTTTTATGTTATTTCTTGGACATTTTTCTGTGGAATATTTTTCCTTAAAGGTACAGGGAATTAAAATTCTGGGTGAAACTGTGTTGTTTTTCAGCAAACAGACATGCAAAATTCACATACTTTGTGCTAAAATAAATTTCAAATCTACCCTTCAGCAGCCAGTTTTGCAACACCGACAGGCTTGATCGTGCATTTTTGGTCTTTTTGGAGAAAATAAAAAATTTCTGTCAGAGTGTGGCATCTGAAAACATGTTGTGATCAAGGGCTGTTGTTTATTTTGTTTGTGATTTTGCTCCTTCCCTACAGTCTCCTGCTGATCAGTCCCGGAAGATTCATGCTGGTGATGAAGTGATCCAGGTTAATCATCAGACCGTGGTGAGTAAGCAGCCCATGCTTTCACTCTCCTCCCAGGATTGTTTGTTCAGGGGAGATTTCCCTGGCGGATTATAGTATATTGAGACAGCAGTGCTGGCCAAATCATTCAGACCTGCTTGTGATCTTACTCTTTTCCTTTTTCTTTGTTTTTATTTTTCTGCTATACGCCTTTCATTATCATTCTGCCTCCTTCCTGTTTATACAAATCTTGCTCAGCATCTACAGTTCTTTTTGAATAGTATTTATACTTTGCCCTTGCAGAATTTTGCTAAGGTTTTGTACAGCAGTGTCCAAAATTAACAAGATTTTTATGATGAAAGTGGCTGAGAAGGAGTGAAATTTCAAAATGTGTTTAAACAATATCATTTCCCTGGTACTGAAAAGAAAAATCAGAATGAAGAACTGAGATCTTCTTTTTGTTGTAACTGTGCATTCAATCAGTCTCTTTATAATTTGATGTGCAATTACCTGTGCTTCAGCGGACGTATTGTGGAACAGAAAGAAGTGCAGCCCCTTTATCTCTAGTAAATTCTTGCACCAGTTTGGCTGGTTTTCGCAGAACTATCCATCTGTCCAGCCTTTTCACTTTAGTTAAGCTGTGTACCAGTGGGCAGACACGTGAAGAACAGTTCTACACACTGGGTTCTCATATTTATGCATGGAAACATATAGAATAATGACATAAGTACGTATCTGCACATATAACATGCTTAAATGGCAATTTCCATAGCATCAGCAGCAGATGAATCCAGAAACTGGTTGAGGTGTATCCGTCTACCTGCAGGTGGAGATAGAGAACACTGAAAGAAGGCAGTGATCCTGGACGTCCAGCCCCTCATTCCTTCAGTATATCTCTATCTCAAGCAGGTGGTGGATGGATTCCCTCCAGCTCCTGAATTCGACCATTGGGGAAGGCTCCTGGGCCGTCTTGGCCAGTTGAGTCCAGAGGTGTGTGGCTAGTGGTGCCAGCTTTGAAGGCATACTTGTTTGTCAGGTCCCTGCCTTACCCCACAGTTTCCCTTTACTCCAGAATGCTCCCTTAGGGTTTCTGGCTGTACTGCTCTTGCCGTCCTCACAAAAAAGAAAAAAAAATAGAGCAACCAGGCAGTGTTTCGACCATTTAAAAACACAAACAAACAAACAAAAAAAACCTATTCAGATTGACAGGGAACTTGTGCCTGGGCAGCTCTTGGGAGCTAGGAGTGACGTTGGGCTCCTTCTGGGACCCACGCTGGGATCGGAGCGCCTTCTCCCTGGAATGAGTGTTTGTGTTTCTTCTTCTGACCCCACAGTCCATGTTAGCAGACAGCACTATGGAGGCGGAAACAGTCTAACACTGTTCCCGCTGTGGAACGAGGCACTCCGCTTCAGGCCCTTGCCACTCTGTGGTACAAACAGTATGGGAGCTAATGGTACTTCGGTTTCTCTCAACGGAGGTTTCCCTCGTGGAGGTATTTTGGCCGACGCGCCATTTTGTGCGTGGCTGTGCGTGGATGCAGGGGCAGCTGCCTCTCAGCTGTTTGACTTTGATCTCGCGAATGGAGAATTCGACGGGCGGCAGCTCCAGTGTGGTTGCTCCCGCCTCGCCTGGGGGTGTTCCTGCGGGGCCAGCAAGAGCAGAGATGTCTGGTGATTTTTTCTCCCCTGACTTTTTTCTTCATGCTCCAGCTTCTTTGTTTAAGCGGGCCTGTCATCAGTCACAACTGGCTTGGTAGCCACAGGTTCCTCAGGCTCTGAGGATCTTGTCCAGGTGCCTCAGTTCATTTTGGAGGACCCCACGCAAAGTTGCAGACGCATGACCTTCATGTCTGAAGAGGGGCTGTTTGGACCCTTTCCCCTTCCCTTTCTTGGATGACAGACTCAGGGGAACCTTCTCGGCTAGTAGAGGGGGAGGAAGTTGAGCTTCTCTAAGAAGAACAGCATGACCCTTTGGCCATTTGATTTTTTTCTCTTGCAAGAACTGTCATCTCTCACTTTGGGTACCTGGGAGGCATTGATTTTTGCTAACTCTCAGGCGCAGGCAGCAGCTACAGTCAGTCTGCAGTTAGTCATCTCATGGATGACTTCTAGGGAATTTCCTGTGCTTGTCGCCATTCAGTGTCTGATTTCGGAGCAGTGGCCCTCTTCTGATAGGGGTTTTTAGGTGGAGAGGCCTATGACTTGTCTCTACCCTGTGAGCGCTGTCTATACTGGCAGAATTTCTCTCCCTAAAGTGGGCGCTCTGGTGACGGCAGTCACCAGGAAGACCGCTCTGCCGGGGGAAGGTAGGGTGGTGCTTTGGAATTTGCAGGGCTGGCGTTTGAAGGTTTCTTTGAAGCGTGCATCTGAGGTTTTCGCTCTGGCATTGCAGGCATCAATTTGGAGCTTAACACAGCTAGAGCGTGCCTTAGCTGGTTGCAGCAGCTGCTGGAGCAGGACCTGAAGTTACCTGACATGTTGGTGCTTGTAGCACCACGCATGGAATTTGGTTGGCCTTTTGTCTGATGCTCTATATGGTTTTATACGGGCTTTGGCCAAGCAGATGGCTCTGGTGGTAACTTCATGCTGATATTTTGTGGCTGCATCTTTTGGCAGCAAACAGGATGTCAAAGCTGTGGCTTTCTAAGCCCCCTTTTGGGGGAAGCTTCTCTTCGGGGAGGACCTGGGAAATATCTTTTAGGCTTTGGGGATTCCAAATCCAGCGCCTTCCTAATATAGGCTATTTCAGTCCCTAGGACGGGAGCATTGTGACCTCGATTGCATGAGGCCTTCCGGTACGGCCCAGGATGGTTTTCTGAGCCGCTTCTGTGCGCCACATTCCACCTTTGGCCTTCCTTTTGCGATGACAAGAGGTCTGTAGGGGTGGCAGCCTGACTGGGAGCTCCTGGACATTCCTTGCAATGATGGGGTGTCGGTCCACTCCTCCGTCTGTCAGATAGGGGGGGTCAGGATCAGAACTGGTTTCAGGTTAGAGTTCTCAGCACCAGTCAGAGATTCCTTCTTGGAGTAGCAGTGTGCCACTGTCGCCAAGCGAGAAGTGATCGATGAAACAGTTAGGGCCCTCCTCGAGAGGGTGCAGTGGAACCAGTGCCACTGTCCAAGGTACACATGGGTCAGTACCTCTTTTACTTGTGGGACCTCGGAAGAGGTTCCATCTGTTCTGTGCTTGAGTTCCAGAAGGTCAACGAGTTTCTGTGAGTGTGCCTTTCTGCAAAGACACCTTGAAGTAAGTGATGGCTGTGATGTAACTGGGAGAGTTTCTGACAGCTCTAGATCTCAAGGGAGCCTATTTGGCCTCTGCTTTGTGGTCCTGGGGCATATTTTTCAGTTTTGCGCCTTGCCCTTTGGACTACCTACGACTGCTCACACGTTTTCCATGGTTATGGTGGTAGTGGTGACATTTCTGTGGTGGGAAGGGGTCAGAGTGCACCCTTACCTCAACGATGGGCTATTTCACATTAGTCGGAACAGGAGAGTCGCCTGGTCACCAACTGGGTTCTCTCACTCTTGCTAGCACGGGGAAGGTGATCAGCCTTTCGAAGGGTCGCTTGGTTCCTTCCCAGACGCTGCACCATGTGGTGTCAAATGGTGCATGGGTGCGTCTTCTGGCAATAGGATCAAGCTCTTTTCTCAGTTATGTGGTCTTTTTAGATTGCCGAGTCCTCAAGCCTGGGATTATGTTTCAGGTGTTGGAATCCAGGGCAGCCACTCTGGAGGTGGTGCCATGGGCAAGAACGCACATGTACCTGCTGCAGTTCTCGCTACTCCGCAAGTGGGCACCAATGTGCCAGGACTTCTAGCACCGACTGCAGCGGCTACCTCAGACATGGCGCAGCATGAGCTGGTGGCTTTGCCACACCATTCCCGGCAAGGGATGCTGTTAGCGGCTGCACAGTGGATGGTGGCGGTCACTGATGCCACCCTCACAGGGCAAGGAGCTCATTTTCTCCACCAGTTTGCCCAGGAACAAGGGTCAGTGATGGGTGCGGAGTGGCCCATCAATCAGCTAGTGCTGTGAGTTGTGATGTGTGCACTGTGGGCTGTCAGGAGATCCTGGAAGGTCAGGCAGTTCGCATTCTCTCAGACATCACGATAGTGATGGCCTACATGTACCATCAGGGCGGTACACAGAGTACATCTGTAGTCTCATAGTGAGTGGACACTTGCTCGGCTTGTCGGCGAGACCCTTGTGGGTCGGAGCTATCTTCGCGTGTTCTTTTTCTCAGTTGTCATTTCATTTCGCTAGAATGGTGTTGGAGACATTTTCCAGTTCTCACAGAACTGGGGTACGCTGGATATTGATCTGATGGCACCCTAGAAGAACACCAAGTTGGCCCAGTTCTTTGTAGAAAGAAGGTCCTTGGCTAGTGTCTGCGCATCGTTTCATTTTCGCCCCGTGGCCCTTGATTGAGAGAGTCCTTCTCCAGATCAGTCAGCACTGAGGCTGGTGATCTTGGTGGCTCCAGATTGGTCACGCCGTCCTTAGTATTCGGATTTGGTACAGCTTCTCGGGGACGAGCCTTTTGGTATCCCATAGTGCCGGATCTCCTGTACCAGTGACCAGTGTTGATAGTGGATCCCTCCCACTTTGGTCTTATGGCTTGGCTCTTGAGAGGTCGAGATTGAAGAAGGGTTATTCTGATGTGGTAATAACCACATGGCTTTGGGCTAGGAAGCGCTCAGTTTCTACAACGTATACCCGTGGGTGGCAGACTTTTCAGGCGTGGTGTGCAGATCGGTGCCCTTGCGGGTGTCTGTGGCACACCTGTTGATTTTCTGCAGGATGAGTTGCAGAAAGGGCAAGCCTACAGCTCGTTCCAGGTTCTACTTGTGGCATTGGCGTGTTTCCGGGGTTGAGTCATGGGCTCTTCCTTGAGAACACATTTGGAATTTAGGCAGATTCTACAAGACGCACTTCATCTCAGGCCTCCATTGCACCATCGGATACCGTCCTGGACTTTTGTGCTGGGGGCATTGCAAAGGACACCGTTTGAGCCATGGTGTCTCGCTTCTGACAATGATCTTTCCCTGCAGACGGTCTTTTTGATGGCTTTGGCTCGTTGAGTCTCAAAGATCCAGTCGTTGTAGGTTAGAGTCCCTTGCCTACGGATTTCGGAGTCTGGGGTGACTGGGCGGACACTATCGTCTTTGCAGGTTGTTTCAGTTTTTTCTTTTCTCCTCCGTTTTCGCAGGGAAGATTTTTCCACTGAGTTGCTCAGGCTGTTGGATGTTAGTAGAGTCTTCCTCCGTTTTTTTGAAGATGTCTAATGACTTCCGTTCTTTGGATCTGCTCCTCGTGCTTCTGTCTCATTCCAGGCAGGGCTATGCTGCGTCTCACGACTATAGCTTGGTGGCTGCAGGAGGCAGTTGCTTCCGCGTACTTCTTGGCGGGGTGGTCTCTGCCTTGGCCTGTCCCAGTATGGCAACACTTATGTACTTATGGAGCCATAGCAATGGGAGGAGCATGGGCAGAACATGGGAGCTCCCACTTTAGCAGGTAATTTACTGAATATTGTAACATACGCGCATGCCTGCTGCATGTGGTTGCAGCTCTGTGGCTTTCATGTGCGGGTGCCTATGTGTGGGCACACCTATACCAGGTTACACTTGTATTCTCTAATGTTCCATTGTAGAAGAGGTTCCTGCCGCACTGAATGGAGGTGCCAGTTCTAGAATTATCTCTGAATGCTTGCTTTAGCCTACAGTGGTTATTATGATGTCCCTGGTCCAGGTTTGTGCACAGAAAAAATAACTTGCTCCCGGTCACGTCATAATTGGTGGGTAAGAATGTTCATGTTCCACCATTTTCCTCTGAGGCAGGGCTAGCAGCATACTTTAGAACAGAATTTCTCAACCCAGTCCTCGGAACACACCTAACCAGTCATGTTTTCAGGATACCCACAATGAATATGCATGAGATAGATGCATTATATGCAGATTTGTCTCATGGATATTCATTGTGGGTATCATGCAAGTCTAGGTGTGTCCCGAGAACTGGGTTGAGATTGAACCCCTGGTATAGAACCATGTTTTTCAACCCTCTTCTGAAATCATGGACTGACACCTACTGAAGTCAGGTTTTCAGGATTACTACAATGAATGTACATGAAATGAATTTGCATATATTGGAGACTCATTGTATGCAGATCCCTCTCATGCTATTCACAGTGGTAATCCTGAAAATCCAACGGCTAGGTGTGCCTCCTGGAGAGGGTTGAGATGCACTGCCAGCCCTGCTTTATTTAATCAACTGAACAGCCTGCAAGTAGCCACTTGTGCTAAATGTTGTGACACAACCCCCTTCTGACATTTTTCCCCCCGAACGGAGTTCTTTGGGTAGTAATAATTATTCGCTACCTGGTGGAGCATCATTGTGACCCCTGAGGCAGTGAATAAAGCATCCTTTAAGCACTACTTCCTGTGTTGGAGTGTCTGTTGGCCATCCTCTACTTGGTAAGACAACCTCCAACATAGTAACTTCTTAACACCATTTTTGTATGGTATAGATCATTGTCCATGCACACTGATTCCCCCTCTCAAGGATCTGACAGTCTATGAGACAAGGAGAGGAGAGACCCTGAAACAAAGGGATGCATGGGGTAATTTGATAAAACATTTTTTGCAGGTAAACCGTGCAGAAAATGGCCCATGCAAAATTCCACAGACGAATAAAAAGTAGGCAACCTGGTTCCAGCCTTTACATAGCATGTGGAAAGGCGTTTGGATGCAGCAAGCACAGACATGCGACGTATACACTTAGGGGCCAATATTCAGACCGCGGAAGGCAGGCAGGCTATCTCCTGCAGTTGGCAGTTATCCCAGATATTCAATGCTGGGTTGTTTCCAGTGACTGGCATTGAATATCTAGATTACTTATGACCAGTTTAAACTTAACTGACCTAGCCAATATTTAGCGCTGACCGGTCAAGTTTATAGCGTCCTATTTGACCCACCAAACTTAACCGGCAATGTGCTGAATATTTGCAGTTAACCGGCTATATTGTGCGACATAAATGGTTAGCCAATATGTGCTGACGACAAATATTCAGCGGGAGATAGCCAGCTGTCCGCCACTGAATATTCACGGATAGCCGGTTAAATAGCGCTGAATATCGGCTGGATATTGTATAAAATACGCATGTACATGTTCCTGCCTCAGAGCTAGTGTGCATTTCCTTGCTAATGCAGCAAATTCTGGGAGTCTGTTTTATAGGTGCATTTTGGAAATGTTTATATGCACCCCATTATAAAGAATTTCCCTCCACTTGAACTTCCTCAAGTGGCTGTGATAAAAGTAGGACTGAAATTCAGATCTCCTGCTCCCCAGCTGCTTACTCTAACCACTAAGCTCTGCCTCCATTGATAAAGTTTGGGGCTCCCTGGGAGTGTTTCATTTAGAGGCCAGGGAGGAGAGAGGTAAAGATATCTGAGCCAAGTAGTAAGCTGTAGCAACACCTGGTGACCAGTCAGCTGGCTGGAAAAACACTTAGCAGTAATTCTGTTAGACTGGGAACAGAGAGATCTTTAAGGGAGAACCTTGAGAATTTTTTTTCTCAAGACCTTCTTTCCTGGTCACCCTTACTTTCAATTGTCTCTGATATTCTTCCAGTGGGAATAAGTGCTCCTTCCAAGTCCTCCTCATGACAGTGAGGAGTCTGCTTAAAAGAACACAGGCATTACTCTTCTTGTCCCTTTTTCCATTCCATTTGCATATTCTTTAGATGGTATACTGATTATTTTGTTGACTGGTCAGTGTACTGTGAGCGTATTGCCTGAAGGCTGCATTATGTACTGGACCCTTCTGCTACTTTGGCTCTTTTATTGCTCATGAGTCAGGCTCCTTGACCACATCATTTGAAATGTTTGATAGGTGTGCTTTGCACCCTGGTTAAAGTATATGGACTGCAATAATCTTTCTGTTTATAGTCCTTTATGGCTTCCATGCCATCGATTCTTTCCTAAGAGTTGCATTTAAACACTGAGAAATGGCAGATAAACTCATTTTTGTTTGTTTCTTCACTTTGAAGGTTGGATGGCAGTTGAAAAACCTAGTAGGCAAACTACGTGAGAATGCCGGTGATGTTACACTACTTCTGAAGAAACGTTCCACAGCAACTTCTCATTTTACCCCTGCACCTTTAAAGAACCTGCGCTGGAAACCACCTCTTGTACAGGTATGCCCCCTCTACTCCTCTTACTCCAGTTTCCCCACTGTCTTATTCACTGCTTTTGAGCTTCGACAGTTTCTTCCTTTTATTCAGCCTTTACCACTTTCTCTGAAGGCACCTTATCCTCATCCCTGGCATCACATCTTTTATTTCCCTCCCTGTCCCCATCAGTTCTGATTCTAGTCCTTTAGGGGTCTATTTTCCAGCTGTCTGCACTGGGGAAAAGGCTGTACATACTTTCAGTTCTCAAAGTAAAAGGGTTTTTTTAATTTACTTTATTTTTTATTAATATTTTGGTGAAATATACGTACGTGGAAGAACACATTTTTTCGATTATCTCTTGTACACAAACTTGGTGACATACTACGTATAGTTAAAACATTGGCTAACAGACAATCTATCATCTGTATTTCCAGTCCAGCCAATAATTCCTTTCACTGCTTCTCCATTCTCCCAATAGGGAAAGGTGTGCAAGAAGAATTCACTAAGAAACCTTAGAATAACTTTTAAGCTTTATGAGGAACATTATAAAAAACAAATTCTCCCTCCCTTCCGCCTACTGAGATGCGCTCTAGCGTTTGCAATTCGGTTTAATATTTATAGATAACTTTTATATCTATCATCTTGTTTCGCTAAGGCCCATGTCTTAAAGTATGCCTCACACTTCTCTGAGCTCACTGGTAAAATCCCCTCCAGGCATGGATTCTGAAGTTTTTTCATAGACGGGAGACAGGTGGGGTCACAAGACTAGAACATGTTCTTACAGAAGAGGGAACCATAATGGGGTTCCAGGAGATCCTTCAGAAAACATTAGCTAGATCCACTGATTTTTTTTTTTTGTATATCATTAACTGGCTCATTATATTCTCTATCATGGGAGGGACTCCAATCAAATTACAATATGAAGTAGAGGGCTGTACCGCTATGGATTTTTACAGCCTGCATCACTAGCACAGACTACTCAGTAATTACTGTGGATTCTTTTGGATTCGTATTAGGTAAATGAGACCTTTATTAGAGGTTCTAAAATCTACAATGATTAAGATATATACAATGGTTACGCTATATATACACAATGATTAGCTATATAACTAAAAAGAAACAATATCTATCTATAAACAATCATTACATCACTGGTCTCTACATCTAAGCAATTGTAAGAGTTCCTAGACCAGGAAAAGAAGCAATAATACACTATAAACAATCATCACTGGTCCTTATATCATCCAGGCTTTTCTGCATGTAAATTCTTCCTGTTCTTATATATGCAAATACAGCTATGTAATTTTATAAAAGAACTTTTCCATCTGTAAAAAAAAAAACAATTTTATGAAATGTGTGTAAAGTCTTGCACCTTCCCCCCCCCCCCCCCCCCCCCACACACACACACAAAAACCAGAATATATGGGGTGCAGAAACCCAAAAGAGAGATACCGGATAGGAGGGGAGAGATTAGTAAGCTCAACTCAGGAGAGAGACCTTGGGGTGTTGATGTCTGAGGATCTGAAGGTGAAGAAACAATGTGGCCAGAAGGATGCTAGGCTGTATAGAGAGGGGTATAACCAGCAGAAGAAAGGAGGTGTTGATGCCCCTCTACAAGTCGTTGGGGAGGCCCCACTTGGAGTATTGTGTTCAGTTTTGGAGGCCATATCTTGCTAAAGATGTAAAAAGACTGGAAGCGGTGCAAAAAAAAGCTACAAAAATGGTATGGGATTTGTGTTGCAAACCGTACGAGGGGATACGTGCTAGCCTGAACATGTATACCTTGGAGGAAAAGAGAAATAGGGGTGACATGATACAGACGTTCAAATATTTGAAATTTTTATTTTCTGCCATGCGTATCGGATGCACACCAAGTGGCATTTGGCATACGTAGGTCATTACCTTGTGAGTCTTTACCGTTAGGTCACTAGCTAGCGGTAAGGTCTCAGACCCAAAATGGATGCGCAACAATTTTCATTTTGCCGCACGTCCATTTTCAGCAAAAATTTTAAAAAGGAATTTTTTTATAGGTGTGCTAAAAAATGATTCCGTGTGCACCCAAAACACACGTCTACACTACCGCAGGCCATTTTTCAGCGCGCCTTTCTAAAAGGGCTCTTTTGATCTTTAACAGTATGTTGTAATTCATTTTTGCCCAGCTGAAAAAAATCCCTAGTATGCTTAATAATTTTTCCTTTCTTTTGTTTTTAATTTTGCCTTGGCTAATTCTCCCACTTGCTGGGAGTGCATCAGCTTAGCTGTGTCCTGATTCGGATAATCAAAGATGCCTCTCTAATTCTTTGTAACCAAAGTACCCTGAGAAACCTCTCTGCTAATGACAGCTAAATAAATTGTCGAGAACCAGTGGGTTCAGTGTGCTTTTACGAGAAATATTTAGACAGTGTGCTGTGACAAAAGCAAAGCACTGGATAGAAAGACCGGGGGACATACAGCATTGAAAAGGGCAAATGCTGATGGTGGAAAAAGTTGGCATTTGGCATCCTTCACTTACTGCATGCCACAGCTGTTTGCCACATCCCACGCCATGTCTGATTCATTACTGTCAACGGGTGTGGAGCGATGACAGGACTGCACTGTTGAACTCTGTTACCTCATTGATTTAATGATGATTGAATGAACTGTGCAAGCATGGCAGGAAAGCTTGAAATTCCTTTACTAGAGTGGTGAAATTGAGCGACACTTCAGACAGAAACACAACTTCCAGTACCTTTTCCGTGTTTTTTGGGCATAGCTTATGCAGAACCTAAGGGTCCCACTGGTTCCTCTTTTTGTTAATATACATGCATACACACATACTCCCTGATTCTGTAAAGGTCGCCAAAATTGCGCACACAAATTTAGATGCGTTCCTGATTTTCATACGCAGTTTAATTGAATAAGTTAATTCCAATAATTGGCTTTTTAACAAGAAATTATTGGCACTAATTAGATTTAATTGGGACTAACGCGCCTAAAATTTACATGCGTTCCAAAAAGGGGGACACGGAAATGGGAGGGTAATGGGCATTTTGGGGCGTGACAGGTTACACACACAATTACAGAATAATAGTGCTCCCTGCGAAAACTTAATGCGGGCATTTGTACCACATTTTCATTGGTGCAAATGGCTGTCCTAAATTTCCGCATGACTTTCCGCTTAACTGTGTATTCTGTAATCCTCAACGAACTTTAGGCATGACTTATAGAATACTGCTTACATGGGGGTGAGGTTTTGGCAACGATATTTTAGGCACCATTTATAGAATTTACCCCATATTTTCAAAAGTATGTGCATCAGTGCAGATCGCTCTCCAGTGTCACTCCTAATAATGCATGAGTAGGCTGTATGCAATTAACTTCCCACCAGATCCTATAAATGACTCACAAACTTTCCTGCACAAAATCGCACACTATCCTGAGATGCTCACACACTAGCCAATTAGCGCTAATAGTTGGGTGCTAACAGTCAATTATTGGTGTTAATCAGTAACAGTTTGGGTTTGTGCGTGCTTCTTGCTAAGCGCTGTTTTATAAATATCCACACATAACTCAAAACGGGTTAGGGGCGTTCATTAAAGATGCACGCAGTATTACTCAATACGGGGGATATGCCAAGACTTACACCAGGTTTCAGTTGGTGTAAATCGTTGGGCGTGGATCCCAGCGCTAGTCTATAAAGGGCAGCAGTCCTGGAACGCAAATTATAGAATACCGTTGTGTGCCAAATTTATCAGCGCCATTACTAAATCCAGCCCATTTTGGATGCACCATTTCATAATCACCTATTTCTGCTCATAGGTCTAGATTCTTGATAGTGGCATCGCAAAAAAGCACTATTCTGTAAGCCGCGGTTTAAAGAATAGTTCTTATGCACAGGAATTGCGTCCAACTTTAGCTCCAACTGAAACGTGAAGCAGATGTACGCGCCCCCTCATTCTATAATAATGCGTGCTAATTTTAGGAATGCCCTCGTTATGCCCATGACCCTCCTGTTTCCGCACCCCCTTTTTCAGATCATGCATAAATTTTAGGCAATGATCCCACACCTAAATTTACATGTATAAAAATTACATGTATAAATGCCAACTAAATCTAATTAGTGCCTAATAATGACGTTAAAAAGCCTATTGGTGCTAATTAGCTTGTTCAATTAAATTGCACAAATTTGCGCATGCACATTTTGGCAACTTTTATAGAATTAGGGGGATGGAGGTAGTTTTATAGCAGGTACAGCTATATTTAGGCACCTGTGTAGCTTTTTTTTTTTTACGTTAAATTTTTATTGAGTTTATAAGCATTATAAACATAATATGCTCATTACAACTAAGCACGATTGATCTATCAAACATACAATGAAAATATTGAAATGCTAAACCGCAACCTCTCAGAATTACCCAGCCACCCCCCCTGAACAATTATCACCCCCTACCCTCCCCCAATATTTTCCCCCCTTAGGAATGTTGAGTTAGTGCAGCAAAACTTGTCCATAGTTCAGAAGTAGGGTCATAAAGACCCAATCTCTTTTCTGTAAGTCGTTCCAACTCTCCAACCAATGATAGCTTTAAAATCCAGTCTGCTTCAGTCAGCCACACTGATCGTTTCCAGTGGTTAGCAATAACATTTTTAGCCGCTGTCAAACACATTCTTTTAAAACGTCTCTGCCACTTCAGGCACCGCCTGTTACCCAAACCCAACAGGCACCACTTTGGGTCGCAAGACAAAGGTTTACCCGTATGGGTGGCAATCCTAGCAGTAACTGCCTCCCAAAAGGGTTGGATCCGATCACAGGACCACCAAATATGCAAGAATATTCCCATTTCCGTACCGCAACGCCAACAGGTAATGGAGGTCGTATGAAACATAGCATGTAGTTTTACAGGAGTGTAATACCATCGTGTTAATACTTTGTATGCATTTTCTTTCAAAAGTACACATATTGAAGCCTTCTTAACTTCCATGAATATAGCTTTCCATTCACTCTCAGTAAGCTCCACATTAAGATCATGTTTCCATTGCTTCATATATGTAAACTTCTGGAAGCTTACTCTCCTTATGAATTTATAAAGAATATAGAGCCCTTTATTTCCCCCATCGAAACCCAAATATTTTCAAAATGCTCATGCTCATCTGGGTCGTCCCTTAACCACCCCTGTTGAGAGATATAATGCTTAACCTGTAAGTAAAAGAAGACCTCAGTCTCGGGTATATCATACTTCTCCTGTATTTCTGCAAAAGGTCACCTGTGTAGCTTTATGGCTGTAGTTTCCAAACTGTGCTTTGGATCTCCACATGGGGTCATAGACCCAGGGCTGTTCCCCCTCCCTCTGGGCCTCAGGTGTGGCTGTCAGCATAGGGCTTATGAGTCAGTAAATGTTCACAGGCCCTGCCTCCTCCTGTATGCGTTTGCTTTTGGACTGGAAGCTCATGAAGAGTACTGGGTTCTGTAAACACATACTGACTCCTAGGACCCTGTGCTGACTGCTGCCCCACTGCTGTTGCTCTTGCCTTTATTGGTTGGGTAAGTGTGAGGAGGAGAAAGTGGAGGGCTGCCATTTTTGATTTCATCATCATCTGTGGTCACATGAATGTTTACATGTTAAAACAGGGTCATACTGGAGAAAAATTTGAGAAGCACTGATTTTGATTTATTCATTTAGGACTAGATTCTATATATGACGCTTAAAAAATTGGTGCTGAAATGAAATTCAACTATTTTATTTATTTATTTAGATTTTGCTCACACCTTTTCAGTGGTAGCTCAAGGTGAGTTACATTCAGATACTCTGGATATTTATCTGTCCCAGGAGGACTCACAATCTAAGTTTGTACCTGAGGCAATGGAGGGTTAAGTGACTTGCCCAAGATCACAAGGACCATCAGCGGGATTTGAACAGGCCACCTCTGGATTGCAAGACCGATGCTCTAACCACTAGGCCACTCCTCCACTCTAAGTGCATTCTATAAAGTATGCCTTACTTTAGGCATGCTTTATAGAGTAAGCCTACATTTTTGCATGGTTTATAGAATATTCTGGTTAGCGTGACTAAATTTAGTCTCGAGCCGTTATGCTAAGTAAATGCCAATGCCTAAATTAGGCACAGATCCGGGTGTATTCTATAACAAAGTGCATAGACTTTAGAAACACCCATAGCCACACCCCTTTTCAACTCTGCAACTTAGAATTTATGCGCATAATTTCTAATTAATGCCAATTAGTGTCAGTAATTGCTTGTTAAATGGCAATTATCAGCACTGATTGGCTTCTTAACCAGTTAGGTTATGCACATTGTAATGAAATATGCTTCGATTTCAGCGCAAAAATCTCAGCACGATATATAGAATTCGGTGGTTAATGTCCCTTAATTATCCAGGAACATTCAGCTCTTTATTACCTTGTGTTTCTTTGATTTCAGATAAGTCCTCCGCCAACCACAACCCAATCACCGGAAAGCACTATGGACACCTCTCTAAAGAAAGAGAAACCAGCCATCCTGGACCTCTACATTCCCCCACCACCAGCCATTCCTTATTCCCCTCGGTATGTTAAGACCTGTGCAGTGCCGAAATAAAAGCACCCATTCTGTTGCACATTTTCTAAACTTGATTCATTAGCCAAGATCTTTGTCAATCAACAACATGGAAACTGTAAACCACTTGGCTTTTCGGAGGACACTTGGAGGGACGTTTTTATAAGGCACTGAGGGGCCCTTTTACTAAGCATCAGTAAGCCTGCTGCGGGATTGCCGTTTGCCAGTGTGGAAGTACCGCTGGCCTACTGCAGAAGTCCATTGGTAGTTCCCACCCCTAGTGCACACTATTTCCGGCACTACAAAAATATCTTAACCAACGGCAATTGGGCTACAGTTACTGCCGGGTTAGCATGGGAGCCATTACTGCCATCTCAATGAGTGGCAGTAAAGCCCCCCCACCCACACCCCACCCCATGAAATGGCCATGCAGTAAGTATTTCACTTACCGTATGGCTATTTTTCACTTACTGTATGGCTGTTTCTTTTCCTCAAAAAAAGACAGCCTTTTACCTGCTGTGGTAAAAGGGGACCTCAGCGTATGTCAAAAACATGCACTGATGCTAGCGCAGGCCCCCTTTTACTGCAGTTTAGTAAAGGAAAAGCACAGAGGCACATTATGTTGTACCTATTTTATAAATGCAACATACGCACCTATGTGTCTTTATAAAATTATCAGGTAAAGTGTGTGCATGTATGTGCCAGGAGGAACAGGAGACTAGGCATGTATTTTAAGTACTCACCTAAATGCCAATCCTGCTCCTGCTCTGCCTGTTTTCCTGCTATTCTTTTATGTTTTATATTTATAACCCACCTTCTCCTGGAAAGGTCCAAAGTGAAGTCACAAATGAAGAATCTAGTGAATAGCACTAGGAATATTACAAAAAAAATTATTACAATTTTTAGATTAGCTATTTATGAAAAACATATGTCTTCAATTGTCTGAGGGGAAATATGATAGAGGTCTATAAAATAATGAGTGGAGTTGAACGGGTAGATGTGAAGCGTCTGTTTACGCTTTCCAAAAATACTAGGACTAAGGGGCATGCGATGAAGCTACAATGTAGTAAATTTAAAACAAATCGGCGAAAATGTTTCTTCACTCAACGTATAATTAAACTCTGGAATTCATTGCCAGAGAATGTGGTAAAGGCGGTTAGCTTAGTAGAGTTTAAAAAAGGTTTGGACGGCTTCCTAAAGGAAAAGTCCGTAGACCATTATTAAATGGACTTGGAGAAAATCCACTATTTCTGGGGTAAGCAGTATAAAATGTTTTGTACTTTTTTGGGATCTTGCCAGGTATTTGTGACTTGGATTGGCCACTGTTGGAAACAGGATGCTGGACTTGATGGACCTTTGGTCTTTCCCATGGCAATACTTATGTACTGATGTAAAAAGATAATCAGAAGGTATTAAGCAGATAATAGGAGGATGTGAATTTCAAATTTTAACAGACTGAAAACAGGTAAATCCAAAGTGTTACCAGTTAGCACCAGTAATTGATAGCGCCCAATTATTGGCGCTAACAGGCTTGTTAATTAAATTGCATGTGCAAATTTAAATACCATTTATACAATTCCCCTGCACGTGCCAGTCAATTTTCTCACAGCCTGCTTGATCACATAAAACACTGTTTTACACACTCAGGTCCTCTATATGGTACATAAACTACTGACCTCCATATCACAGTGTATATGCATGTGTATACACACACACACACACATTTTTGCTGTATTATGATAGAAAGCGGATGAAATGAAAGCAGTGGAGATATTTAGTGCATGAGAATGGAGGCATACTTAAGGCCCTGTTTACTAAGGTGCGCTAACGCTTTTACCATGTGCTAAAAATTAGCACGCACTAACCATTTAGCCCATAGGAATATTATGAGCATCTATACGGTTTGCGCGCACTAAAAATGCTAACGCGTCTCTAGTGCATCTTAGTTAACAGGGCCTTTAATTTGGAAAAAGTACATGATCAGATGATAACTGAGTTTGTTTGTAAACATTAAGACATTAAACTGAGTAATAATGATATACATATATATAGCATAGGTGTAGATTTAAATACATAGATGATAACTCATTATTTTTATAGCTCCCTACCTGCACACAGAATCCTGTTCACCTGGTTACAGTGTCCCTGCTTCATATCAGTTTGCAATATAGAGGAGGTGGTAGCTGAATGAATATCACGTAGGCCTCAGGCAAAACCTAGGGGATTCGAGAGATATTCAGCCTTGTCCTACATACATTATTTACTTCTGTGGACAAGCTTTTTCTCTACCTACACATTTTGTAGTATCAAGCCAGAGACAACGGGGAGTAGGCGCGTAACCCTAGTAGCGCTTTAGAAATGTTAAGTAGTAGTAGTAGGAGGAGAACTGAATTGGAGTACCCAAGTTGCCAGCCGTATGCTTTAACCACTTTGACCCTCGGTCTGCCACTGAGTATCTAAGTGGCCGCGGGGTAGCCCCAGGCAGGTAATTAGACATTTTTTGACAAGCGCTTAGGTGGAATTTTGGTGTTTAGACACCAGTGAATTGTGCACATGATTGGCGAGTAATTGTTAGCCCATACTGTATAGAATTACCATATACCAGTTTGTTTGTGGCCCAGGCACCTAAGAAATAATACAAACAGAATTCAGAACCGTTAGCCAGTTAGATAGCAGCATTTGTGCCTTGAGCCTCAAAGCCATTTTATAGTCAACAAGGCAACAGTTAGAAGGGAGCTCATCAATTTGTTCCTCAGCAGAACAAAATCAGAGATTTTCTTAAGCTATCTGATAACTGTTATCAGAATATAAATTGTTAGGGTGAGAACAGTTGCATAGGAATTAAATATAAATCAACATACGCATCCGGCTTTTCCTACATTAGCACGCAACTATGGAATGCATTACCAAATGCCTTAAAAACAACGCACAACCTAACAATCTTCTGAAAATTACTAAAAACCAACTTGTTCAAGGCATACCACAATGATCCATTCTAAATACCAGACAACGAAACACTTCCAGAATTAGACAAAACCGAACTCTCTACACCTGACTGCTTCAATAACTCTGTCACTAATGACCGCGAATACACTTCCACCTTATTTCTCACGCCAAAATGAACTGATTATCTAATTTAATTTGTGATTTACTCTACCCTCTATGTACTGAATGCAATACCACTTTGTATTCCTCATACTGGAAATGGCGATCGCCACTACGGCATACTGTAAGCCACATTGAGCCTGCAAAAAGTGGGAAAATGTGGGATACAAATGCAATAAATAAATAAATAATGCTGGTGTCCTTGTTTTCTTCTAGCGATGACAAGGGTAGCTTTAGTTACGGTGCCATCCTCAAGCACCGGTCACCTCCCCCACCGCCACTGCTTCTGCCTGGCTCCAAAGGTGCAGAATCTCCCAATTCTTTTCTGGACCAGGAAAGTCGGAGACGAAGATTTACTATTGCTGATTCTGATCAGCTACCCATCTATCCAGTGGAACCCAACGCGCTGCCGGCAAGGATAAGGGAAAAAACACCGTCGTATGGTGAGTTATTGTGTCATTTCAATACCGCTGTTCAAAGCTGAAGCTTGTGAAGTTGCAGCTGAGCTTTGCAGGCTTTGGTAGAGGTGGGAAAGGGATCTGGGGTTATTATTCGTGAAACACTTGGTATGAAACTTCCGACGGCTTCAGCAAAGTGAAAGTCGTCCTAGTCATTGCTTGTCGTTTGTTTTCCATTTGTGCGTCAGTTAATAACTTTTTATAATGTGAGGCCCTTTCACTTCCCGTGATATAACTCAGCAAAACTCCCTACTACAAACTATTTTAAAAAAAATATTTATTAAGTCCAATTAAGCACAAGTTGTGACAAGTGACATCCAAGTCTGGACCGTTAAAAGACAAACGTAATTTATTGTTAAGAACCAATTTAAAAAATATATATATATATATATAAACAGCCTGACACAGGCCGTGTTTCGCCCAACAGAATACTGACATGAAATCAAACTGACAATCTCATATCTTTGAGATATGAGATTGTCAGTTTGATTTCATGTCAGTATTCTGTTTTTGGCATCTCTGACTGCGCTGTTTTTTCAAATCAAGGTGATCTTTTTTACATTTTACTTCAGCACACTCAATATATATTCATTACACTTGATAGTAAAAGGATTGTTGTGTAGCCCCTGAAGCAGCCCTGTTGGGCGAAACACGGCCTGTGTCGGGCTGTTTATGTGTATATATATATTTTTTTTTTTTAATTGGTTCTTAACAATAAATTACGTTTGTCTTTTAACGATCTGCTCTGTTTATTTTCCATCTTGGAGTTTGCAGACCGTCTGCCTTTGTACTTTCTTGGACCATCCAAGTCTGGACCTTCACGATTTGCAGTATATTTTACTAAAGGCTCGCTAAACAGAGAGCCTTTTATAAAATGCATAAGGATACAGAAAATATACAACTACTCAGCAACAAGTACACTGAGAAAAGCCATTTTACAAAAATATGTATGCAAAAAGAGTAACATCACTTGAGGCTTTGAACATTTTGGATGTTATTTTGAAGGCAGGTTATTTCATTTGGAACTAGAAAAGCTCACATGTCCATGCAGAACATATTGCTAATCTACACACACCAATAAGTGCTAGATTTTTTAAAAACTGCACATCTAGGTCAAGCCAGTTGAAGAGCTGAGCCGCAAACTTGATTTTTGGCTTTTTGAAAATCACTGATTTATACAGAGTTTACCCCCAAACACTCCTCCAAACCCCAAGTTCAAATGTACTTATATGTGTCTCAGAGCAGATGTAAATGCTGATGGGTTTGAATTTCTGTACTTTTCAAGTTCACCCCCAGAACGTTCCCCCTTCAATGCTGCATTCTGTGGGTATGCATGTATAAATAATGGCTTTTTCTAAAAGCGCCACATATGTGTATTGTACTCTTTACATATGCAAATCAGCTTTCTACACTTAAATATTGCTTTAATATTACACACTTGGGACTGTCTTGAGCCCCACAGTCCATTCAGGATGTGCATATTTCTAGCTTCTGTATTCTTAAGGAGGTGCGTGGAACAGCCTCCTGCTGGAGGTGGTGGACATGAAGTCTGTATCTGAATTCAGAAAAGCATGGGACAAGCTTTAAGGGATCTGTAAGGGTGAGGAAGGGGTGGCAGATGGTATGGATGGGCAGACTGGATAGGCCATATGGTCTTTATCTGCTTTCATTTTCTGTACTCTAATTTAATTGGCACGAGTCAGGGGATCTGTCCCTTGAAGTTGGGTGTTGAGGGGGATGAAGTATGGGGCTGAAGGATCTCCCTAGGACTAGTCAGGAGTCAGCTTGGCCTGGGAGACCCCTCCCTGATGTCAGTGAGCAGATAGGCTGGTCCTAGGGTTGGGATCCTCTCTGGTTTCTGTGTGTCTACTGCGAATGCATCTTATTATAGTGTATATATTGTTTGTTCAGGCTTGATATACTGTCTTTCAGACCTGGAAACAAAGCGGTAAACAACTTAAAACACGAAAAGAGCAAAAGGAAAGGAACTACAAAATTACTTTAATAGGACAGATGAAAAATAAGATAGAACGATAGTATAGGAAGGGAAAGAAGAATGAGCAGCAGGCAAAGCCTTCCAGACACCAGCCCTACATAGTTTAACCAAAAGCATATATTTAGTATATAGGGAGATAATGTGCATGTTAGATTGTTGCTGAAAAGTCTTTTACATCAAAATCCTCCAAACAAAGGATATTTTCGACTGCCAAGATGTTTCTTTCCGTTCAGTAGAGGAGTGTGGTAGCCGTGTTAGTCCACTCTTAAGGTTATCAATAGAAATCAAACAAAAGAAAACATGGAAAAGAAAATAAGATGATACCTTTTGTATTGGACATAACTTAATACATTTCTTGATTAGCTTTCGAAGGTTGCCCTTCTTCATCAGATCGGAAATAAGCAAATGTGCTAGCTGACAGTGTATATAAGTGAAAACATTCAAGCATTACTATGACAGTCTGACAGGGTGGGAGGATGGGGGTGGGTCGGAGGTATGCATGGGGACATCAAAGCATATCATTGATATTCTAACAGGATGGGTGTGGATAGGTGAGGGGTGGGGTGATCTACAGAGACATACAGCTTTCCGTTCAGAAATTGCTGTTGCTCGTCCTACTTTAGGGCCCTCCCTAATCCTACACAAAACACACCCACAACAAGCACCCTTACTATTTGAACAAACTGCAGTGCAAAACGTCCAGATTCTGACTTCCCAAAATCAGGATTTGGATGTTTTTAGCAGATTAACTTTTTTTTTAGGCATTTTGAGGTGTTCATCTGCTTTGAAAATGAGCACCTTAATTAAGGTGACTCTGTATTAACATTTTGTGCTTCTCCACACACAGGTAAACCTCGTCCCTTATCCATGCCAGCAGAAGGCAGCTGGATGGTGTCTGCAGAACCGTTTGCAAGGCCCAGGCTACCAGGGAGAAAAGGCAAGTGACTGAGGAGACGTTTGCAACCAGTAGGGAACATGAGGTGTAAAGAGCTACCCTTGAAGTCTCTTAATAATGTCACCATATCGGTTAACAGGAAATAATTGATAATAGGCTGCTGTTACTGTAAAACACAGTGAGACCAAAAGATGGAAGAGGAAGAGAAGTATGGAACGAATACAGACCCCCCCTCCCCTCACCTCCCCCTTGTAACATTGTGGAGGAAGGAGTCGGGCGGCAGATGTTGGATTGGGGGGACCATTGCTGCCAGAATACCAAACTTTGGAGCTTGTTCAAGTGCAATAAAGCACAGTGAGTGCAAACACTTAGCCCGAATAATGTACAGTAAGATCAAAGGCCATGTGGTAATGACTACAGGCCTGTCCCCTCTTGGTACCAAGGAGAAGAGTTCTGTACCACATGCTAAATTCATTTGCAGTTACTGTGGGTGCACTTAGGAGGAGATTCTATATATGGTGCCTAAAAATCGGTGCTGATTTATCTGCGCGCATTCATTTATGCCAACGAAAACCTGGTGTAAATCTCGGCACGTAGATTTAGGCGCACTGGACCATATTATTTTTTTATTTATTTTTTGTTACATTTGTACCCCGCGCTTTCCCACTCATGGCAGGCTCTATGCGGCAGGCAATGGAGGGTTAAGTGACTTACCCAGAGTTCACAAGGAGCTGCTTGTGCCGGGAATCGAACTCAGTTCCTCAGTTCCCCAGGACCAAAGTCCACCACCCTAACCACTAGGCCACTCCTCCACTCCTATTCTATAACTAGGTGCCTAAATTCTGGAACGCCCATGAAATGCCCATAACCACGCCCCTTTTTGCCTCCACTCATTAGTTCAGCACACATCGTTTCAGAATATGCTTAGTGAGTTGTGCGCCTAAATTCCAGTCAGTGCCAATTAGTGCTCATTATTGCTTGTTAAGTGCTGTTATCAGCGCTCATTAGCTTGTTAAGCCAATTATGTTACGTGCTGTATTATAGAATCTGCACCAATTTCAGCACCTAAATCTAAGTGCATTATATAGAATGGGGGTTAGCGCCTCCTCTTGACAGCACATGCTAATTACCAATTTCTACCCATACTCCACCCAGTCTCTGCCACAACACACGCTAAGCAGTTAGAATAAATAATAAATAGATTGGGATTTTTAGAGTATTGGCTGATTTTGGTGCACAGTAGCCAATAATGGGCACTAAATCCAGCACTAACTGCTTAGCTCACATAGTTGGTGAACGAGCTAGCTGCTAAGCGGTAATCTTCAGTCAAGATAGCCGGCTATCTCGCGCTGAATATTAGTGCTGTAGCAAGTCAGCTGATGAATATAGGCTTAACCAGCTATGATTTTAGCGCCTAAAAAACCCCTGGAAATTCAATGCTGGCTGCCAAAGACAGCCCCAGCATTGAGTTTCCGGGTTTGCTAGATGGTCTGTATTCAAAAGGTTCGTCCAGTTAACTTGAGATTTGCTAGTTGACTGACTTCATTTACCTGGCCAGCCAAAATTAAGCTGCAATGCCAGAAATGCCTCTAGCGCCTATGTATTTTGGTTGGTGGATGGGGGGGAGGGGGAAGGAACATAAGAATAACCATACTGGATCAGACCAATGGTCCATCTAGCCCAGTATCCTGCTTCTAACAGTGGCCAATCCAGGTCACAAGTACCTGGCAAAAACCCAAATAGTAGCAACATTCCATGCTACCAATCCCAGGGCAAGCAGTGGCTTCCCCCATGTCCATCTTAATGACAGACGATGGACTTTTGCTCCAGGAACTTGTCCAAACCTTTTCTAAACCCAGATACGCTAACCGCTGTTACCACATCCTCTGGCAACGAGTTCCAGAGCTTAACTATTTTTTGAGTGAAAAAATATTTCCTCCTGTTTGTTTTAAAAGTATTTCCATGTAATTTCATTGAGTGTCCCCTGGTCTTTTTACTTTTTGAAAGAGTGAAAAGTTGATTCACTTGTACTTGTTCTACACCACTCAGGATTTTATAGACCTCAATCATATTCCTCCTCAGCCATCTCTATTGCAAGCTGAAGAGCCCTAACCTCTTTAGCCTTTCCTCATATGGGATGAATTCCATCCCCTTTATCATTTTGGTAGCTCTTCTTTGAACCTTTTCTAATTCTGTTATATATCTTTTTTGAGATACGGTGGCCAGAATGAACACACTACTCAAGGTGAGGTTGCACCATGGCGCGATACAGAGGCATTACTTGGTCTTATTTTGCGTCTCTTTTCTCATAATTCCTAATATCTTGTTTACTTTTTTGGCCACTGCACACTGGGCAGAAGATTTCAGTGTATTGTCTACAATGACACCTAGATCATTTTCTTGAGTGCCTACTCCTAAGGTGGACCCTAGCACCAGGTAACTGTGATTCAGATTATTCTTTCCAATATGCATCACTTTGCATTTGTCCATATTAAATTTCATCTGCCATTCGAATGCCCAGTCTTCTAGTTTCCTAAGGTCTTCCTGCAATTTTGCACAAGCCGCATTTGTTTTGACAACTTTGAATAGTTTTTTTTCATTTGCAAATTTAATCACCTAACTTGTCATTCTGCTTTCAAGGTCATTTATAAATATGTTAAACAGCACTGGTCCCAGTACAGATCTTTCACACTCCACTATTCACCCTCCTCCATTGAGAGAAATGGCCATTTAACTCTAAGCTTTCTTTTCTGTCCAATAACCAATTCCTAATCCACACCAGAATCTTGACTCCTGTCCCATGACTTTTTAATTTTCTCAGGAGTCTCTATGAGGAACTTTCTGAAAATCTAGCTACACTACGTCAACCAGCTCACCTTCAGTCACATGTTTATTCACGCCTTCAAAGAAAAGAAGCAAATTGTTGAGGCAAGGAATTAAAATTATTGAGATTTGTGGAGTTTATGTAATGACCACCACAACAACACTAAAACACTGCTAGTTAAGGAAGCTTTAGGAGCACTCCCATGCAGTTTGGCAGAACTTCAAGGAAGTAAGCAGCAACTTCTTCCATCAGTATCTCCCAGAACTTTCTGGTGACTGAACAATCAGTCTGATTTGCAGGGCATCTGCCTTAAACATGCCAGAGATAGGTTTGTATATGCAGGATCTCCAGTGTATGTAAATTTATCTCTTGCATATTCACTGCAGATACCCTGGAAATCAGACAGACTGTGCAATTTCCAGGACAGTTCAGGACCTGCTGACAAACATTAATCCGAAGGTGTACAAAGAACAGTTGCAGGACAAGACTCCAGCTAGAGTTAGGTCACTTGAGGTGTCTTCAAGTCCCCAGAGGTCATTTCCCTGTAACTTGGTGAATTAAAATTATTAAAAATGGTAAAATCTGAAAAGCAAAGCACAAAGGACTTTGGTCCTGGGGAACTGAGGAACTGAGTTTGATTCCCACTTCAGGCACAGGCAGCTCCTTGTGACTCTGGGCAAGTCACTTAACCCTCCATTGCCCCATGTAAGCCACATTGAGCCTGCCATGAGTGGGAAAGCGCGGGGTACAAGTGTAACAAAAAAAAACAAAACATAGAAGCTCATTGGTCTACTAATAGTGCTCAAAAAAACATTCAACCATTACAAAACAATACATAAAAGATTTTTTTTTTAAACCTGTGAATGACCATAAATTTCCAAATAACCATTTTTGTGTAAAACAAATATAAACTATCCAAAGAAAACAGGTTACAGGAGCAAAATTAAAAAAAGAAAAAAATCACGCTTCAAAGGACACTTGAACTGGTTCTTAAGGAACTATAAAGAACATGTCTTTTTCCTAAGGAACAACAGATTTCAATCAGTGAAGATGCAAAGACCCTGTTATTAAAAATGCAAGGTATGGAAGGTAATTCTGTAAAAATGCACCTAGGATAAGAGGTGCCTACTTCAAGCCTATTCTATAAAGAAAAGCAGAGGCTTATTGTCCTATAGCTAGTGTAAATGCCCATGACTAGATGATAGCCAGTACATGCATAAATTATAGTATTTGATCACAACTCATCTTTTTACTTGGGTGACAATCTGCAGCAGTATGTACCATCAAGATCTTTGCATTCTGTGCATGCTTGTACACTTGAAGTGCCCAGTTATCAACATCTGCGGCTTAAACAAACAAGGAATGGCACATTGTCAATCAACTGCCCTTGTGAAGGGAACAAACTGCCCTTGGAATTGAGACTGCAAAAGAAGGGTTCTTCTTTCAAACTGATGGTGAAGCACCATTTACTTGGCCAAGACTATGGCCTGCTTTGACTTACCTACTGCCTGGACTGATGTTGTTGTTGTTGTTTTTCATGTGAATGTTTGAATTATGTATGTTGTTGTGTTCTCCGCCTTAGATAAAGGCGGGCTATAAATAATAAGTATAACATATTTGCATACTCCGCTCATGGTCCACCCACACACATGTTATGTTTTAATGGTGTGTACTTTGCCAGTGGGCATGCACCCTTCCACTAGTCTATATTCTATAAGTCATTTATGCCCCTAAGTGGTCACTTATGCATGTAAATTACTAGAATATTGCTAGTGGCGTAGTTAGGACTGAATGGACCATGAGTGGAAAAACTGAGATGAGCCCCCCACCCCATAACACCATCACTCCCAAGGTAATGGGGGCCGAGGGGGGAGAGAGGATGCACATTTCCTAAAGCTGATTTATTACAATTATTAAATTCAGAAAAAAATACTTCCTTTTCTACTTTCATTGTCTAAGTATTGCTGTGGTCCTAGTGTCCTTCTCTTCTGGGGGGGGGGGGGGGTTCTTAACTCTTTCCATGGTCTTCTGTCCTTTTGACATTTCTTCTTTATGTCCACCATCCATCTTTTTTGTGTGCTTCTTTCCATCCTGTCTAGCATCTCCCCTCTTTGTCACTGCCCCTAATCCTCCCTCTAGAGCCAGCATCCTTTTGTGTCCCTGTCCCTCCTCGTGTCCTACTTCTCTCCTCTCTCTTCTCTTTCTCCTATGCCCCCCTAACCCACAACCCACCCTTCCTTCCTCCTTCCTTTCTTTATAGTCTGTCATCTCTCCCTCCCTCCCTCCCTCCATTGTTCCAGCATCTCACCCTCTCCCCAGGTCCAGTCTCTCTCATTCTCTTCCCTCCAGGTCTCTCTCTCACTCGCTCTTTCTCTCTCTCTTGCCTCTGCTCTCCCCCTCAAGTCCAACGTCTCTTCCCCTGTTCCCGCACCCGGGACTGCCATCTGTCTAACCCCTCCACCCCACCCCCACACACACAGAAACACACACACACACTGGCACCTGGGTTTGGGTCCGGTGTGTCTCCAGCATCTGTGTACCTCCTCCAGCCACTCCTGTAAATGCTGCAGTGGGTCATAACAGAGGCAGCCCTGAAAGCTGCTCTCAGACCGGCGGAACCTTTCCTCTGCTTCGTCCCACCTCTCTGATGTAACTTCCTGTGTGCAGGACACAACAGAGGAAAGGTTCTGCTGGACAGAGAGCAACTTTCGGCCCTGCCTCTGCTGCGACCCACCGTAACATTTACAGAAGTGTGGGGGGGGGGGAGGCAGACAGATGCTGTGGTGGAGAGAGATGCTGGTCTCAGACCCAGACGCTGGGGGACATAGGAGAGGAGACAAAAGGAGGGAGCAATTTCAGGTGGCCCTCTCTATTGAGCATTTTACTGGGCTTGTTCACTATCTAAAGAAAACAGATTATAGCTATTTATGCATGTTCCTGCTGCCCAAAATTAGATGGCTTCTTATAGAATTACTCCCCTCAAACTGACACTTTTTCCTTGGAGTCAGCACCAAACCAAAATGCCATATATTCTCTGTCTATATATTTATAAAATCAAAAATTCCCCAAAGAGTTTGAAAGTAACTACCTATAATAGATGCTATTATACGTAGCTACTCAGTATTAATGGTTAGTCTTGTTCCACTCAAAGTTGACCTTTTCCATAAAAAGCCAGCATGAAGTTATTGAACATCAAGTAAAAGTATAAAAAAGGAAAAGTGTGTTACGCATTTTAGATGGCAGGTGCTAAGTGCAATGTGGCCATGTTGGGTTTTAATATTTCATTTATATGTGATTCACTGAGCAAAGAGGTACCAAAAGTGGGGTTACAAGTAACAGAGATAAAGCATTCCAATATAATTTGTACCTTAATAATACAGTGTTCCATTGATTGTCCTCCTTCCACCAGGTCTCTGAGATGCCTGTTATATCTAGCTCTTTGTTTAGGGCCCCTTTTACTAATCTGTGGCAAAAGGGGGCCTGTGCTGGCATTGGCGCTTGTTTTTCACACATGCCGAGGCCCCCTTTTACTGCAGCTGGTAAAAGGGAAGTCTTGCTTTCCTACAGAAATGTCGGCGCGGCAAGTAAAGCACTTACCGTGCAACCATTTCGCGGAGAGCCCTTACCGCCACCCATTGAGGTGGTAAGGGCTCCTGTTGTAACCTAACGGTAACCATTACCGCTGGGTACACTCCAGCGCTACAAAAATAACTATGGTACTTCCTGTATAGCAAGCGATAAGCCTGTTTTGAGCTTACTGCCACTTAGTAAAAGGAGACCTTACTGCCTTATACTCCAGCTCTTTTACCCAAGTTCTACAAAGTTTGCCCCTCCACATCACAAGTAGTGACCTGTGTACATGGAATAAAATGTTGGGTGCAATTTATTTGGCGGGGGAAAAAAGCCATGCATGCACCTGGCTTGAGTTCTCAAACAGGTGGATGATTTGAGACTTCCCGATATTAAGACCTACAATATAGTTAGTTCGATGAGACCTGCACAAGATTGGGTTTTGGGAACCAGTATGTACTGCAGTTTATCTTTAGTGTTTCAGATGGTGCGCCCCTATAATTTCACTTCCATTTTACATGCAAGAGGGATTTCATCCTTTTAATCTAATCTAATAGTGTTTTATATACTGCCATCTTTCCCAAAGGATTCATAGAGGTTAACAAAAAAAAAAGATAACCTACTCAATTGAGGGATAATACACTTACAAAATATCTCCTATAAATTATTGTTCAAGTAAGAGCATCTTCAAAGCCCTTCTAAAAGATAAGATATCAAGCATCTAATCGCCCAAGGAAACTCATTCCAAATTTTAGCACCCTGAAACGGGAATGAATTCTTATAGATTTTAAACGTGCGAGAAAAACAATTGTTGCGTCCAGGACAGGGAATTGCAAGTAGATCCACCAAATCTTCAGAATTCAGACCATGGAGTGATTTAAAAACTAAGCAAGCTATTTTAAATCTGGCACGTTGTCGGATCGATAGCTAGTGAGGATCCATCATAAATGAAGCCACAGAATCAATTTGTCTTCTAGTAAATATCAGCCTAACAGCTGTATTTTGTAATAACTGCAACTGTTTCTGCAATTTAGCTGAAATATTGCAGTACAAAGAGTTAGAGTAATCCAACTGCAAAATTACTTGTGCCAAAATCCTAAAATTTCCTAATTGCAATGAAGATCTAATTGTTCGAAGTTGTCTGAGCTTATAAAATTTTTTTTTTACTAAAGCTTTAATTTGCTTGTCAAAATCAAGTTTGAATCTAAAATAATCCCCAATACTTTAGAGTGATCATCTATTGTTAACTTTTCTCCTATTCCTAGACCTCTTAATTTTAGAAGGAGCAAAGAATGGTTTATTGTATCAAATGCCACAGATATATCAAATTGTAATAAAGCAACCTTTGCCCCGTGCTCAAAAAAAATATTTAACCTTGGACATGAGAGCTAAAAGTAATGTTTCTGTACTTGAAGATTTCCCATAACCCCTTGTTTACATCTGCGAGATGGGTGTGATGGTTAAATAGAAAACATTTTGAACTGCCCTTTGCTTGTTCCCCTTATTTGCCTCTCTTGGGTAATGGTGATTTTACACTGAGGATGAGTAGCATGGGAATCCGATTGTGGGAGGAAAAGGGTCTTAAAACTCTAGGCCAATTGAGACAGGAAGGGAATGCTCAGTTATCCTCTTTTGAAAGTGTGTGACGTTGATTACTACTCTATATAACCTGGTCTGCATTATGTGCCAGACTTGGTGCATGACTATACTGCTATGTGGACCTGCACTGAATTTTCACAATATTGGCCCCAAGGGGTGATAACCACAGGGCTTATAAGTAAATATTATACAGTGGGGGAAATAAGTATTTGATCCCTTGCTGATTTTGTAAGTTTGCCCACTGACAAAGACATGAGCAGCCCATAATTGAAGGGTAGGTTATTGGTAACAGTGAGAGATAGCACATCACAAATTAAATCCGGAAAATCACATTGTGGAAAGTATATGAATTTATTTGCATTCTGCAGAGGGAAATAAGTATTTAATCCCTCTGGCAAACAAGACCTAATACTTGGTGGCAAAACCCTTGTTGGCAAGCACAGCGGTCAGACGTCTTCTGTAGTTGATGATGAGGTTTGCACACATGTCAGGAGGAATTTTGGTCCACTCCTCTTTGCAGATCATCTCTAAATCATTAAGAGTTCTGGGCTGTCGCTTGGCAACTCGCAGCTTCAGCTCCCTCCATAAGTTTTCAATGGGATTAAGGTCTGGTGACTGGCTAGGCCACTCCATGACCCTAATGTGCTTCTTCCTGAGCCACTCCTTTGTTGCCTTGGCTGTATGTTTTGGGTCATTGTCGTGCTGGAAGACCCAGCCACGACCCATTTTTAAGGCCCTGGCGGAGGGAAGGAGGTTGTCACTCAGAATTGTACGGTACATGGCCCCATCCATTCTCCCATTGATGCGGTGAAGTAGTCCTGTGCCCTTAGCAGAGAAACACCCCCAAAACATAACATTTCCACCTCCATGCTTGACAGTGGGGACGGTGTTCTTTGGGTCATAGGCAGCATTTCTCTTCCTCCAAACAAGGCGAGTTGAGTTCATGCCAAAGAGCTCAATTTTTGTCTCATCTGACCACAGCACCTTCTCCCAATCACTCTCGGCATCATCCAGGTGTTCACTGGCAAACTTCAGACGGGCCGTCACATGTGCCTTCCGGAGCAGGGGGACCTTGCGGGCACTGCAGGATTGCAATCCGTTATGTCGTAATGTGTTACCAATGGTTTTCGTGGTGACAGTGGTCCCAGCTGCCTTGAGATCATTGACAAGTTCCCCCCTTGTAGTTGTAGGCTGATTTCTAACCTTCCTCATGATCAAGGATACCCCACGAGGTGAGATTTTGCGTGGAGCCCCAGATCTTTGTCGACTGACAGTCATTTTGTACTTCTTCCATTTTCTTACTATGGCACCAACAGTTGTCTCCTTCTCGCCCAGCGTCTTACTGATGGTTTTGTAGCCCATTCCAGCCTTGTGCAGGTGTATGATCTTGTCCCTGACATCCTTAGACAGCTCCTTGCTCTTGGCCATTTTGTAGAGGTTAGAGTCTGACTGATTCACTGAGTCTGTGGACAGGTGTCTTTCATACAGGTGACCATTGCCGACAGCTGTCTGTCATGCAGGTAACGAGTTGATTTGGAGCATCTACGTGGTCTGTAGGGGCCAGATCTCTTACTGGTTGGTGGGGGATCAAATACTTATTTCCCTCTGCAGAATGCAAATAAATTCATATACTTTCCACAATGTGATTTTCCGGATTTAATTTGTGATGTGCTATCTCTCACTGTTACCAATAACCTACCCTTCAATTATGGGCTGCTCATGTCTTTGTCAGTGGGCAAACTTACAAAATCAGCAAGGGATCAAATACTTATTTCCCCCACTGTATAGCATGTGTGTCAAAACTCCACCCTACTTCCTTCCAGCATACAGTCAGAAATAGGCCTGTGGTTTAGCAGCTAATTATACTTCTGGGAACCTCTGGAGGGTGTGTAGGGGGGGAGTGGATTTGACAGAGTGTGTAATACTCGGGGAGATGCTCTACAAACATACCCACCAACTGGGTACACAAAATATGGAGTTAGTACCCCGTACCCGATCAGCAAATTGCCCGAAGTGTGGACAGGACAATGAGACATTTTTTCATTGCTGGTGGTCAAGTCTGGAGGTTACTGAATTTTGGGAGATGTGGATTCATTTGGAACATTTGCTTGGGCGACCACTGCCTCGGACCAAGAAATTATGTTTATTAGATGTGGATGATGATTTGGAGTTGGACAGCAAGGAGAAGGTTCTCTTAATCTTTTTAATGGCAAAAATACTACATATTGCTTCAGTGGATCTATCCTGATCCTCTCTCTTTGACCCTATGGAGAAATCAAATGCACTATTTGTTATGTATGGAGAGATTATCTATAATAGGGAGTGCTCGTAAAAAGATTAACCCTTTCATTCAGTTTTGGACCCCCTTTTTGGATTTTGACTCCCAGATTACATAGTGGATCATTGAATACTTTGCAATGTTAACTTGCTGAGACCTCGCCAACTAAATATCAAGAATGTATCTAATAACTATACTGTGTCACTGCTATTAGAGTTTATTTTTGCTTCCTGCAGATGAGGGATGGGAGGGAATTAGGGGAGGGAGAGGAATATGGGAGTATCAGGACCGCTGAGGGGGGCAAAATTCCCTGGGCCCGGGCCTCCAAGGGAGGCCTGGCACCAGGGTCTCTCTCCTGCTCCTGACAGGACCCGGGTGATCGTGTCCCGACGGGAGCAGGAGAGAGAAAACTCCGGCACTGGGCCCCCCTTGCATTGCCTGCCAAGCAGCTGCTGGGCCCTCAGACCACGCATGCTTAGTTTTGAAACCGAGCATGCATGATGTGAGAGAAAAGCAGGGGCAGGCAATGTGGCACAGGAAAGAGCAGTGCTGGAGGAAGACCTCTGCTGGTGGGGTCTCGGAATCCCCCGCCAGCCAAGATATTTGCAGTTCCAGCCGGGGGGGGGGGGGGGGGAACAGCGGTGATCCTAGGGGGGGTGGGCTGTGGCCCTGCCCCAGGCCCAGCTCAGTCTCTTTGCGGCCCTGGGGAGTATCCTATGCAAAAAAAAGTAAAGCACATTTGCATCTGATTTTCGTGGAAGGCCTCTGTAAAATGTAAGCTTCTAGTCTGTTTTGGGGAACTGATCTGTGATGCCCCACTATTAGCAGCCTGCCAGTACACACCTTGCTCAGCAGTAGAATTCTTGATTAGGTTGCTGAGTTACTTCTCCATTTTTTTTGTACCAATGTAATGTTTAGTCAATGCTGTCATGTCAGTACCCAGCTCTTGTGTGATTTTCCATGGGATTTAGTATCTTACTGTAGGCATCTAAGCTGCTTGCAGAATAGCAGAACAGCTAGCATTGATGTGTAGTGATGGAGTGAGACAGGAGAAGGGTTCAGAGGCATTGTTTTGCTCAATACCTTGTCTGTATCCCTGAGGGTTAAATCTTCTTGAGAAGTAGTTTTCCAGGTATTGTTAACAATGCTGAGAACAGATGCCCATCATTCCATGGGTGTTAGGGAGAAGTTTCCTAAACTGATCAGTAGGTGGCAGAACTGTTCTGCTAAGAATAGAAGACCTTGGTTCACTACAGCTTTTTCTTCAATTCTGTGTCTATGGGGTAAAAAAAAAAAAAAAAAAGCTTAATGAGTCATCTGAAAAAGTTTGATATTTTATTAAATCTTCAGGTTTGTGATTAGGAGTGTATTGATCAATTTGTGCTGACTCGGTGTTCTTTGGTGGGTTCTACTGACTGACCATGAGTGCAGATTGATAAATATACCCCTTGGTTTGCACCAATAAAATGGGGAATAACATTCTGTTTAAAAGGTTGCCATCCTCATTGTGAACATCAGAACAGTTTTGAAGGCAACTCAAAAAATTGGTAGTAGACAGTGTGGCAAAGTTTGAGCTTCACACTTAAGTTGTGAACTGAATCCATGCTGACTGCTCAAAACACAATTTATTTTTACTCTGCAGTATCCAGTAGTTCATGGAGGACAACAAATCTATGAGTAATAACGATGGAAGAACTGAAATTATATATTTTTTTCTTTGCTTGCAGTTTGTGCCTCTTCCTTTAAGCCTCCAGTCCAAATGGAATTAGAACTGGGATTCTTAGACAGTGAAGCCTCCCTTACATATCAAACATTCTTTCTCTGTTTTATGTCTCTCCACCCAAGCATCCCAGCGTACTTAAGAACAAATGAACATAAGTCCTGCCATACTTGGTTAGACCAAAATTCCATCAAGCCCAGTATCCTGTTTTTAACAGAGGCCAGTCTAGGTCAGAAGTACCTGCAGGATCTCAAATAGTAGCTAGTCTATGCTTGGCTTTCTCCAAGTCCATTTTGATGATAATGATTTGTGGATTTTTTTTCCAGAAACTTGTCCGACCCCCTTTTTAAACCCAGCTTTTCTTTTACCACCTCCAGCAAATTCCAAAGCTTACTCGAGGGTTGAGTGGAAAAATATTTTCTCTGATTTCTTGTAAATGTGCATGCCCCCTACTCCCATTCTATTCATATAAGCACTGCCACGCTGGGAAAAGACCAAAGGTCCATCAAGCCCAGCACTCTGTCTCCAACAGCGGCCAATCTAGGCCCCAAGAACCTGGCAAATAAACCAAAATTTAATAACGATCAATGGACTTTTCCTTCAGAAATCTGTCCAGACCCCCTTTAAACTCTGCAAGGCCAGCTGCCGTCACTACCTTCTCCGGCAATGAGTTCCAGAGTCTAACTACGCGCTGAGTAAAGAAAAACTTTCTCCAATTTGTTTTAAACCTACCACATTCTAATTTCATCTTGTGTCCCCTGGTTCTATTATTGTTAGAAAGCGTAAACAAATGCTTCACATCTGTCCACTCTATCCCGCTCATTATTTTGCAAACCTCTATCATATCACCTCTCAGCCGCCTTCTCTCCAGGCTAAAGAGTCCTAGCCGTCTTAACCTCTCCTCATAGGGTAGTCGTCCCATCCCTTTTATCATTTTTGTCGCCCTTCTCTGCACCTTCTCCAATTCCTTTATATCTTTTTTGAGATGAGGTGACCAGAACTGAACACAGTACTCCAGGTGCAGTCACACCATGGAGCGATATAACGGCATTATAACATCCTCATGCTTGGTTTCCATCCCTTTTCTAATAATACTCAACATTCTGTTCGCCTTCTTAGCCGCCGCAGCAGCACATTGAGCTGAAGATTTCAACATCCTATCCATGATGACTCCCAGATCCCTTTCTCGGTCCGTAACTCCTAACACGGAACCTTGAATAACATTATTCGCCTCCTCTTCTACTAGCTTTGTAAGCCACATTGAACCGAGTGTGGGATATAAATGCTGCTATAAATAAAAATAAATAAATTATATTGATGATCCTGGACCGGGGGTCCATGGTGGCTTTTAGAATCCTTCTGTAATTAGCCTGGATTGTAACCACTAGGTGTCACTCTTGCACAATGACAGTGACTCTTCCACTGCCCCACCCTTTCCAGGCTGTGAACTCTGCATCTGCAACATTCCCAGTCATAACCAACCCAGGGAGAAGACACAAAACTCAGGGATCCTGCCAGAGATCTTGTACAGGGCATTGAGGCAACAGGCCAGCCTATGATTTTTTTAATGAGCTACAAAGCATAGCTTATATTCTAGTATGCAGTCAGTTCTTCAATTACTAGTTGGAGAGCCTATGTGCTGCAGCAGATGTGATTTCCCTCCTTACCCATCCTTGTCCTGTTCTTCATGCATCCTCCATGTGTGTCTGCTCTTGAGCCATCCTGGGTTCCAGTTATCTGGCTCAGTGTGGTCCCCCACCCAGTCACCACAGACCATTGAATTAGAATATTTGCCATTTGTTATCATCCCACATCCCCTTCCAGTCATGCATCCCAGTGTGCTTTCAAATCTGGCGTTGCCCATGCCATCAATGCTGGCCTATGCTTTTGCTAATGGTGGGGGGGGGGGGGGGGTATGCACAAATTTTAATCTTTATTAATCCCTGCTTCCCATCTCTCCGCAGGTGATGATGTCCTTTGTAGGTATTTCAGCAATGAGAGGATTCCTCCCATCATTGAAGAGAGTGTGTCCACACACCACTACTTCTCCAGGGCCATGGCTGACAGGCAGCTCGTGAGGGGCACAGACTATATCAGGGGAAGCAGGTGCCTAGTGAATGCAGATCTCCACAACAGTGCTACAATCCCATTCCAAGAGGAAATCTCCAAAAAGAATCCCGCCACATCGCCTACAAAAGCTCCCTCTACAGAGCCATCGCTGCTCGTCAGCTGGATCACAAGACTTAAAATGCTGACCCACTGACTCTTCTTCAAGCGGGGAGGCATAATAATCTTCTCCTCATCCTATATTATAGAGTGCCTTTGTTCGCCCATCAGACTCAACTCTACTTTTCGCCTACAGTGTTAAAAGTGATTATCTGGGTTTTTGCTAGCTGAAAGCTATAAGAAGCATCTACCTTTCCTTCACTTCATGACATCTTGAAGAACAAGGAAGGGGACGGAGAGAGCTTAAAGAGGCGTAAAGTCTTTACCAGACTCAGACTTGGAAATCCATTTGAACAGTGTCCTATAGAAGAAATTGGACTCAAGGCAATCCACAAGGCCAATCATACCTGGAATATATTGGCCTGGAGGTGGTATCACACTGCTTTTCCTCTTGTTAGCTGTATCACCCAGTGATGGGGCAGAACTCACAAGACATCAACCCTCCACTGCGGTTCTAATTTGCAGTTGTGTAAAACAAAAACTATATAGAATTTGTTCTTAAGGAATTTTCCCCTTTGAGCATGGTGGAGAAAGAGCACTGCTGCTGGCAAAGGGTCCCTTCTTTTATGTTTTTCTATTCAGCTTTCAGTAAGGTCAATTTGCAAACAGTGCTGTTGAAAAAAAAAACCCACACCTACTGTGGGCATGAAACAAAACAGACATACATATGTGTTATTTATTTTTTTTTCCTCCATGTTTTAATGTTGATTTGCTGTCTACCAAAGTATCACTTTAAAAAAAAAAAAGTTTCACATTAGTGACCAACTCAAGCAGCTTGACTTGTGACCTTCTTTGTTAATATGTCTGTGTGTGATTTTATAGAATACCCATGTATGTTAAAATTGTGGACGTGTTTCAACAGTATATAAAAAGCACAGGCTACAAATAATCCAAGTGGCATCAGCTGGTAGAAAAATTTGTGAGATGCAAGAACTGAATGTACAAGATGCATGCTAGAATGGGAAAAAGTCTTACTGTTCTAATTTAAGTTTAAAAAATATATACATACAGTTTATATGTATATTCTTTAAAACGTTTAGGCATAAACAAGCTATATTCAATCTACCAACTGTACGCTACACTAATTAAGCCACAAGAAAAAACAGTTCAATTAACAGAAAATGCTGTTGTCAATAGCCAAGTGTTGCACCCAGTTGCGAAATAATTGAAGACTTTTGTCTTTTGGAAACAAAAGGGCAAATATGCTTATCTGTAACATCCTGACTTTTACTGGCTTGGAGCCCTTGCTGCCCACTGTGTGGATTCTTTGTGATTCCTCCTTCCAAGCATGTAAGAATAAAACTGAGCAACAGAAGTAGAATGCAGAAATGAGGAAATATCTATGAGAGTGTCGAGCATTCAAGCCCATTCAGTTTCACATGTGGTGGGATCACTATTTTGAGCACATTGCTTCTTCATGTTGTACCATAGAAATAGCCAGTTACACCCTTGCAAGCTGCAAACATTGCATTGAGGTTCAGGGTATCTACACAGGACTGTCGTGAGATATGTATCTGCGTACCTTTAATTTAAAACCTGGTTAATTAGC